>NC_137607.1:5241990-5544880 GCF_963280865.1 Gymnoscopelus braueri
CACTTATATTACTTCAGTCTGTATTAGTATCTTAATGACTAGTATTGAAATTCTATTGTCTTTTTTATGTCCAATGTATATGTATATTTTTATTCCCAGTGACACCTTTTAAATGTTTTTTTATGCTTATTTCATAATATATCTTTTATATTTGTCTTCTCTCAGTTTTAACCTGTGCCCCCCCCCCCTTTTTTGTGATGTGTTTTTAACTAAACCTTGCCTGTATGAGCTATGGGATATCTGAATTTCCCCTTGGGGATCAATAAAGTATCTATCTATCTATCTATCTATCTATGTATTTAAGTTCATAAAGTTAACATAAGTATAACTAAATGCATTTGAAATTAAATAGAAATGTTTCTTTTCAGGATTCCGATTAAAGAAATAGTAAAACAAATGAGGATTCCAATTCAAAAATAGCAAAAATAGCAGATCTACAAGCTCAAAAGCCGATAGTTTCCGAACTCACCCATAGTGTCCCTTTCCATCATCAAAGTTGCATCACCCATGATGTATATTATTCATTAACAGAATAAAAGTAAGAGTTAACTGTATCCAGACATGATGTTTACTATAGCCCTGGTCCATAGTGTCTCCTTAGGAGAACTCCTTCTAACACTATGGACCAGAGTTAATGTTTACCTATTTTCATATTCCATGACATTCCCCTGTCCGGTCAAACGTTTTGTGCTCTATTCCTACAATCCAGACCAGATTCATAATAAGCTGTGAGAAGTAGCATTCAAGAACTACATCTGATCTGATATATTTTCATCTTTATTCTCAGTGTGTAGAAATGGCGACTGCCAGCAGTTTCCTGTCTGAAGACCAGTTCCTGTGTTCTATCTGTCTGAAAGTGTTCACTGATCCAATCACCACTCCATGTGGATGTGGACACAACTACTGCAAACCCTGTATCACACATTACTGGGACACTAATGATGTGTGTCAGTGTCCACTATGTAAAATGGTCTTTGATAAGAGACCAGAAGTCTTTGTCAATACTTCCAATTCTGAGATGGCTGATCAGTCCAGGAAGACAGAGCAGATGGCTGATCAGTCCAGGAAGACAGAGCAGATGGCTGATCAGTCCAGGAAGACAGAGCAGATGGCTGATCAGTCCAGGAAGACAGAGCAGATGGCTGATCAGTCCAGGAAGACAGAGCAGATGAAAATAAGTTCCAACACAAACCAAGAACCTGCTAAACCAGATGAAGTCTCCTGTGACATTTGTACTGAGACCAAGCTCAAGGCCCTGAAGTCCTGCCTGGTGTGTCTGGCCTCCTACTGTGAGACTCACCTGGAGCCTCATCAGAGAGTCTCTGCGTTTAAGCGACACAAACTAATCGACCCTGTAAAGAACCTGGAAGGCATTATGTGTAAGAAACATGACAGACCTCTGGAGCTGTTCTGTAAGACTGACCACGTGTGTGTTTGTCACTTCTGCACTGAGTCAGACCACAAGTTACATCAAATTATATCTCTGAAAGAAGGATATGACGGTAAGAAGGCTGAGCTGGAAGTGACAGAGGCTGAAGTTCAGCGGATGATCCAGGAGAGACAACTGAAGATTCAGGAGGTCAAAAACTCAGTAGATCTCAGCAAGAAAGATGCAGACAGGGAGATAACAGACAACTTGCAGGTCTTCACTACTCTGATCAGGTGTATTGAGAGAAGCCAGGCTGAGGTTGTTCATGTGATTGAAGAGAAGCAGAAAACCACAGAGAAACAGGCTGAAGGTTTCATTAAAGGGATGGAACAGGAGATCACTGAGTTAATGAAGAGAAGCTCTGAGCTGAAGCAGCTCTTACACACTGAGGACCACATCCACTTCCTCCAGAACGTCGGGTCCATCAACACCCCTCTATCCACCAAGGACTGGACAAAAGTCAATGTCCATCACTCTTCATATGGGGAGACTATGAGGACAGCTGTGGCTCAGCTGGAGAAGACAGTCAGTAAAGAGATGAAGAAGCTGTGTGAGGCTGAGCTGAGGAGGGTCCAACAATATGCAGTGGATGTAACTCTGGACCCTGATACAGCACACTGTGAACTCTTCATGTCTGGGGATGGAAAACAAGTGAATGATGGATGCAAAAAGAAGAACCTCCCAGTCAACACAAAGAAGATCCTCCCAGTCAACACAAAGAGATTCTCTAGATATATCTTTGTCTTAGGAAAACAAAGCTTCTCCTCAGGAAGATTTTACTATGAGGTTACGGTTAAAGACAAGACTCAATGGTTTTTAGGAGTGGCCAGAGAGTCCATCGACAGGAAGCTGGATTCCATCATACGGGGACCCAACAACGGTTACTGGACTATAGATATGATTAATGGAAATGAGTACTATGCTGCTGCTGACATTCATGTCCTCCTCCCTGTACGAGAGAAACCCCAGAAAGTGGGAGTGTTTGTGGATTATGAGGAGGGTCTGGTCTCCTTTTATGATGTGGAGACGGGAGTTAATATCCACTCTTACACTGGCTGCACCTTCACTGAGAAACTCTGTCCATTCTTCTGTCCTGGACTTAACGAAGGTGGTACAAACTCTGCTCCTCTGATCATTTCACCTGTCAATCACCCAGATTAGACTTATCCTCTGTTTTTGTTTTTGTTGTTGTTGGTGGTGTGTTTTTTTGTTTAAGACAACAAATGTGTACATGGAAGGGTTAATTTACAATTTTATTTCCAGTCAAATCAGGCCATTTAACTGTCTTTCATTCTGGCCGAAGGGAGTTCTCCATTGAAGTATTTCGGCTTAAAATGCTTTCTCTGTCTGTGGTACTTGCCTACGTTAAGGACTTATATTTTATTGTATTTTTATTGCATTCAAGTTACAGTTCAACTCAACATTTCTGTTGGATCATGTCCTGAAGGAGGGGGGGGGGGCTTCTTGTGTTTGTAAACTGAGCACGATAAAAACAATAATCAGAGCTTATTATTATTTTTATTATTATTATTACCATCTTTTTACTTCTCAGGGTAATAACATAAAATGATAGCAATTCATAATTATATAAGTAAAATGTCATCGAAATGATATGATTAATACAGGGTTTAGCTTCATTCTAGTTGAGAAAACAAAGAAAAGGTGAGTTGTATTTGAAGCAGTTATACTGATTATGTTAAATCCAACCACAAACAAATGGAAAATGTAATCTGCTGTGTCACAATAATTGTACTGAGAATAAACTCTGTCATTCAGTTTGCAGTTGAACAGACTCACTCAAAATGTTCTAATATCACTGAAGATGAAACCACTACATTTTCCTGGCACGTTGTTGCTGTTTTCTTTTTCTGAATTTTGTCAATTTAAAAACAAATCTGCTTTGTCAGTCCCTGCCTATGCCAATGCTCAATGCCTATGTACAGCTTCAGAGCGATTGGCTAACTTATTGAGGAGAAGAATGGATACAGAAGGACACAGTGGATAGAGTTTTCTCAATTTGATAGTAGGATTAATACGCTTGATTTTACAGTTTACTGAATAGAATAGATATTGAAGCCTTCTTTATCTGAAATATACTTGATAACTCAAAGCCCAGAAAGTTGAAGACAGCATGGGTACAAGCTGGTGAAGCAGGCACTGGAATCCACCATCACAGCCAGTAGATGGCACCAATACCTATGAAAACAGTTTGATGTTGCTGACGCTCAAATGTAGAATGAAGTTATGTGTGATAGACAGACACAGTCACATACTAAAGAGAGTGATAACTGAGAGTCAGTGCTAAATGACTTCAGGTGAAGATATTTAATTTGGGATGAGAGGAGATATTCTGTTAGTAATTATAACAACAGACGCAACAGTCTGTTGTTATAATTAATGTCAACATATTAATGTACCGTATGTCTGTTATTAAAGCTGAACCCATAGCTATGTCTCCTAAATCATGGCAGTAAGGAAAGAGGCAAATGGAGATTTATGGCGTGAGATATTCAAGATGTTTCAGAGACTTTGAGGAAGTGAACCATGCTTGAACAACCTGCTGCTGGAAATGAAGCCTATAAGATGATGAAGACTCAAATCCTTAAAGCAAAGCTCCATATCAACACGTGAGGAAGTTAAGGTCGTTCTCCTGCAGTTGTATTATCCATGTATAAAGAAAATGACAAATGACTGAAATTAAGAAGCTGAAAACATAACATAACACGATGAATGTCAGAGAAGTTGATTTTGCTGCAGGTTGAGGAGAAAGTGAACAGCAACGAACAACTGTTAAAACTATTTTGTATATTTAGCAATACATGGATGTGGATACATTGTCTGGGAAGCCATGCTAATAAGTGTTTGGTGCACACTGCCTATTCTCAAATTCCTTCTTGTTTATTTATGTGCCTGGCCTTTGACCCAGTGTTCTGGGTCACTGGCAAGGCACTTTTCTCCTCATAGGAGATGCCTAGGCCAGAGGAGCCAATAAGAATGGACCAATGGGAGTGACAGAGATAAAACAGATTAGATGAACTATTAGTGCAACACAATTTCAAGGAGTGTTGTAGGGCCTCATTCTCCTGTCAGGAAGAACAGAGGACTAAGCAGCACATCTAGCCTAACATTCATATTTTTTTTAACTTGGTGTTCATGGTTTCACAATATATGCTCTCCTTGATTGATTGATTGATCTCGATCGATCGATCGATTGATTGATATTTTTCACCATATATTTGTACAAAGGATTACATCTCAAAAAGGCTTGAGAGCTTATCTCCATTGCGGTCCTTTTAGTGGAAATGTGTGTAAACTAAGTGCCATGTGTTTGGGGGGTGGGGGGGGGGTACAGAGACATACAATATAATATAACCCATAATAATTACATTCATAAGATTTCAACTTACTAAACAGGCAAAATAGCAAAGAACAACAAGGCTTTAGTTTTTGAGATGTCACTGCCAGAGGTAGAACAAGTAAAATCATGTTTTTTCTTAAATGGATGGTTGTGGTTGTGTACAAATATTCTTCTGCAAAATGTGTTTATTTGGTTGATGTTTGGATCCTGTCCAAAACAGGATTGACTTGAATGACTGAATGAATTATAAAACTCTAAATATTGCTGAATAGCTTAAGGTGAAGCCATTTTATTCAGTTATTAAAGCTGAAATAATTACATTTGGTACATGGAGACTACATCAGAGACTTTGTGAGCAATTGGACCATCCTTAATCTCCAAGACCTTTGAACTTTGACCACCTACTAATAATCAGTTCAGACAGACACAAGGAAAGACAGAGATTTCACGTACAGTATTTAACATAATATAACCATTTTAAACCACAAAGATCACGATGCAGAGAACACACTGACTCAAAATCATGGATGCATTAATTAATTGATTAAAATTAATTCTTTATATCCTTTATTCATTCCATTCAGGCTCATGGACATAAACTCATCATCCCATACAATTCTATATGCATGGCCTTACTATAGCTAGAGAAATGAGAAATATTATCACTATTTAATAATTATAATTGTTTTATATACAAAGAAGCCAGGCAGAGTAAACACACACACACACGCACACACACACACACACACACACACACACACACACACACACACACACACACACACACACACACACACACACACACACACACACACACACACACACACACACACACACACACACACACACACACACACACACACGGCTAAACCAGCTGGGAGATCAATCTGAACGCAACTGAAGGCAACAGTGTTCCACACTGAAATAAAGATAAACAACAAAGTTAAATGTAAAGGTTTTTCCTTTCTCTCTCATGATGTGCATGGTGTAAATGGCAGCTAGAAGAAGAGGTTGTGAAGGGTTAACAGCTACAAGGAGGAGGAGTTATTACCTCATTGTAAACAGAAACTAATGTGCTGACACCCTACCTCTATGGCTGACACTGTGACACACACTGTCTACAAAACCTTCATTCAACAGGACTTACTTACACAGAAATACTGACAACTTAAAGACTCGTGAGTACAGCAGATAATGATGCATATCATACATGGGCAAGCAACTGGTGGCCCGGGGGCCACATGCGGCCCCCACCATCACTTAATGCGGCCCTCAGGTTAATGTCAGAATACTGATATATTATTGATTTCAGCTGCTACAATTCCAAACATGACCCGCTTCAATTACTTCAGTCTATATTAGTAGCTTAATGACTAGTATTAAAATGTTATTGTCTTTTTTATGTCCAATGTATTTGTATTTAAGTTCATAAAGTTAACATAAGTATAACTAAATGCATTTGAAATTAGATTAAAAATGTTTATTTTCAGGATTCCGATAGATCGGCTATTTTTACTACTTTTGTGTGACATACTGTAGAATGGCGAAGTAAGTAATTAATTTATGAAAAAAGTTAAAATACGGAGATAAGAGATGTCTGCCCGACAGTATGTGCAATGTGGCCCTTTGGAGTGAGTGTGGAAATATAGTGTCCCTTTCCATCATCAAAGTTGCATCACCCCTGATATTATTCATTAACAGAATAAAAGTAAGAGTTAACTGTATCCAGACATGATGTTTACCTAGCCCTGGTCCATAGTGTCTCCTTAGGAGAACTCCTTCTAACACTATGGACCAGAGTTAATGTTTACCTATTTTCATATTCCATGACATTCCCCTGTCCGTTTTGTGCTCTATTCCTACAATCCAGACCAGATTCATAATAAGCTGTGAGAAGTAGCATTCAAGAACTACATCTGATCTGATATATTTTCATCTTTATTCTCAGTGTGTAGAAATGGCGTCTGCCAGCAGTCTCCTGTCTGAAGACCAGTTCCTGTGTTCTATCTGTCTGGATGTGTTCACTGATCCAGTCACCGCTCCATGTGGACACAACTACTGTAAAACCTGTGTCACACCGTACTTTGACACTAATGATGTGTGTCTGTGTCCACAATGTATAATAACCTTTAATGACAGCCCAGAAGTCTTTGTCAATACTTTCATGGCTGATCAGTTCACGGAGACAGAGCAGCTGAAAAGAGACTCCAACACAAACCAAGAATCTGCTAAACCAGCTGAAGTCTTCTGTGACTTTTGTACTGAGACCAAGCTCAATGCTGTGGCGTCCTGCCTGGTGTGTCTGGCCTCCTACTGTGTGATTCATTTGGAGCCTCATCAGAGAGTCTCTGGGTTTAAGCGACACAAACTAATCGACCCTGTAAAAAACCTGGAAGACTTTTTGTGTAAGAAGCATAACATTCCTCTGGAGCTGTTCTGTAAGACTGACTACGTGTGTGTTTGTCTGTTCTGCACTGAGTCAGACCACAAGTTCCATGAAATTGTATCTCTGAAAGAAGAATATGACGGTAAGCAGGCTGAGCTGGGAAAGGCAGAAGCTGAAGTTCAGCAGATGATCCAGGAGAGACAACTGAAGATTCAGGAGGTCAAAAACTCAGTAGATCTCAGCAAGAAAGATGCAGAAAGGGAGATAACAGACAGTGTGCAGGTCTTCACTACTCTGATCAGCTATATTGAGAGAAGCCAGGCTGAGGTTGTTGCTGTGATTGAAGAGAAGCAGAAAACCACAGAGAAACGGGCTGAAGGTTTCATTAAAGAGATGGAACAAGAGATCACTGAGTTAATGGAGAGAAGCTCTGAGCTGAACCAGCTCTTATACACTGAGGACCACATCCTCTTCCTCCAGAATGTACCATTCATCAACCCCCCTCCACACACCAAGGACTGGACAACGGTCAATGTCCATCACTCTTCATATGGGGAGACTATGAGGACAGCTTTGGCTCAGCTGGAGAAGACACTCAGTGAAGAGATGAAGAAGCTGTGTGAGGCTGAGCTGAGGTGGATCCAGAAATATGCAGTGGATGTAACTCTGGACCCTGATACAGCACACTGTGAACTCTTCATGTCTGGGGATGGAAAACAAGTGAATGATGGATGCATAAAGAAGAACCTCCCAGTCAACACAAAGAGATTCTCTAGATATATCTTTGTCTTAGGAAAACAAAGCTTCTCCTCAGGAAAATTTTACTATGAGGTTCAGGTTAAAGACAAGACTCAATGGTTTTTAGGAGTGGCCAGAGAGTCCATCGACAGGAAGCTGGATTCCATCATACGGGGACCCAGCAACGGTTACTGGACTATAGATATGATTAATGGAAATGAGTACTATGCTGCTGCTGACATTCATGTCCTCCTCCCTGCACGAGAGAAACCCCAGAAAGTGGGAGTGTTTGTGGATTATGAGGAGGGTCTGGTCTCCTTTTATGATGTGGAGACGGGAGTTATTATCCACTCTTACACTGGCTGCACCTTCACTGAGAAACTCTGTCCATTCTTCTGTCCTGGACTTCATGAAGGTGGTAAAAACTCTGCTCCTCTGATCATTTCACCTGTCAATCACCCAGATTAGACTAATCCTCTGTTTTTGTTGTTGGTGGTGTGTTTTTTTTCATGAAAAGGCTTGTTTTCATTTAAGACAACAAATGTGTATATGGAAGGGTTAATTTACAGGTTTACTTCCAGTCAAATCAGGCCATTTAACTGTCTTTCATTCTGGCCGAAGGGAGTTCTCCATTGAAGTATTTCGGCTTAAAATGCTTTCTCTGTCTGTGGTACTTGCCTACTTTAAGGACTTAATCTTATATTTCATTGTATTTTTATTGCATTCAAGTTTCAGTTCAACTCAACATTTCTGTTAGATCATGTCCTGAAGGAGGGGGGGGGGCTTCTTGTGTCTATAAACTGAGCACGATAAAAACAATAATCAGAGCTTATTATTATTTTTATTATTATTATTACCATCTTTTTACTTCTCAGGGTAATAACATAAAATGATAGCAATTCGTAAAATGTCATTGAAATAATATGATTAAAACAAGGTTTAACTTCTAGTTGAGAAAACAAAGAAAAGGTGAGTAGTATTTGAAGCAGTTATACTGATTATGTTAAATCCAACCACAAACAAATGGAAAATGTAATCTGTTGTGTCACAATAATTTTTACTGAGATTAAACTCTGTCATTCAGTTTACAGTTGAACAGACTCACTCAAAATCTCTTCTAATCACTGAAGATGAAACCAATACATTTCCCTGGCGTGTTGTTGCTGTTTTCTTTTTCTGCATTTTGTCTATTAAAAAATGTATCTGATCCATTGGCCAACTTATTGAGGAGAAAAAAGGATACAGACAGACTGAGGGACATGTGGATAGTTTTCTGATAGTAGGATTAACACTCTTTATTTTACAGTGTACTGAATAGAATAGATATTGAAGCCTTAGGTAGGGTAAGTGATCTTTTTTTGTTATTTTTTTTTGTTTTTGTTAAAAGGTCAAAGTACTATATTCTGATAGTAATCATTACTACAGAGCGTTTGTTCGGTCACAGGGGTTTTTTGATTGATTGATTGATGTAGTTTATTTAGTAAGACATGAGAATAGTACATGACAGTACATAACAGTACATGGAAGTACAAATTCACAATACAAGGTCTACTAAACTGGAACTCTCATTAAGCAAGCAGCTTGGTTAAGATGAGAACCCCATGCACACAAATCATGATGATGATGGGTCTCATTAGTAGGCTAAACAGAATTATGTACATTTTCAGGTAGGTGACAACATTTAAGCCAATCAGGAGAGAGTACTGAAAATGCATTTTCTGTTTAATAAAGAGCTGGAGAGACATAGAGACCCCTTTTACTGAACAAACACTGTAATAGCAATGAGTACTATCAGAATATAGAGCTATTTAACACTTATTTTAACAAAAGCAAATCACTTACCCTACCCTTAATAGCTCAAAGCCCATAGAAAGTTGCTGGGGCTTTGAATTATCAAGTATAATGCTTGAAGTAACATACATTTGAAGACAGCATGGGTACAAGATGGTGAAGCAGGCACTGGAGTCCACCATCACAGCCAGTAGATGGCACCAATACCTATGAAAACAGTTTGATGTTGCTGACGCTCAACTGTAGAATGAAGTTATGAGTGATAGACAGACACAGTCACATACTAAAGAGAGTGATAACTGAGAGTCAGTTATCACTGACTCTCAGTTATATCTTCACCTGAATGACTTCAGGTGAAGATATCTCATTTGGGATGAGAAGAGATATTCTGTTATTAATTATAAAAACAGACGCAACAGTCTGTTATGTCAACATATTAATGTACCCTATGTCTGTTATTAAAGCTGAACCTATAGCTATGTCTCCTAAGGCATGGCAACAAGGAAAGAGGCAAATCGAGATTTGTGTTGTGAGATATTCAAGATGTTTCAGAGACTTTGTGAGGAAGTGAACCATGCTTGATCTCCAACAACCTGCTTTTGGAAATGAAGCCTATAAGACGATGAAGACTCAAATCCTTAAAGCAAAGCTCCATATCAACACGTGAGGAAGTTAAGGTCGTTCTCCTGCAGTTGTATTATCCATGTATAAAGAAAATGACAAATGACTGACATTAAGAAGCTTAAAACATGACATAACATGTTGAATGTCAGAGAAGTTGATGTTGCTGCAGGTTGAGGAGAGTGAACAGCAACGAACAGCTGTTAAAACTATTTTGTACATTTAGCAATATGTGGATGTGGATATATTGTCTGGGAAGCCATGCTAATAAGTGTTTGGTGCACACTGCCTATTATCAAATGATTTCTTGTTTATTTATGTACCTGGCCTTTGACCCAGTGTTGTGGTACTCATAGGAGATGCCTATAGGCCAGAGGAGCCAATAAGAATGGACAAATGGGAGTGACAGAGATAAAACAGATTAGATGAACGAATAGTGCAACATAATTTCAAGGGGTGTTGTAGGGCCTCATTCTCCTGACAGGAAGAACAGAGCACCAATCACAACTAGCCTAACCTTCCTATTTTCTTTAACCTGGTGTTCATGCTTTCACAATACATGTTCTCCTTGATTGATTGATTGATGTTTTTGACCATATATTAGTACATATATGTCAAAAGGATCAGTGCAAATGTCTGTAAACTGGGTGCCATGTGTTTAAGGGGGGGGGGTGACATACAATATAATATAACCCATAATAGGTACATTCATAACATTTCAACATACTAAACAAGCAAAATAGCAAAGATCAACATGGGTAGAGAAAAGGGAACCAATTACAACTTCACTAATTGCTGGTTAGGACCAGCTGCTGTCTTAATAAATACATTGCATTTTCAATATGGTCTGGTTGAGCCACCAGCCGTCCAGTCCATCCATAGCTGATCTTTGAATGCATTATAATTAATAATTTATGTATACATTTTGTGCTCTTCTTACTGTTAGAAAATCCAGGTTCAAGTCTAAACTCACAGATAATCAAGTCCAAGTCACATCACAAGTCACGGGTTACTCTGACTTGAGTTATGCTGCTCTCAAGTAGAGACAGGCCCTGAACAGCAGCATTAACTCTCATCAACCACATACAGCCATGTGATGGAAATATGTTCACAATTCATCTTTTTCTCAACAGCCTCAAGCCTGTCCACACTTGTCACTTCTACCTACAGTTGATGTAATGTTACAGTCTTTTTTATTTACAAATAACAATATCAATATACTGTATGATTGATTATAATAAAAGATAACAGGCTGCATGATAGTTTCCAAATTATTTAACTGAAACTCTTGACTGAATGAATTGTAAAAAAAAATTGTATTGCCAAATAACTTGGTGGAGGTGAAGCCATTTAATTCAGGATGATATAGTCTGTTATTAAAGCTGTAATAATTACATTTGGTACATGGAGACCATCCTTAATCTCCAAAACCTTTGACCTTTAACCACCTATTAGGCTACTTGTAATCAGTTCAGACAGACACAAGGAAGGACATACATTTCACATATTTAAAATAATATAACCATTTTAAACCACAGATCATTATGCAGAGAACACACTGACTCAAGTCATGAATGCATTATTTAATTTGTCATATCCTATATTCATTAAATTCAGGCTCATGGACATAAACTCATCCATCCCATAAAATTCTATATGCAAGGCCTTACTAAAGCTAGAGAAATTAGTAATATTATCCCTATTTAACTATCTAATAATTATGCATTTTTTATATACAAAGAAGCCAGGCAGAGTAAACACACACACAAACACACACACGCACGCACGCACGCACGCACGCACACACTCTCTCACACACACACACACACACACACACACACACACACACACACACACACACACACACACACACACACACACACACACACACACACACACACACACACACACACACTAAACCAGGGAGATACATCTGAACGCAACTGAAGGCAACAGTGTTCCACACTGAAATAAAGATAAACAACAAAGTTAAATGTAAAGGTTTTTCCTTTCTCTCTCATGATGTGAGTGGTGTTAATGGCAGCTAGAAGAAGAGGTTGTGAAGGGTTAACAGCTACGAGGAGGAGGAGTTATTACCTCATTGTAAACAGGAAATAATGTGCTGACACCCTACCTCTATGGCTGACACACACTGTCTACAAAACCTTCATTCGACCGGACTTACACAGAAATACTGACAACTTAAAGACGCGTGAGTACAGTAGATAATGATTATAATGCATTAACAGAATAAAAGTAAATTAAGAATAGAGTTAACTGTATCCAGACATGATGTTTACCTAGCCCTGGTCCATAGTGTCTCCTTAGGAGAACTCCTTCTAACACTATGGACCAGAGTTAATGTTTACCTATTTTCATATTCCATGACATTCCCCTGTCCGGTCAAACGTTTTGTGCTCTATTCCTACAATCCAGACCAGATTCATAATAAGCTGTGAGAAGTAGCATTCAAGAACTACATCTGATCTGATATTTCATCTTTATTCTCAGTGTGTAGAAATGGCGTCTGCCAGCAGTCTCCTGTTTGAAGACCAGTTCCTGTGTTCTATCTGTCTGGATGTGTTCACTGATCCAATCACCACTCCATGTGGACACAACTACTGTAAAACATGTATCACACATTACTGGGACACTAATGATGTGTGTCTGTGTCCACTATGTAAAAAGACCTTTAATAAGAGACCAGAAGTCTTTGTCAATACTTTCATTTCTGAGATGGCTGATCAGTTCAGGAAGACAGAGCAGCTGAAAAGAAGTTCCAACACAAACCAAGAATCTGCTAAAACAGATGAAGTCTCCTGTGACATTTGTACTGAGACCAAGCTCAATGCTGTGAAGTCCTGCCTGGTGTGTCAGGCCTCCTACTGTGAGACTCACCTGGAGCCTCATCAGAGAGTCTCTGCGTTTAAACGACACAAACTAATCGACCCTGTAAAGAACCTGGAAGGCATTATGTGTAAGAAACATGAGAGACCTCTGGAGCTGTTCTGTAAGACTGACCACATGTGTGTCTGTCAGTTCTGCACTGAGTCAGACCACAGGTTACATCAGATTGTATCTCTGAAAGCAGAATATGAAGGAAAGAAGGCTGAGCTGGGAAAGACAGAGGCTGAAGTCCACCAGATGATCCAGGAGAGACAACTGAAGATTCAGGAGGTCAAACAATCAGTAGATCTCAGTAAGAAAGATGCAGACAGAGAGATAGAAGACAGTGTGCAGGTCTTCACTGCTCTGATCAGGTGTATTGAGAGAAGCCAGGCTGAGCTCATTGATGTTATTGAAGAGAAGCAGAAAACCACAGAAAAACAGGCTGAAGGCTTCATTAAAGAGATGGAACAGGAGATCACTGAGTTAAAGAAGAGAAGCTCTGAGCTGAAGCAACTCTCACACACTGAAGACTGCATCCACTTCCTCCAGAATATACCATTCATCAACACCCCTCCACCCACCAAGGACTGGACAAAAGTCAATGTCCATCAGTCTTCATATGGGGAGACTGTGAGGACAGCTGTGGCTCAGGTGGAGAAGACACTCAGTCAAGAGATGAAGAAGTTGTGTGAGGCTGAGCTGAGGAGGATCCAGAAATATGCAGTGGACGTAACTCTGGACCCTGATACAGCACACTGCACTCTCATCTTGTCTAGGGATGGAAAACAGATAAATGAATCTGGAAAACAAGTGAATGAAGAAGACATAATGATGAAGTACCCCCCAGCTCACACAAAGAGATTCTATGCATATATCTTTGTCTTGGGAAAACAAAGCTTCTCCGCAGGAAGATTTTACTATGAGGTTCAGGTTAAAGACAAGACTCGCTGGTATTTAGGCGTGGCCAGAGAGTCCATCGAAAGGAAGCTGTATCCAATCACACGGGAACCCAACAACGGTTACTGGACTATAGATATGATTAATGGAAATGAGTACTATGCTGCTGCTGACCCTCGTGTCCTCCTCCCTGTACAACAGAAGCCCCAGAAAGTGGGAGTGTTTGTGGATTATGAGGAGGGTCTGGTCTCCTTTTATGATGTGGAGACCAGAGTTCATCTCTACTCTTTCACTGGCTGCACCTTCACTGAGAAACTCTACCCATTCTTCTGTCCTGGACTTCATGATGGTGGTAAAAACTCTGCTCCTCTGATAATTTCACCTGTCAATCACCCAGATTAGATGTATCCTCTGTTTTTGCTGTTGTTGTTGGGGGTGGTCTTTTTTTTCATGAAAAGGCAAATTTTTCATTTAAGACAACAAATGTGTGTATGGAATGGTTAATTTACAGGTTTATTTCCAGTCAAATCAGGCCATTTAACTGTCTTTCATTCTGGCCGAAGGGAGTTCTCCATTGAAGTATTTCGGCTTAAAATGCTTTCTCTGTCTGTGGTCCTTGCCTACTTTAAGGACTTAATCTTATATTTCATTGTATTTTTATTGCATTCAAGTTTCAGTTCAACTCAACATTTCTGTTGGATCATGTCCTGAAGGAGGGGGGGGGGCCTTCTTGTGTCTATAAACTGAGCACGATAAAAACAATAATCAGAGCTTACTATTATTTTTATTATTATTATTACCATCTTTTTACTTCTCAGGGTAATAACATAAAATAATAGCAATTCATAATTATGTAAGTAAAATGTAATTGAAATAATATGATTAAAACAAGGTTTAACTTCATTCTAGTTGAGAAAACAAAGAAAAGGTGAGTAGTATTTGAAGCAGTATTTGAAGCAGATACTGATTATGTTAAATCCAACCACAAACAAATGGAAAATGTAATCTGTTGTGTCACAATAATTTTTACTGAGATTAAACTCTGTCATTCAGTTTACAGTTGAACAGACTCACTCAAAATCTCTTCTAATCACTGAAGATGAAACCAATACATTTCCCTGGCGTGTTGTTGCTGTTTTCTTTTTCTGCATTTTGTCTATTAAAAAAATTATCTGATCCATTGGCCAACTTATTGAGGAGAAAAAAGGATACAGACAGACTGAGGGACATGTGGATAGTTTTCTGATAGTAGGATTAACACTCTTTATTTTACAGTGTACTGAATAGAATAGATATTGAAGCCTTAGGGTAAGTGATCTTTTTTTGTTATTTGTTTTTGTTTTTGTTAAAAGGTCAAAGTACTATATTCTGATAGTAATCATTACTACAGAGCGTTTGTTCGGTCACAGGGGTTTTTTGATTGATTGATTGATGTAGTTTATTTAGTAAGACATGAGAATAGTACATGACAGTACATAACAGTACATGGAAGTACAAATTCACAATACAAGGTCTACTAAACTGGAACTCTCATTAAGCACGCAGCTTGTTTAAGATGAGAACCCCATGCACACAAATCATGATGATGATGGGTCTCTTTAGTAAACAGAATTATGTACATTTTCAGGTAGGTGACAACATTTAAGCCAATCAGGAGAGAGTACTGAAAATGCTTTTTCTGTTTAATAAAGAGCTGGAGAGACATAGAGACTCCTTTTACTGAACAAACACTGTAATAGCAATGAGTACTATCAGAATATAGAGCTATTTAACACTTATTTTAACAAAAGCAAATCACTTACCCTACCCTTAATAGCTCAAAGCCCATAGAAAGTTGCTGGGGCTTTGAATTATCAAGTATAATGCTTGAAGTAACATACATTTGAAGACAGCATGGGTACAAGATGGTGAAGCAGGCACTGGAGTCCACCATCACAGCCAGTAGATGGCACCAATACCTATGAAAACAGTTTGATGTTGCTGACGCTCAACTGTAGAATGAAGTTATGAGTGATAGACAGACAGACACAGTCACATACTAAAGAGAGTGATAACTGAGAGTCAGATATCTCATTTGGGATGAGAAGAGATATTCTGTTATTAATTATAAAAACAGACGCAACAGTCTGTTATGTCAACATATTAATGTACCATATGTCTGTTATTAAAGCTGAACCTATAGCTATGTCTCCTAAGGCATGGCAACAAGGAAAGAGGCAAATCGAGATTTGTGTTGTGAGATATTCAAGATGTTTCAGAGACTTTGTGAGGAAGTGAACCATGCTTGATCTCCAACAACCTGCTTTTGGAAATGAAGCCTATAAGACGATGAAGACTCAAATCCTTAAAGCAAAGCTCCATATCAACACGTGAGGAAGTTAAGGTAGTTCTCCTGCAGTTGTATTATCCATGTATAGAGAAAATGATAAATGACTGACATTAAGAAGCTGAAAACATAACACAACACATGATGAATGTCAGAGAATTAAGTTGATGTTGCTGCAGGTTGAGGAGAAAGTGAACAGCAACGAACAGCTGTTAAAACTATTTTGTACATTTAGCAATATGTGGATGTGGATATATTGTCTGGGAAGCCATGCTATTAAGTGTTTGGCGCACACTGCCTATTATCAAATTATTTCTTGTTTATTTATGTACCTGGCCTTTGACCCAGTGTTGTGGTACTCATAGGAGATGCCTATAGGCCAGAGGAGCCAATAAGAATGGACAAATGGGAGTGACAGAGATAAAACAGATTAGATGAACTAATAGTGCAACATAATTTCAAGGGGTGTTGTAGGGCCTCATTCTCCTGACAGGAAGAACAGAGCACCAATCACAACTAGCCTAACCTTCATATTTTCTTTAACCCGGTGTTCATGCTTTCACAATACATGCTCTCCTTGATTGATTTATTGATGTTTTTGATCATATATTTGTACATATATGTCAAAATGATCAGTGCAAATGTCTGTAAACTGAGTGCCATGTGTTTAAGGGGGGAAGTGACATACAATACAATATAATATAACCCATAATAATTACATTCATAACATTTCAACATACTAAGCAAACAGAATAGCAAAGAACAACATGGGTAGAGAAAAGGGAACCAATTACAACTTCACTAATTGCTGGTTAGGACCAGCTGCTGTCTTAATAAATACATTGCATTTTCAATATGGTCTGGTTGAGCCACCAGCCGTCCAGTCCATCCATAGCTGATCTTTGAATGCATTATAATTAATCATTTATGTATACATTTTGTGCTCTTCCTACTGTTAGAAAGTCCAAGTTTAAGTCTAAACTCACAGATAGTCGAGTCCATGTCACATCACAAGTCACGGGTTACTGTGACTCGAGTTATGCTGCTCTCAAGGCCTGGCCCTGAACAGCAGCATTAACTCTCACAGGTCAACCACATACAGCCAGCTGATGGAAATATGTTTACAAAATTCTACTCTTTTTGTCAACAGCCTCAAGCCTGTCCACACTTGTCACTTCTACCTACAGTTGATGTAATGTTAGGATCCTCTGAGGAATGTAACAGTATTTTTTATTTACAAATAACAATAACAATATACTGTATGATTGATTATAATAAAAGATAACAGGCTGCATGACACAATAGTTTCCAAATTCTTTAACTGAAACTCTTGACTGAATGAATTGTAAAACTCTAATTATTGCTAAATAACTTCAGGTGAAGCCATTTAATTCAGGATGATATAGTCTGTTATTAAAGCTGAAATAATTACATTTGGTACATGGAGGCCATCCTTAATCTCCAAGACCTTTGACCTTTAACCACCTACTAGGCTACTTGACAGACACAATTAAGGACAGAGATTTCACACATTTAACATAATATAACCATTTCAAACCACAAAGATCATAATGCAGAGAACACACTGACTCAAGTCATGAATGCATTAATTCTTCATTAATTCATTCGTTATATCCTATATTCACTAAATTCAGGCTCATGGACATAAAGTCATCCGTCCCAAATAAATCTATAAGCAAGGCCTTACTATAGCTAGAGAAACGAGTAATATTATCCATAATAACTATTTAATAGTTTTTTTATATACAAAGAAGCCAGGCAGAGTAAACACACACACGCACACGCACGCACGCACGCACGCACGCACGCACACACACACACACACACACACACACACACACACACACACACACACACACACACACACACACACACACACACACACACACACACACACACACACACACACACACACACACACACATAAAATAATGGTAGACCACAAAGTTAAATGTAAAGGTTTTTTCTCCCTCTCTCATGATGTGAATGGTGTTATGGTAGAGAAGAAGAGGTTGTGAAGGGTTAACAGCTACCAGGGGGAGGTGTTTCTCTGTAAATCTAAACTGAAAGTAAAGTGCTGACATTACTTGTAACAGCACTGAGCACACACTCTACGAAACCTTCATTCGACAGGACTTACTTACACAGAAATACTGACAACTTAAAGACACGTGAGTACAGCAGATAATGATGTATTTATTATTCATGAACAGAATAAAAGCCACAACTGTATCCAGACATGTTGTTTACCTATTTTTTTATTCCATGACATTCCCCTGTCCAATCTTTCAATTGGTCAAATTGGCATGTTAGTAGACTTAGTACAGTTTGTGATCTAACTACAATCCAGACCAGATTCATAACTATAAACTGAGATGTTGCATTCAAGAACTACATCTGATCTGATATACTTTCATCTTTATTCTCAGTGTTTAGAAATGGCGTCTGCCAGCAGTCTCCTGTCTGAAGACCAGTTCCTGTGTTCTATCTGTCTGGATGTGTTCACTGATCCAATCACCACTCCATGTGGACACAACTACTGTAAAACCTGTATCACACAATACTGGGACACTAATGATGTGTGTCTGTGTCCACTATGTAAAAAGACCTTTAATAAGAGACCAGAAGTCTTTGTCAATACTTTCATTTCTGAGATGGCTGATCAGTTCAGGAAGACAGAGCAGCTGAAAAGAAGTTCCAACACAAACCAAAAATCTGCTAAATCAGATGACGTCTCCTGTGACATTTGTATTGAGACCAAGCTCAATGCTGTGAAGTCCTGCCTGGTGTGTCTGGCCTCCTACTGTAAGACTCACCTGGAGCCTCATCAGAGAGTCTCTGCGTTTAAACGACACAAACTAATCGACCCTGTAAAGAACCTGGAAGACATTCTGTGTAAGAAACATGACAGACCACTGGAGCTGTTCTGTAAGACTGACCACGTGTGTGTTTGTCAGTTCTGCACTGAGTCAGACCACAAGCTACATCAGATTATATCTCTGAAAGAGGAATGTGAAGGAAAGAAGGCTGAGCTAGGAAAGACAGAGGCTGAAGTTCAGCAAATGATCCAGGAGAGACAACTGAAGATTCAGGAGGTCAAACACTCAGCAGATCTCAGCAAGAAAGATGCTGTCAGAGAGATAGAAGACAGTGTGCAGGTCTTCACTACGCTGATCAGCTGTATTGAGAGAAGCCAGGCTGAGCTCATTGATGTTATTGAAGAGAAGCAGAAAACCACAGAAAAACAGGCTGAAGGCTTCATTAAAGAGATGGAACAGGAGATCATTGAGTTAAAGAAGAGAAGGTCTGAGCTGAAGCAGCTCTCACACACTGAGGACCACCTCCACTTCCTCCAGAATATAACATCCATCAACACCCCTTTACCCACCAAGGACTGGACAAAGGTCAATGTCTATCAGTCTTCATATGGGGAGAGTATGAGGACAGCTGTGGCTCAGCTGGAGAAGACACTCAGTCAAAAGTTGAAGAAGAAGCTGTGTGAGACTGAGCTGTGGAGGATCCAGAAATATGCAGTGGATGTAACTCTGGACCCCGACTCAGCAAATCCCCATCTCATCCTATCTGAGGATGGAAAACAAGTGAATCATGACGACATAAAGAAGAACCTCGTCCTCCCAGTCGTCACAAAGAGATTCTCTTCATATATCTTTGTCTTAGGAAAACAAAGCTTCTCCTCAGGAAAATTTTACTATGAGGTTCAGGTTAAAGACAAGACTCGCTGGTATTTAGGAGTGGCCACACTGCAAAAATTGGATTTTAAGAAAGTAAAAAAATCCTCGATCCTAGCATATTAGTCTTATATTTTGTCCAAAAAGAAAAAATGTGCTTGTCAAAGAAGTTTTTTGCTTTTCAAACAAGAAGTTTTTTTCTCATTGTAGGGAAATATAACTTGCATTTTCTTAATAGGTTATTTAATCCATTTTTGAGCAATATTTAACCAGTAACAAGCTACAACAGTGGTTTGCATCATATCCCAGCAGAGGCACAAGATTATTTTTCCTTATTTTAAGAGTAAGACCAGTTGGAACAGCTTCTCAATTTAAGAATTGTTTTATTTAATTCAACTGTCAATCTAATGCGACTTCATCACATAGAAATAACATGTTTCAGATCAAACAAACATGTTTCAGATCAAACCAACCATTTAACAAAGTGCACATTGGCTTTGGTAAAAGTGCAAGCTACACTTTAAAATATGGGAACTATAAAACATTTCATTATCACATCTTAACAAAACTCGGCAACGCTGTGCATGCATGTTACTTTCAGATGAGATAAAAATTAAAAGTTATATAAAACAAAAAAATAGAAGTTTGGGTGTTAGAGTTCAACTGGTCACACGCACACTACAGTTTCATTCCCACCCCCAGTACATTAATCTAATTCAACAATCTGACATCACAGATAAAGACCATGTTTCAGATCGCTCAAACCATTTAACAAACAGAATTGGTAAAAGTGCACGCTACTTAAAATCTGGGAACTATAAAACCAGTCTTAAACTCTGCAGCAACGCTGTGTAGTTTTATGCATAATATTATAGGTACTTATTGGACAAAAGAAAAAGGGATATAAAACAAAAAAATGTAAGTATGATATCAAGCACGCTCTGTAGGCTTCAACTTGACACACTACAGCCCCCCCCACCCACAGTACAGTACACACCAAAAGAAATGAACAGGCAGGACAGTGTCATAAAAAAATAATAGAAAATTAACAATAATAAAGAAACCACAACAGTCACCAGTCTCAATTTGGATCAACTCAACTTGCTCCATTAGAAAAGAAGAGTGTCATAAAATGCCCTTGCCCATCATACATTGTCTACACTGACGGTGATCGGAGACGTGCTTACTTGAGCCAGCATGTTATCTAAAGAGCTCTTCTGCCGACTAATCTCCCGGGCCCCCACACACATATCAGTCACGAACCAGTGGCGGGTGAGCCACAACGCCAACAGTGTTGTTCACTGCCTGTGGAATGGTATGGGAGACCAAACAATTAAAAACCTGGCCAAGATAAACACCACGCACGTAACATAGTCGCCAGCACGCCCCGTCCACACAGGAAACACCCATGTTTCGCCATGACTCAATACCCTGCAGACTCTGACCTCCACAGTGGAGTGGCCTGGAACGACCTCAACAACCCCCTGGTTAAACTACAGCATATTAAGAACCTTTTCCCATATACAGCACAAGACCCCATTGAGAAACACTGACGCATGTCCACCATAGGGCACCACCTGAAATCAGTCTGAGGCTTTGTGTAGCCCAATTACATCTCCTAGGTAATATTTCATAGGGACATATTCCATATTCTTGTGAGTAAAACGATAATATGGAGTGTAATCAACAAGGTTATCAGCAGATATTAACTCAGTAGCTTGAGCCATGTGTGGAATCTCAATTTTATATGCCATGTAACCAGTATCATAATAAAGAGTATCGTGCTGCTGTAACTCCAAGCAATAGAATGCTGAATTGATCACATATATATTTCTTACCAGTCCGAATTCAGGCAAGTTACTGGAATTAACAGTACTCACAACTAATGACTTATCACGTATATATTTGTTGCCATTTAGACTAATCCATTTAACAGATACTGCATGGTTTACCTCGTGATTTCCAAAGAAGGCCTTCATTTTGTCTTTCAAGTATGACATATTGCTTATTTCTGATGTTGGACCCAACACACACTCATTTGCAAAAATGGGGTGCTCTGAACTTACAGTCTGGCAACATTCATACATCTGATTGTTCCGTATTAGAGACTTGCAAACATTTTTAAAATTAGACTTTAAGGCCCACTTTTTGAAAAAGCAATGTTTAGATTCAAATCTCATGCACATGTGACGGACCATTGGTCCTAGTAGTTTAATTTGGGATGCAGCATGAATCAAATAGTGTTGTTTGGGGACAATGTTGTTATCTGGGAAAAGGTTCTTCATGTGCTGTAAGTGCTGTTCAATGAGTGTTTTTAATTTGTTAATGGTCTGTAGACCGATAACAGGAGCAAACAAAATTTGAACAATCTCTATCAGTTCAAGAATTAATGAGTAGTAGTCATGACCTTTACATGCATCAATTAAAAATGGCAGTATCTTTAGTAGAACAAGCATTTGCCCTGAGGACTGCTTCAACTTATTATCAGTGGAAGCTAATGTGCTGTATGCTATAGGGCTTGGTTTATCTCCAACATCAAGTGGACAATAGGGGAATCCAATTAGTGCACTATTGAGATCATCCAACTGTAGTTCCCCTGTAAGAACCAACTCTTTTATGACACACTTTATTTCTAATGGAGCAATGCCTTCCAAAATGACATGCATCATATCTTGGGGTGATTGTTGGATCAAATTAAAGCCTGGGAAATCCACAAGTTTGCTCCGTCTGTTGATGCCAAATGTAGTTTTTAAGCTACTCCTGAGATAATCTGTGTTGGCCTTCTCAATGTCACTACACTGCCTGAGATGTCTCTCTATTGTCCTTTTCTCAAAGTTAACCTCATCAAAATACTTTTGCATGTCATCAAATGAACATTCACACTGGCGACATTTACTGTAAGCAAATCCAACACCCTCTTTAAAGCCACAAAGTTCATGCTGAGCTAAGGTGTCTCCACATATTGAAACTAATGCTCCAAATATTTCAAGCTCACCATTCCCAATTTGAATTTTAACCCCATCATACAGCTTGACCAAGTCATCGCGCAACCTTTCCAAAATTGCATCAACTCCACAATCAGAGAGCTCACTCCTCTTTGCAATGGCGAGTAGGCGAATGGCAGCTAATTTTGATCTATATTTCGGGTTGATGTTCCCCAAAGTGTAATAAAACATTGTCAACTTATGCTTGGAAGCATGCGAACCAAGTGGGTTGCAAATATCTATGTCATCTGTGTAAATTATTATCTGTAAAGCAGAAGGCCGGGCAGAAAATAAAGGGTGGGATTTCAAGAGTTCTCCATCTATGATGTCATACAAATAGCCACTTCTGCATCTCTGTGGCTCATCTATCATCGCCAAAACCTTTGGATGAGACAACAACTGTTCCAGACTTTTGATTAACGGTACGTAATGAAAATATTTGGGTTTGGTAGAGAGGACGCGTTTTGCCCCTTTTTTCAGGTAACAAGCAATATTCCCAACACAAACCTCCTCAGACTCTACAAAATTAAAATGTTCCTTTATGACACTGTCCTGCCTGAATGTTGTCGAAACGGTTACGAACGGATCCTCAATCCGGTCAAACACCGCCATAGCCTCGTTTTCAAGTTCAGTTCCTCCATGTTGCTGGAATACGGTTTGCAGTCGACTCCTCAGGTTAGCCACCAACAGAGCTTGGTACTGCTGCATTCCCGCCACAACGTCATTAACAGCAATCTGAATAACACGGTAGAAAGGACAAATTACATCACAATAGTCCCATGTGAAAAATGATTGTGTCCCTTATGGAGATATAGCTGAATAGCAGTGGTTCTGAACCAGTGGTCCTTGAGCGGGTTTCCAGGTGGTCCCCAGCTAAATGACGGAGTTGTAACCAAATGGACCCTTATAGATCTTTAACTCTTGGGGCTTTCAAGAGTTAAATTACTGTTAAACTGCATTACTTAAACAATTATTTTGATCAACGTTTGCCTGTCATCTCTCCTAGGGTACCACCAGCATGGAATTGTGGACAAAATCATATCCAACGATAACAAAAATATATAACTTGATATGAAATGGGTTGAAAACCACTGCTGTATAGCTTCATAGACTTTGACAGCACTATCATCAGTATAGTGTAAATTATTGTTTGTTTATACCTTAACTTTTCCATTTCCCTCAATACTTTTGGATATGTACTTGGTCAGCTCTTTTTTTCGCTCTACACCGAACCTCTTCACCAAATACAGAAGATCTACAAGCTCACGTGTGACACTGCGACACGATCTGCCATTTCTGGCGAATGTTCCCCCAGTATAGGGATGCTAGGGTTCAAGTTTTTTATTATTTTTAAAGACCCCCACCCTCCCCCCAGTTACTATGAGGACCCCCCTAGGCCTACGCTTAAATGGACAGCTAGCTAGTATTAACAATACATATACAATACATAAACAAACCTGTGAAAGACGGTGCTTTTCTCTCGCAGTCAACAGAATCGCAGTAGCTTGTCTGGTCAGCTCCTTTAAAAAAAAAAAAAATATCAGAGGTGTGTGTTAAAAATCACTTAACAATTTCACAATATTCATGCTATCGTGTTGGAGAAGCTATAGGCTTACCGTAGATGTACATGATGGACCTTCTGCAGGCTCTGGAAGATTTGTAGCAGCATGTCTGGTCAGATCCTTAAAAAAACAAAAACAATATCAGAAGTGTGTGTGTTGTGTGTGTGTGTGTCACTGAACACAACATTCATTTTAAAAGTGAATCACTTGCAT
This sequence comes from Gymnoscopelus braueri, assembly GCF_963280865.1. Classification (NCBI taxonomy): domain Eukaryota; kingdom Metazoa; phylum Chordata; class Actinopteri; order Myctophiformes; family Myctophidae; genus Gymnoscopelus; species Gymnoscopelus braueri. Next base: position 5,266,895 of record NC_137607.1, read on the forward strand.
GCTATCGTGTGATGATTGAACTAGGTTTACCGTCGATGAGCATGATGCAGAGGGGCCTTCTACAGGCTCTGGAAAATCTGTTGGGTAAGCAGTCTGGGGCAGATCATGGTGCAGTGGAGGGGTAAGGGTGTCACAGGTGAAGCCAGAGTACAATGACACAGTAGTGTCAAAAGCACCAAAATGCTCTGGAACGATAGAATCCAGACATGGTCAGAATCAACTTTATTGTCACATCACAGGTGTAAAACAGTGGGTGAAATTTGTTTTGGTGCATGCTCCATTGTTTGTTATTTCCATAAGAAAAAGGAGAGAAGAAGGGGGACAAGGGGGTAGAGAGATCAAGTGCGATAAGTACCTGAGGGTGGCACTCCATTATCCTCCATCGTTGGCGTTGCATGGTCTTCAGCAGATTGCACTCTGTCCATTCCATCCTCAGGATGGATTGGTTGGTCCCTGTCAATGGTGCAAAGTGAAAGTATTTAAGTACTAATTTCAGGTAGTTTACGTGAGTGTATCCATCTAATGCCCTCTACTCTACTACATTCACCTGTCAGCTGTAATTACTTAACCCATTAAGACCTGGAACACATCTGTGTCATTTATAGATTGAGCTAAAAAGCATTATTTTACACTTTGGCTACTTTGTGCATCCATGTGATGTTTTTCGTTATTATAAAGCAAACATTTGTAACTCAAATCTTTGCTTCTGGGGTCCCTGGAACAAAATATTTTGAGATGGGGGTCCACGGCCAAATACATACAATTTTTTTTAAACAAATCAATACATTACTGGACAAACAGCTTCTGTTGACAATGAATATAAACCAACCACTTACTATATAAATTAATACAATTTAATATAAATTATTAATCATAGTGAATAATAATTGTGCATAATTTATTGAGAGGACGCATTCAAGTCACTGTCACAACAACAAATTCCATGTTCACATTTCACAAACATCATGGTAATGAAATAAATAAAGACATTTCATGCATGGGATACAGGATAGGTGGCACTTTTTTTTTTTTTTTACATTTTAGACTAAATAGCCAATTTTACATTGATTTGCTCAGATGTACCTAGTGCCCAGTTACGTTGCAGATCCCACAATAGTTAAATTATTAGTCTATTTACCGCCGATATCGGTTGATTCTAAGGGAACCGAGAAGGTTCCTTACATAGCATTATGCATAGCATTAGCCAGCCACGGCTAACGATGTACAAACACCGTGTTTTAAGTGGAAAAACAGTAGCCGTTAGTTACAAAAATAGACGAGTTGTTACCGATAAAAATCGATAACCAAATTCGTAGGCAATGAATTTAGTGATTGATTTTTATCAATTTAATCGTTTCGTTGTTGCAGCATTAGGCTACTTACCTCTGCTCTCTGCTGGCCTCGGGCAGCCTGCAGGCCCAATGGCTGCTAGGAATGCTAGCTGCCGGCACTGTTGTGGGTCCTCTTCTACGGTTATTAGGGTTGTTCCTCCTCCGGAGTTTACCTTTGCTTATGGTACTATTAAGATGTTCTGGGTGGGCTCTCCGAACGTGGTACCAGAGCGAGTTGTACTCGTTCAAGCAATCATCTATTCCACAGACGACATGGAAATCTGGGCTACGACTATGTGTTGTGTGTATGTGACTCAATAAGACGTTGAGCGTCAGAGCCACAAACACACTACATATAACACAGCGCCAATACATTTTTTTTCTTCATTCCTAACCTCGCATCACCACTGCCAGCCTTTGCACCGCGGAGGAAAAGTTATTTACTCTTTAATTTTAACGTTACGTGTTAAGTTCCGCTCGTCACCAACATCAGAAGATGAATGAGATACACAACCGGCTTCTTCACTGTGTTGTTTACGATGCTGCGCACCTTCTTCTGATCTATTGGGGTTTATTGATGGTTTGCAAACATATTTGCTCATTACCGCCACCTACTGGTCAACATAAATAGTCCCAAACTACAACTAGACATAACAACAAAATGACCAATAAAACTAAATTCTTGTCTATCAAATTGGTTACTCTAAGTAAGACAATGGTTCTCAACCTGTGGGTTGGGACATGATTTTTGGGGGGTCCCCAATATAAGGACTTTTAAGACCTTTTTTAATACCTAAGAAATGTTTTAATCACATTTTGAAAATAGCATTACTGCATCAAAAGTAATCAACAAACTATACTATAAAAACTGGTTAAACATTGGCCAAATTGTCAAATAATATAAGAAAGAGGCACAAATATTTATCTGTGGAATCAGGGTGGGGGGTCCCCAGTTCAAATATGATTATTGTGGGGGGTCGAGGCCTGAAAACGTTTAGAACCACTGCTCTAAGATACTAAAATACATCGATAGCACCTTTCCCCTGAATTTTGACTTATATTTACTAAATCATATAACGTTCTTTAATTTCTGTTAAAGTCTCTATTAGCTGTCTTCTTTCTATCTCTACAGTTCATCATCACATGTTCCACTGTTTCTTCCTCCCCACAATGATTGCATCTCCCCACCCTGTGTTGTGTTTCTCAATAATCTACAGTTAGCCTGGCATGGCCAGACAAATATCACTGTGTAGGGCTTTTTTTTCAGTGACTCATTTAACCCTGTGCGCCCAAATCTTATCCATGATATTATTGTCTCTTCTATTATGCTCCTTCCTGCTCCCCTGATCTCTCCTACTTTCCTCTGAATTCTGTAAAACCATCTTCCCTTCCTCTCCTCCTCCCACCTCTTCTGCCATCTGTCCTTCATCCTTCTTTTTATACCCTCTGTCTTGCTAACTTTAACTGTCATCCCTACTTCAGCACATTTTGTCGCCTCCTTTGACATCTTATCTACTTCAAATCAAAGTTTATTTATATGGCACATATAAATAAACTTCCTCAACTGTTGTGCCCATAATCCCAATTCTATATTCATATTTGTTGTATTTCCATTAATATGTCCAGTCTTAGCCTATCTGAATGACTGTAAACTTGTTAATACTGAACTTGGATCTGAACAGACAATTGCTCTGAATGGTCTTATTTCCTCTATCCAATATACTGCTAATACTATTGCAAGCATTTCAGATGTTAATCCTTTTACCTATACATCAGCTGAAATTCTGCACCATGAAATGCTATCCCTACCTTTATATCTAGACTCTTTGACCCATCAGTGTATATCTTCACATATAAACTGTAAAATGTATCAAGATATTATTGTACAATGTGAGAATTACACAAACTCCATACTCTTCCTTTCTAATATTGTGAAGTCCACTGTAGCATTTGGAAGAATTCAAGGTGGAATTGCTGGCATTGGCATTGTTGGCCTAAAATGTAACTGATCAATTCCAATTTCCTTCGCCCTCTGAATTTCTGTCCATCCAAAGTTTTTAATGTTCTTTTTCTCTTTTCCCCAACTAGGCTTTAGTGCCTTGTGCTGGATGATCCTGACTATGGCCTTGTAAATTAACCCAATAATTTAGTTGTAATCTTATTAAATCAATTTCACCCCATCTCTTAAGGACATCATTTATTATAATAAAAAATAACAGTGGTGGAAAGTAACATTTACTCAAGTACTGTACTTAAGTACAATTTTGAGGCACTTTTACTTTACTGGAGTATTACCAGTTTTCACTACTTTTACTTCTACTAGTCTCCACTACATCTCAGAGCAAATATTGTACTTTTACTCCACTACAATTATTTGAAAACTGTAGATACTAGTTACTTTGCAGATATAAATCATTACATTATAAAACATACATTAACTGCTTCCCTATTTTATACATAGGCTATTTGAAAATAGCCGATCTACAAGCTCACAACATGTCCTGTTGTGAGCTTGTAGATCTGCTATTTTCAAACATTTCAGTCCTTTTACTTTTGGTACTTTTTGATACCAATACTTATGTACTTTTACTCAAGTAAATTTTGAATTCCGGACTTTTACTAAACAGAATAATTGTACATGGCAGTATTGATACTTTTACTTCCCTCCAAACTTTATGTATTTACTCTGATTACTTTTGCTCAAATGATTAAACTTAGATTATGTATAATTTGCAGGTGGCATGCTCGTCAAAGACCTGACGTTAAGGGGTAGTCCTCATAATTATGTGCCTTCACAGCATCAACTTAAGGCCATTTATTAATGTTCAAATACATGTGAATTTATATATACTATTTTAAGTGTAATTCTATAATTGCATTTAGAGGGAACACTTATTGGCAAATATAAATATATTTATTACAGCAGCCAGACACCCCTTGGAGGAGTTGGTATAATCCAACCCAGGTGACGTCATGCATGCTGCTCGGCGCGAACGTCAAATCCCACTGAGGACAGCCTACCAAACAAACAGTGTAACATTTCATTCATTGCAGTTTTAATATAAAATAAGATATATTGTTGACAATTCCGCGGCATGGACGACGTTGTTAGTAGCACGCTCGCAGGTAAGGTATAAATAAATGTATTTGTATTGACAAAATGTATGTAAAACTTATATTGTGTGTGGTTGATGCTGCATTATCAAGCTTGGTGCTAGTTAGCAGTTAACGTTAGCCTAACTGACCTGCCACTGTCTAGCCAGTGCAGCATTAGCATGTGGCTAATGCTAGGTTTATTAGCCTAGGGCAGTAACTTGTATTTTAAGCCAGTGTCTCTTCTACAGGGAAACTAAAAGTAAAACAAAAAAAATCCTCATATTGTTTATTACCGTATGTTATTTTTTAAAATATACTATGTCAGGGTTTTTGCTTCATATATCTGTTTTGACGTTGTGTGTTTGTGAAACAACGTAAATAATCGGCGCTGGTTTACAGTGTTGGCTGCTAACGTTAGCCTAGGCCCTAGCTAAGCTAACCTAGACCCACGGTTGGGGCTCTGGGCATTTGTAAAGAGGCTGCGAATGGCAGGGATTGAGCTAGGCTGTAGCATTTAAAGTTTATACCTCGTATTGTTTATTATCATATGTTATATTTTCATATACTAATGTCAGGGTTTTTGCTTAGCGTGTACTATTAAGCATAATGCTTTTGCAATGCTCATTCTGGATGGAACCAGTGTTGCCAGGTCTGCTTATTATAAGTTAAGTTTCCCTCAATATTTTATTTATGAAAATAGCAGATCTACAAGCTCACAACGTGTCGCTTGCTATGCGACGCATTGTGAGCTTGTAGATCTGTTATTTTCAAATAGCCGATGTATACAGTAGGTTTAAAGTGCTCATGTGGCCCATAGTAGCTTCTTTTGGGCTTGTTTTCCTAGACCTCGTTGCTTGTTTCTCTCTCAGAATCTGGCAACACTGGATAGAACGTGATCTCAAGCCTGATTTATACTTAGTTGTAGGGCGGTGTTGCACACCGAAAATAGACTACACCCAAGCTCACAACGACGCGTTGTGAGCTGGTTTGATATGTTATTTACCTTAGTAGCCTACATAAGATTAATAAAGCAACAGTAAGTAACTAGAAATGTGTGGGACTAAATATATTTTCCTAAAAAAAAAGTGCGCTAAATCAGTGGTTGTCAACCTGTGGGTCGGGCCCCCCAGGGGTGACAATTTAAGGACTTTTAAGACCTTTTTTAATACCTAAAAATGAAACGAAATGAAGAGAGGCCATTATTGCATCAAAAGTAATCAACAAACTATACTATAAAACATGGTCCAACGTTTGTGAAATTGTCAAATAATTTAAGAAAGAGGCAAACATTTCAAAAATAGCTGATCTACAAGCTCACGAGGAGTTGTGAGCTTGTAGATCTGCTATTTTCACAATATATCTGTGGAACCGAGTCAAACTAAATGTAATGCCTACAATTCCAAACTGCTTGTCAGATATTATGATTATTTTGGGGGGCCACGGCCTGAAAAGGTTGAGAGCCACTGAGCTTAATGACAGAATATTATGGCAATTGTACAGGATTTGTCACAATGTAAAATAATAATAAAGTTAAATATTCTCAACTATTATACAGAAGCTCTGAAATGTTCATGTTCACAGAGCTTGTAGATTGGCTGTTTTAAAATATCCAATTTATAGGATTGACTGTGTTATGCAGATTTTCTGGGGACACCCTGGAACCCCCTCAATAACCCCGGACCCCACTTTGAGAACCACTAATGTACACTGGGCTGAATTAATTGTATCATTTTAATAATTATTAACTGTAATTTCTGTTCCAGCTGCAAACGTTGATGAGGAGTTGCTTCACTCCCTGTCTCGGGATGAAGTTAATGAACTCTTTCCGGGGCCTGAGAACTTTTTGAGGCGCCGGACTGTATGGCAGCTGGTGACTGGAGGCAAAAGGGTTAGTTATTTGAGTTATACTCTATGACAAAACTAATGGGCCATTCCAATTGAACTGGGAAATGTAACTGTATATTATTCTTTTCTTTGTCCTTGCTAGTCAGATGCTTGATTGTGATACTGCACACAGGTATACTCTTGTATATTTGGCATTTCAATAATGGACAACATTAAGTACTTATACTTGCTTTCTTTCATTTATTCCCTGATAGATACTGCATGTTAATTTAACTATAAAGTAAAGGCACGCTACAATAGGTTATCCCATGAAATATCTTAAGATTAAAATGTATTTCAGGCAGAGGCTTCTGTTCCTGTACACCTACAACCGTCAACCAGTGGACAACCCTCAACCAGTGGACAACCCTCAACCAGTGGACAACTGTCAACCAGTGGACAAAGTGACCTTTCAGAAGAGGACCAAAAGATTGTATCACATATTGTGACCATGCCCACCCCATCATACATTGTCTACACTGACAGTGATCTCCAACGAGCGAGAGATGCCTACTTTGAGGAGATGCGGCAGGGGACTCAGCACAGCATGTTATCTAAGGAGCTCTTATGTCGACTAATAAGACACACCATGACAAACATGCTTTCAGTAGCAAGAGTGACCGGCAGCAGGTATCCAAAAAGATTTGAGGCTGAAGCAATGGCCAAGAGATTGGTGGAGTACTATCCGATGTTGAGCGTTGACTGTTCATGTGTAAGTATAGCTTTTGTAACAATTGTTCTTGAGGGTGTTCAGAGTAAACAAAGGTGCAACCAAAGCATTGAGTGCCCCATCACTGGAACACCTAAATAAAGTGTTAGTTGGAAACCTGCTTTGTTTTGGTAGCACCTGTGTGTATCATGTTTTTTTTTTTAGACAAAATGTCTGTAAATGTCAGGCTTAAACAGTGCCATGTCTTGTCTTGAGTTTAAATGCAAATTAACTATTTGGATGATCAAATGTTTACTACCTACTATTTGTACCCGGCAGGAGGATGTAGCTAAAAAGCTAATGAAGAGACTATCAAACGTGAAAAGTCCAAAGAAGGCTACAAAGAGACTACGACAGACTGAGACTGCGCAGTCTCACCCTACTGACTTTGAAGGAGATTCCAGTTCATCTGAGGTTATCCTTGAGAGTTGGTCACCTCCAATACAGCACCCCAGAGCGCCGGTATCTGCTGCCAGCACCCCAGTGCGACCCCGGGAAAGCAGTGATGGATGTATGTATATGCATGCTGTCTTGAGTACTTTGGTTACTTAACAGTTTGTTAACCTATCCATCTATTTCCCCCCCCCTTTCCATCATCATGCAGCCAGTAACTCAGTGCAACGCCAGCTGCTTGCAGCCAGTGGCCCAGCCCAGCATCGGTCCCCGCCAGCCAGCACCCTAGTGCAACGCCGGGAAAGCAGTGATGGATGTACGTATATATGCATGTATGCAGTCTTCAGTACTTTGGTTACTTGAACAGTTTGTAAACCTAACAATCTATTTTCCCCTTTTTTCCATCATCATGCAGCCAGCACCTCAGTGCAATGCCAGCCGCTTGCAGCCAGCGGCCAACATCGGTCCCCTCCAGCCGGCACAGTGCAACGACGGAATGGTAGTGATGAAACAGGTATGCATTGTTAATAGTATACTATGCTGTGATTTATTTTTTATTTTTTTGTAGAGAAAACTTTGGAAACCTAGGATTTTCCTTGTGTGTCACCTACAGCAAGCACGCCAGTGCAACCCCAACCCCTTGCAGCAAACACCAGCACCCCAGTGCGGCGTCAGGATAACGGTGGTAAAAGATTTATAATGGACATGTCTGAAGTCTTTCATACTTTGATAACTTTTAACAGTCAGCAAAGTACCCCCCAATACATGCAGTATATCTGTGTTTTTAAATTGTCAGCAGCCAGCGGCCCAGTGCATTACCGGTCCCCTCCAGCCGGCTCCACAGTGCAACGCCGGGATAGCAGTGATAAAACATGTACGTATTATTGCATTTAATATTATGCTATGATTATTTGGTAGAACATTTAGGAAAACTAGGATTTTTCTTCTGTCTCACCTGCAGCCAGTACCTCAGTCCAACCCCAGCCCCCTGCAGTACGGCGCCGGGATAGCAGTGATAAAACATGTATGTATTACTGCATTTAATATTATGCTATGATTATTTGGTAGAACATTTAGGAAAACTAGGATTTTTCTTCTGTCTCACCTGCAGCCATTACCTCAGTCCAACCCCAGCCCCCTGCAGTACGGCGCCGGGATAGCAGTGATAAAACATGTATGTATTACTGCATTTAATATTATGCTATGATTCTTTGGTAGAACATTTAGGAAAACTAGGATTTTTCTTGTGTCTCACCTGCAGCCAGTACTTCAGTGCAACTCCAGCCCCCTGCAGTACAGCGCCGGGATAGCAGTGATAAAACATGTATGTATTACTGCATTTAATATTATGCTATGATTCTTTGGTAGAACATTTAAGAAACCTAGGATTTTTCTTCTGTGTCTCACCTGCAGCCAGTACCTCAGTCCAACCCCAGCCCCCTGCAGTACGGCGCCGGGATAGCAGTGATAAAACATGTATGTATTACTGAATTTAATACACTGTGAGTATTTAGTTGAGTAAACTTTGGAAGGCCAATAAGCATGCACCAGCTTTACCGTCTGTCCAGGATTGTTTGTATTCCATTCATTATTGCAATACTAACAAGTATACTGTCACAATTATTGCCTAATCACAATTATGTAAGAGGATCACAATTGTCATTTCAATGTTGAAAGATGTTCATACATTTTCACAAGATAGTGGAAATTGCCATTCCACAAGCTCACAATGCATCAAAGCGTTGTGAGCTTGTAGATTTCAGTTATTTTTCACATCTGCCCTGTGCTATTTTGGTTTTTACAAAGCCGGAAATATTGTATTTATATATTCAATGGCCAAAACGCAAATCTTTAATCTCAATGATATGACAATTAATCGTCAATCAAAATGTCATGATCGTGACATTTAGTTACATGTATGCATGGATTAATGTATTACTGAGTTCCTCCTTAGTAATAGTTTGGAAACCTGAGATTCCCCCCTCAATCTTTTTTCATTGTTTTGTCATCTGCAGCCGAGACCCTACTGCAACACCAGTCACCCGAAGCCGGCAGCCCAGTGCAAGATGGCATTGATGGGAGAGGTATGTATTGTTTTAATCCTCTGTATGCAACAATACATTATCCTGCAGCCAAGTGTACCTTGGTTATAGGCTAACAAGGGGACTCTGACGGCTATAGATTTCCTATGAAGCATAAAATGATGTCACTATAATTACGTGCAAAATGAATCGTGTATACTTTCAGAGTTTCTCCTTAGTGAGAGTTGTGGAACTTAACCCCCCACCCCCCTTAATTTGCTATGCCTTCAGCCTCTCCAATTGACTCCATGGACAGCGAGCAAACCCAGGCAAGACACTACAGGACTCTACAAGAAATGTACAAGTCTAAGAAGCCAAACAAAGTTGCAGTCGCTCAACTGCTGGACCTGGAGTTCGAGTCAAGACGGCGCTTTATTGACTCGGATGTTTTGAGGGAGCAAGACAGACCAAAGACTATTCTAGATGCTTACCCCTGCTTCAATGAAATAGACCATGTAAGTAATGTAATTAGAAATGGAACAGGAAACCTTAATTATCATTGTTTAGGAATGTTTGCTCCTTGTAAACCAACACCCTAAAATATATTCCATAAGGTTAAACATTTTAAGGAAAATGTAAGCATATTTGAGCAGCCAAAACAATTTTAAGGATACCTTAAAAGTAGAGTAAGTGAAATTTCATTGGTGAAAACAATTTGTTAAAAGGCTGAAGCACTATATTCTGTTAGTAATCATTGCTATAGTGTCACTAACAGGGGTCTCTCCAGCGCTTAAATAGACAAATACATTTTCCAGGTGTTCCAGCCGTTACGAAGAGTCAGCTTAAAATAGTGTTACAGTTACAATTTTGTCTGCGTTGCGATGTTATTTATGTATTTTATTTCACTTGTTGAATTTATTTTCAGGTCCTGGATGAGTTGAGGAGAATCATAGATCCAAACAATCCCCAGTACATCGAGGAGGTTATGGCGAGATGGGACGAGTTCCTCACAGAAATCCAGTTTTATGGCATCCATAAGAAGGTCTGGAAGCGTACAAAGACGGGCAGCAAAGGTGAGGTTACCCCCATACCTTCTATATGGAGATCTCATGAGTGGATATTAATAGCTCTGGTTCAAAACCCTTTTTGTCTGTACCCCTTGAGCTGTTTTGCCAATAGTACCACCTCAACCCTGTGACACACACACACACACACTGTCAACACACACACACACTGTCAATGTTCTCTCTCCATCACGGTGAAATAACGCTGATTACAAGTCCGTAAATACACAATATTTTCGAGCTGCGTTCGCTTCCAGCGTTCGCGCGTCTTACTTGTTTATATATGCTATTAGATTGCTTGTGCTGCACCTGTCCCAGAGTTGAGGTGCATGGTCTTCATGCATTGACTGCCATATATTGCCTTTTCTGTCAAACCCAGTGGATCAGGACCTATCTCTGTTGGGAACCCTGCCACTGCTCTTCCCATCTTCCATCACACCCGCCTTCGCCAAGAAACTGGGAGCCGGCAGCGAGGCCCTGTTCCATGTCCTTAAGGTGAGAGTTGTGCAGTATTCTGGATGTACTGTTACAGTTATTAATGCCAATACAGTACGTTTATTTTTGTTCATTTTCAAAATGCATAAGGTGGAGTAGTGAGCACACTGATTTGTTTTAAGAGTAGCTTTATTTAGGTGTTCAGGAATTACATTTTTTTTATAAAGATCTAATGTCATACGATCATCATATGATGATGGCAGTTTGTCTTCAGTTCACTGCATGTCTGAAAGGGGCTGTGGCGAAAGCCATGATGCTACAATATAGATGTTGAATGGAAATTATATTCTCAAAAACTAAAGTAAAATGTGGAATTGTCTGACAAATGTGGGAACCCTGTTTATTGAAAGTCACTGTAGTGTGGTTTAATTTGGTCGGCAATGTAGGCTAAAAACATATTTTTCACTGATTTTCTAATCTTTTATATTGACCTGTCATCTAGCCTACAGAAGACCTGCACAGTTTCCTGCGCCAGCGACCTCTGCCGACTCCAGTTGTCGTCGTCAGCCAGGAAAACTGCTTGCTCGCCATCGGGACCAGGCCAGTGATGACCTTTGACAGAGATAAGTTTAGAGAGGGACTTGTCTACCTGATGGCATATTATTATGTCCTTCACCTCACGTACCCCAAGTGTGCCTCAACAGTTCTTTCAGTGCTGCAAACTGAAATCCTCCATGATGCCATGCATGATGGAGATGCCACCCACTCCTACAAAAAGGCCTTGGCTGAATGGAAGCTCTTCAGTGCTTGAGTGTGCGGGTCTTCAGTGCTTTAGTGTGCGTTGAATGGAAGGCCTTTCATGACAGATTGTGCTTTAAAGTATGTTTGAGTGTTTCAATGGTCTGTATATAGGCCGGTGTGATGGAAGATGGGAAGAGCAGTGGCAGGGTTGCAACAGAGATAGGTCTTGATTCACTGGATTTGACAGAAAAGCCAACATCAACGTAGCCACCCATGGTCAAAAAGTCCCCATATTATCCACTAATCGCTATATGTATTTCATTTTTTTTATGTTTTTATTATTAAAGTGACTATATCATCACTTTAGAGTGTTGCAGTAACAGGGGTCTCTCCAGCTCTTTAATGAACAGAAAACAAATTTTCAGGTGCCGGCTGCCAATTTAATTTTGTGTTCCAATTCAAATATGTCCTGACCTGAAAAAGCATTTTCTGTTTACTTATGGGCTGGAGAGACTGGGAGACACCTGTTACTGATGAACACTCTGATATCATGATACAGTCCTTTCATATTATATGTACACTTACCCTATAGCTTTAAGTAGTTTCAATTACTTATTTGCACTGTCCTGCCTGCATTCAGTGCACTTTTATATACTTTTAAGAAAATACATTTTGCTTAATGCTGTAGTTTTGTTTTGTTTTAATATTTTGTCAAATATATTTATTTTGTGTTAAAGGTATAGTTCACCCACAAAATGACTTTTTTTGCTATCAATTACTCAACCCATGGAGACTTGAATTCATGGAGAGTTTTGTCGCATTCTTAAGCCAATCATTTTGACCATCTTTCCACCGGTCATCAAATTATTGGCTGAGGAATGTGACAAACTCAAAAAACCAAAATTCAAGGGTGTGTAATTGATAGAAAATAAGTCATTTTTTGGGTGAACTACTCCTTCAAAGATTTTGTTCAAATGTTCTACTTGAATGTTTCCAGTTCAGTGTTCGGACGAGTGAAGTCGCCCCCCAGGATCCCCAAATTAATAGTTGGACCCCCATCTGAAAAATCTGTGCCAGGGAGTCCCAATACTCAATTTGGGTTGTTAAAAGATATCCATGTCAACACATTTTCATGAGAATCCCCTCAAGGACTCCTGGGGTCCCTGCGTGGACCCCACTTTGAGAACCACTATTTTATGGGCCTGAGCTGCTAAAAAGAAAATAAATTCTGGAAATAAGAATGCTTCTTGTTGTCTTAATTTAAGAGTTTTCATGATGCTATTTGAAGAAATGTTGTCTTATTGTAAGATTTTTGTGGCTAATTATTATTCTTAGATTTAAGGAAAAGATCCTCAGAATCGGCTTAATCAATAGACGAAAATACCACATTTAAGAAGATATTTCCTAAATAACAAAGTCTTCATTGCTTTTATTAAGCAAGAACTTGCTTCAGATGTAGGCATTTTTGTCTAGTTTTAAGCACCAGTATGCTCTTTCAGTGGCTAGACTTTGTTTCTAGGTTTAAGAATTCTAGTATAGAAAAAAATGCTGACGCCATTGGCAGATTTTTTTGCTTTATATGAAAAAATATGTCTCAATTTAAAAATATTTTGCTTGTTTTAATATGGCCATTATTTGCAGTGCAGAGAGTCCATCGACAGGAAGCTGTATCCAATCACACGGGGACCCAACAACGGTTACTGGACTATAGATATGACTAATGGAAATGAGTACTATGCTGCTGCTGACCCTCGTGTCCTCCTCCCTGTACAAGAGAAACCCCAGAAAGTGGGAGTATTTGTGGATTATGAGGAGGGCCTGGTCTCCTTTTATGATGTGGAGACCAGAGTTCATCTCTACTCTTTCACTGGCTGCACCTTCACTGAGAAACTCTGTCCATTCTTCTGTCCTGGACTTAATGATGGTGGTAAAAACTCTGCTCCTCTGATCATTTCACCTGTCAATCACCCAGATTAGACTAATCCTCTGTTTTTGTTGTTGTTGTTGTTGGGGGTGGGCTTTTTTTTCATGAAAAGGCTAGTTTTTCATTTAAGACAACAATGTGTATATGGAAGGGTTAATTTACATGTTTATATCCAGTCAAATCAAGCCATTTAACTGTCGTTCATTCTGGCCGAAGGGAGTTCTCCATTGAAGTATTTAGCTTGAAATGCTTTCTCTGTCTGTGGTACTATACTAATCTTGCTTACGTTAAGAACTTAATCTTATATTTTATTTTATTTTATTGCATTCAAGTTTCAGTTCAACTCAAACAGCATTTTGATTTCACACTACAAAATAATAGCAATGATTAATGATATAAGTAAAATGTCACTGATATTATGATTATGATCAAAACAGGGTTTAACTTCATTCTAGTTGAGAAAACAAAGAAAAGCTGAGTATTTGAAGCAGTTATACTGATTATGTTAAATCCAACTACAAATGTAATCTTCTGTGTCACAATAATTGTACTGAGAATAAACTCTATCATTCAGTTTGCAGTTGAAAAGACTCACTCAAAATGTTCTAATCACTAAAATGTTCTAATCACAAGATGAAACCAATACATTTCCCTGGCGTGTTGTTGCTGTTTTCTTTTTCTGCATTTTGTCAATTTATAAACCTTAAAGGTCACAGGTGGTTTTATGGAAATGGGAAAATCGGCTTTGTCAGTCCCTGCCTATGCCAATGCTCAATGAATATGTACAGCTTCAGATCGATTGGCCAACTTATTGAGGAGAAAGATTTATACAGAGAGGGACATGTGGATAGTTTTCTCTATTTGATTAACTCTTTATTTTACATTGTACTGAATAGAGTAGATATTGAAGCCTTTTTTATCTGAAATATACTTAACAGCTCAAAGCCCATAGAAATTGCTGGGGCTTTGAGTTGTCAAGTATAATGCTTGAAGTAACATACATTTGAAGACAGCATGGGTACAAGATGGTGAAGCAGGCACTGGAATCCACCATCACAGCCAGTAGATGGCATCAATACCTATGAAAACAGTTTGATGTTGCTGACACTCAACTGTAGAATGAAGTTATGAGTGTGATAGACAGACACAGTCACATACTAAAGAGAGTGATAACTGAGAGTCAGTGCTAAATGACTTCAGGTGAAGATATCTAATTTGGGATGAGAAGAGATATTCTGTTATTAATTATAACAACAGACGCAACAGTCTGTTACGTCAACATATTAATGTACCGTATGTCTGTTATTAAAGCTGAACCTATAGCTATGTCTCCTAAAGCACGGCAATAAGGAAAGAGGCAAGTGGAGATCTGTGGTGTGAGATATTCAAGATGTTTCATATAGTGTTTCAGAGACAAGTGTGAGGAAGTGAACCATACTTCATCTCCAACAACCTGCTGCTGGAACGAAGCCTATAAGATGAAGACTCAATCCTTAAAGCAAAGCTCCATATCAACACGTGTTAAGGTCGTTCTCCTGCAGTTATCCATGTTTAAGGAAATTAAATGACAAATGACTGAAATTAAGAAGCTGAAAACATAACATAACACATGATGAATGTCAGAGAAGTTGATTTTGCTGCAGGTTGAGGAGAAGGTGAACAGCAATGAACAGGTGTTAAAACTATTATGTACATTTAGCAATACATGGATGTGTGGATACATTGTCTGGGAAGCCATAATAATAAGTGTTGGGTGCACACTGCCTATTATCAAATTCCTTCTTGTTTATTTATGTACCAGGCCTTTGACCCAGTGTTCTGGTACTCATAGCCATAAGAATGGACAAATGGGAGTGACAGAGATAAAACAGATTAGATGAACTAATAGTGCAACACAATTTCAAGGAGTGTTGTAGGGCCTCATTCTCCTGACAGGAAGAACAGAGGACTAAGCACAACTAGCCTAACCTTCCTATTTTCTTTAACCTGGTGTTCATGGTTTCACAATACATGTCCTCCTTGATTGATCTCGATCGATCGATTTATGTTTTTCACCATATATTTGTACATACCACATTGCATTTTCAATATGGTCTGTATACTAACTGGTTGAGTCATCAGCCATCCAGTCCATCCATAGCTGATTTTTGAATGCGATTTAATTAATCATTTATGTATACCTTTTGTGCTCTTCTTACTGTTAGAAAGTCCAAGTTCAAGTCTAAACTCACAGATAGTCGAGTCCAAGTCACATCACAAGTCACGGGTTACTGTGACTCGAGTTATGCTGCTCTCAAGTAGAGACAGGCCCTGAACAGCAGCATTAACTCTCACAGGTCAACCACATACAGCCAGGTGATGGAAATATGTTTACAATTCATCTTTTTCTCAACAGCCTCAAGCCTGTCCACACTTATCACTTCTACCTATACAGTTGGGGTAATGTTACGATCCTCTGAGGACTTTGTAATAGTGAACTTTTGGTCTCTCACCCACTACAGAACACTTCCACACCTGGCATTACTGGTATACATGCCACTACTAAACACTGCCACAGCAACAGCAGACACAGTAGACACACAGCAGACAGGGTGTGACAGCTGCAGATACTGTAGGTGTACAGAGGTAAAATATTTTGAAGCGAGGTGTGTCTTCCAAAGAAGCAGAGTAGAAAAAATTTCTTGTGCATTGTTCAATGTTCATTAGTCTTTATCGTGGACATTCTAATCCATATGTTTTGTCAAGCAAAGCTCTGAGCTCAGTTTTTTAAGAATGAAAGAGTGTGAGTTGGCAAGAGTGCTTGTGCGAGAGAGGGCACTGTTCTGTTCTGGCATCCATTACAATTTAATTCAGCTGTGCCCCTTTTAGTGGGCCGGGCCTAGTCTGATACTGTATGTTTACTCAAGAGGGGTGGAGTCAGTGCAGTTGTAGTGAAAGCAGGAATAAACAGACCTCAGTTGCTCCGATAGACTGGGAAATAGAAAGAAAGGTCAAGCCAAATTTCTGAACGTGGGACAGAGTGATATCTTGTCCATTTTGCATCATGAATACTGAAACGACGGAGCAGACAGTCGTAGTGACGACAGAGGGAGCTGCTGAGAAAGGAGGGAAAAAGGTACAGTAAGAGGCATTGATCACGTGACCACCAGGGTCAACCAGGGACATGCATGGTGATTGTGTGTATGTACTGTATATGTTATTGTCATGTGCTTTGTATTGTAATGTATCTTTTTACTGTTAAATGTGAGAGGACCTCAATGGAAATAAGTCTCAGGACTTTCTTGTGTAATCCTCGAACTGCTGTAACCATGTGGTTTTCCCTTTCAAAATAAATCAAATCAAATAGGTGACCTGTCTACTGTGTGTGTGTCTTACAGTGTCCTCTCGGTGACCACCACATCCACAGAGAGGACGTGAAGCAGATTTGGAAGGAATGCCATGAGGAGAGCTTTTGGTACAGAGGTACACTTTACAAAACACACACCAGTACATAATAATACTTCATAATTTTACAGTATATGAAAATAAGATGCTACATGTATCTGTAACAGTTGATCTAGGAGCAAGTGGAACCCACTAATCTCTGTTACATATCCCCAAAACCTTCAAGATGTGAGATGAATCAGTGTAGTTTTGGTGTGCTCTTATATATATATTGTAGCGCTGTTGTTGAGTCCAGCGTAGTAGAAAGGGTTGGGCAGGATGCGTCATCCACATGTGTTTACATTATTCTGCTGGCTGAAACCCAAGTCGCCCGTGACCTTAAAATACTTCACCACGTAGAGAGAGACAGAGGAATCTAATTGTACTATTTTACAATTAGCTTGACATGGGAACTTAGTATATATTTTTTTAATGATTACCGTTCTATAGTGTTGATTTAAGAAAAGGTTTAAGAAATACTTGAATATAATTGGCTCTGCACATAACTGTAATCCCGGGTTTACCGGGCGTAGGTGTCATACGTATTTCCGGTTCAATTCAAACCTGCTCCCAAGGCAATCAAACAAAGCTTTGGGAAAATGAACTGGAACAGGTTGGCACCTATTTGGCACATATTTGCTTCACTTTGAAAATACAGTATATTTTTACAGGGACCGTACCTATATTCCCCAGGTTCTATGTTCCCCAGGTTCTATGTTCCCCTCCCACCCCAAAAAAGGTTCTATGTTCCCCGGGTTCTATGTTCCCCGCTTAACCAAAAATGGGTTCTATGTTCCCCACTCATCCAAAAAAGGGTTCTATGTTCCCCACTCATCCAAAAAAAGGTTCTATGTTCCCCACTCATCCAAAAAAAAAGGTTCTATGTTCCCCACTCAACCAAAAAAGGTTCTAAAAAAGGTTCTATGTTCCCCACTCAACCAAAAAAAGGTTCTATGTTCCCCGCTCACCCAAAAATGCGTGAAATGGTGAGACATTTAAAAGGTTTAAATACATGTATTTATACCCATCCAGTTTTTAAAGTGTCAAAATATGTTTTGAAAACTTATTTGACATGACTCAAAAACTATTTAGGGGTGTCACGATATATTAATTTCACGGTACATATGATACGATACACGATATTGGGCTCACGATATCGATACGATGTTATTATCATTTTTACTATCATCAACATTGGCCATCATCTTCAGTTTCAAAGTGCTTAATTTGTAAAGCATATAAAAAAAGTTACAACGTTTTTTACATACAAAAATAAATACTTATTATACTTATTATATACTTATTATATATACTTAATTAGACCTGCTAGTGGCGCTATAACAGGCCAATGTGAAATGGGTGGCATTTCTTCCTCGGCCTAGTGTGAATGTGCGTGTGAAATTTCACGGAAATTGCAAGCTGCGTTCATGATTCGAAGCATTTTGTTCAAAACGGACCTATCCTGCAAACTTTGGAAGCCAACCTTAGCCAATCAGGATGGAATATGGGAAATCGGACAGATCCGGGTTGATCACATGACTATAGAGATACTGTGTAACGATTTGCATGACGTTTGGATAAAATCTGTAGGAGTAATGTCAAAAAATGGGTTTTGCACAAATCGGCCTCCTGGTGGCGCTATAACAGGCCCATGTGAAAAATTTGGGGCAGAGGTTCTGAATTGGTATCGAGGGAGTGTGTGTGCACAGTTTCGCAGCGAGCGGGCCAATGGTGCCGGAGATTAGCTGGTAACACACGGACAGGACACACACACGGACAGACGGACGGACGGACGGACGGACAGGGGGTAAAACATACTCTCTCGCCATGCCTTTCGGCCTGGTGGAGACAATTATGCAAGCTTAAAGGACAACCCATTTTCACCCATTTTCAACATATCTTATCTCATATAATTGGTCCTTACCAATGCTTATTATCATATGGTACAATTTTTGTCCAAGATGGCCGCCAGGGGAAAGGGGCGGGCAAGTTTCTGATAGTAATTTCTCCCCATTATGTTCAGTTGTGTGTGTTCAGAGATGTTATTAATAATTGGAAATGATTAACTAGGTTCGATTCCCGCAGGGGACGCTGTGGGCGTTGGGGGTGTGTTCTCTCCTCCGCGTCATCAGTGCCCATACCCTAGGTGGGGTTGGCGAAAGGGCCTTTCTGTGTGGAGTTTGCATGTTCTCCCCGTGTCTCCTAGGGTAGGTACCCTCACAAAAACATGCAGTAATCCTGGTCACTATACTGCCTCCCCCTGGCCAGCTGGGGCGCCTGATGGAGGGGAAGGGAACTGGTTGGAATAACGTGTTCCTTCCACGCGCTACGTCCAACCAGGGAAACTCTCCCCTGTCAGGTGACAAGAAGGTCAGTTGGCTCTCATGCATTGAAGGAGGCATGAGCTCGGCCCTAGCCTCCCTAGGTTGGCAGAGTGAAGGTAGTGCCCAGGATTACATAGACAATTGGCACTGGGTGTAAAAAATAGGGTTACAAAATCGTGGGATAAAAATTTAGAGAAAAAAAAAATGTATGTTTCCTGCATTTTTGGGTGAGCGGGGAACATAGAACCTTTTTTTTGTTAATGGGGAACATAGAACCTTTTTTGGGATAAACGGGGAACATAGAACCCAGGGAACATAGAACCTTTTTTGATGTATGTTTCCTGCATTTTTGGGTGAGCGGGGAACATAGAACCTTTTTTTTGTTAATGGGGAACATAGAACCTTTTTTGGGGTAAACGGGGAACATAGAACCCAGGGAACATAGAACCTTTTTTGGTAAGGGGGGAACATAGAACCTTTTTTTCGGGGAACATAGAACCTGGGGAACATAGAACCTGGGGAATATAGGTACGGTCCCTTTTTGCACAGTATACAAACAAATACAAATAATTTACCTGTAGTCTTGCAGCCTTTGTTTGACAAGGGGATGTGGTTCAGATTTTAGGGGCAGGTATTGCGGACCCTGTGATCAGTAGCAGGGTACAGTAGATTGACTCTGACTCTATGACTCTCCATCTTTAGCTCTTCCCCTCTCTGTGGGCAGCATGGCTGTCACTGGAGGTCTCATCTATAATGGTACGTCATTGTCGTTCAGATCACTCAGCCTCCATATCCTAAAACTTAATAGAAAATATTAATGTTATTTAAAAAAATGTTCTTTCTATGCAGGCGTTTGGCAATCATCAAAGAGGTTGGGTCCTTTTCCAAAACTAGCTGGTACGTGTCCTGGAGTTCATTTTACAGCTTCTAATCCTTCATTATTGTCACTCAGGTGTTCAGACTGGCGGCCCAAATCCAATTCTTGGCCTGTTTGGAATCTAATTAGTTTGATCAAGTCTGAATAGAAATGGAAAATGATGTTTGTGAATCAGATTTGAACCACATTCCTATAGGTGGTTTGAAATGTAATTCAAAACTGATTTCAAAACATGTGTCTCAGTGTGGACAGACTGGACACTGAGACACATGTTTAGAAGCAATGTGAGCTTATAGATGAGGTATACGACGTTACCATAGCAACCAATAGGTCAACGATGTGTGAATACACAAATCCGATCTGGTAACTTGCAAATGACAGTGTGGACAGTCAGTCCTAAAGATTTGCCTGCAGTCTGAACAAAGCCTTATAGCTGTCATTGGGACAAGACTATGACAATGTTTCTGTTCTTCAGTGGCTGGAATCCTGGGTTTTGCAGTAGGAAAGGCCTCTTACGTTGGAACTTGCCGAAGCAAATTTCAGAAGCTTGGCCCTGGGGTTGGACCAGGATCTGGACCAGGATTTGGCCCTGGGGCTGGAAGACCAGGCTTTGGACCGGGCTCAGGACATAGGTGAGGTTTAACACACTACAACATAACCAGTCATGTTTCTTATCAATGTCATGTCATGGCAGAAGGTAATCTTGCTGTTTGAAATAAAACTCAAGTTGACATGAGTGCACCAGTTTGGAAATGTTATGTTGTAGTGACAACAGTATGCTACTATGGTACATTACTGTGTACAGACAGAGTAACATACATGACTAAATATATGAAAAAGATACCTGTCCACACCTGTTGTTAAAATAAATAATAATAATTTGTGTGCCCTTTGAGAGATATGAAATCCAACATTAAAACAAACTGCAGACTAAACTAAATTGAGGACATGTTATTCCTACGCTGAATAACACATCTCTTAAAGGACGACTTCACCGATTTTCAATATCTTCATATAATTGGTCCTCACTAATACTCATGATAAAATGGTAAAAAAAAATTCTACTCGGTCTGTGTCTCAGAGGAGGGCTGTGGACAGTTCAGAGTCCCGTCTACCAGTGACATCATCAATGGGGAATCCAAGCTAATAGAAACTGCAGGCTTTCTATTCCTGGAAAGTTGCAATGCAATAAAAGAAGCCATTGTTCTCGTGTTAATAAAAATCTAAATAAAAAATGTGAAATCTTGTTGGAAAAGAAAATCATGCCTAACGATGATGTCACTGGTAGACGGGTTTCTGGACTGTCCACAGCCCTCCTATGAGACACAGACCAAGTCGGAAAAAATGGTACCATTTTATCATGAGTATTAGTGAGGACCAATTATATGAAGATAGGTTGAAAATCGGTGACGTCGTCCTTTAACTACTTAAGCCCTATGTTGTTGTACGACAAATAGCTCAAATAATCATGCGATGCATTGTGATCTTGTAGATCTGCTATTTTTGCTTTTTTTTTTTTACTTCTTTGAAAATGTTTGAAAACATTCATCTATACTGACACGTCCAAAATAGTGACACCAGGTTGAAAGACAACAGATGCCACTAACACCAGATTCTCATGATATTGAGGGATCAGATTGTATTTTATGTGTATTCAGAAAGTACTGTCTGGGACAAGTTTTCCCCTTTGAGAAAATAAAACATGTGAAAGAAATACCAGGTTGGTATTGTAAAGGTCATATTTTGACTGTGAAGTTCTAGCTAGATTCAAATGAAGCCCCTGTTTTAGAGTTAAAGGGATAGTTCACCCAAAAAAAATCTTATTTTCTATCAATTACACCCCATAAAGCCTTGAATTCATGGAGATTTTGTGTTTTTGGCGCTTTCCTAAACCAATAATTTGATTACCGGCGGACTCAATGGAGACTCTTTGAGTCTCCTACCCGAGAGTCCACCGGTCATCAAATTATTGCCTCAGGAAAGCGACAAAAACAAAAAAATCTCCATGGGGTGAGTAGTCGATAGAAAAAAATATATTTTGGGGGTGAACTATCCCTTTACAATTAAATGAGTCCAGTCGTAACTCACCCATCAACTCACCAACTAATACATTTAAGGGCACTCTTTAGAATCCGTGCCTCACAGCCCTGCCCACAGTCTGCCATAGAATTTCCTCAAAGCCGTCTGCATTAAGTTTGTGACCTTTAGTTTAGTTTATAGTGTGGCGCCGCATGTCAAATAGACCAATCATTCAATGCACTTAAGATAAAGCATAAAGGTGATATTGTTTGACTGAGCCTTGCCCCTCCTAATGCTGTTAATAAATAGGAATGATAAAGTCCCTTTGAAAATGTTACGCCACATCCACGTGACTGGACTGACTCATAGTAATGCCCACAGACACTGTGACTGGACTGACTCATAGTAATGCCCACAGACACTGTGACTGGACTGACTCATAGTAATGCCCACAGACACTGTGACTGGACTGACTCATAGTAATGCCCACAGACACTGTGACTGGACTGACTCATAGTAATGCCCACAGACACTGTGACTGGACTGACTCATAGTAATGCCCACAGACACTGTGACTGGACTGACTCATAGTAATGCCCACAGACACTGTGACTGGACTGACTCAGTAATGCCCACAGACACTGTGACTGGACTGACTCATAGTAATGCCCACAGACACTATGACTGGACTGACTCAGTAATGCCCACAGACACTGCCACCATGTATGTGACTGGACTGACTCATAGTATTGCCCACAGACACTGCCACCACGTATGTGACTGGACTGACTCATAGTAATGCCCACAGACACTGCCACCACGTATGTGACCGGACTGACATATTTTCAGTGATGTGTTTCCTTCTGTTGTTTACTTTGCTTCTTTTGTTTTATTTTTGCTTCTGTGTTTTGCTTTGTCTCTGTGTTTTTTAACTTTCCCAGTGTATTTGGTTTTCTCTGTACATCACTTTGTTAACCCTGAACAAGTTTTAAAATGTGCTTTATAAATAAAGTGGATTGGATTGGATTGACTCATAGTAATGCCCACAGACACTGTGACTGGACCGACTCATAGTAATGCCCACAGACACTGCCACCACGTATGTGACTGGACTGACTCATAGTAATGCCCACAGACACTGCCACCACGTATGTGACTGGACTGACTCATAGTAATGCCCACAGACACTGCCACCATGTATGTGACTGGACTGACTCATAGTAATGCCCACAGACACTGCCACCACGTATGTGACTGGACTGACTCATAATAATGCCCACAGACACTGCCACCACGTATGTGACTGGACTGACTCATAATAATGCCCACAGACACTGCCACCACGTATGTGACTGGACTGACTCATAGTAATGCCCACAGACACTGCCACCACGTATGTGAGGAGTGCAAGAAACAAGCTGCAACCGCACCGGCACCGGCTGAGAAAGTACAAAACTAGAGGTACGTATCGTAAATCAGTGGTTTTCAACCTTTTTCATGCCAAGGACCCCTAGATATACATTTGGCCCCCCATTTGAAAATGTTTTGTGCCAGGGACCCCCAGAAGCAAAGATATCAGTACATTTTCGCTTTAGAAAAATATAAATATTCAAAGATATGCACACTTTTTCAAGGTTTTTCAAAAATAGCGGATCTACAAGCTCATAGTGCGGCACTCGGTGCCGCACTATGAGCTTGTAGATCTGCTATTTTTGAATAGCCAAAGCTAAGTGGTTAAAAAGGATTGTGACGCTATTAACTAATTTTGCTGGGGACCCCCTGGTACTCCCTCAAGGACCACTGGTGGTCCCCGGACCACTAGTTGAAAACCACTGCCCAACTTGATCATACTATAGCGTCACACAAAAGTATCAAAAGTACTTTTGATGCTTTTTTCATTTGAATCCTGAAAAGTAACAGTTTTTGAACGTATGAGGTTTTCTATCCGACAGAGACGATATGTTCAAAGATTTACACATTAAAACATTATTTAGTTATTAAACCATACCTCTCCATGTGTTTCAGGTTCTACTGAGGACACAGTCCGTCTCTGAAACATGCCCTTCAACTCATCAACTTGTCTATATCATAATAATTATAATATTGCAACATGCCATTAGAAATAAAACATCTATCCCCTGCTTTAATAACTAAAATAAAGATATATTTTTCATAAATAGTCCTATTCAAGGCTACCAATGGTTGCTTTATTTCTATTATGCTTTATTTCAACGTTGAAATTGTATATATAAATCAAGCGTAGGGTCGCTAAAAATCCACCCCCATAAAATGGGATAATTATATAAAAATGGTTGAGAATCCCTGGGCTACTGTGATGTGTTTGGGACTCATTTGCTTTGCAGTTCATTGGCTGCGGACAGATTTGTCTTGCTATGTGATTGTTTGTCTTATCTTTATCGTATTTAGTAAACTTCTTTTACTATAGGCTACTTGTGTATATGACCATTTTAAACGTCATGTTCTACACTGGTGGCAATATGGATTACTTGGGGTTCAATCAAGTGTCTTCTTTTATATTCAGATACACAATAAGATATAGTCTACTTCGTGTTCCAAAACACATAAAATAAACTAATTTCTTTTAGTGCTAAAAGTGTGCTTCAAGTGTGTCTGCAATCCTTTGGTGTGCAAATATACACTTGAACTTATCATCTCATTGAGAGCCCAAATGTGGGCAACTACTTGCTAATTCTGTTAGTTTGTATATTGTATATTGTTATAGGAAATATACCTAATCTTGGCTGCTGTCAGCCTTGCTATCAATGTCTAATGAATGATTGATTGATAAAGAAAAAGACCTCACTTCATCACAAGTCAAGTCATTCCTGAATGCTACCGTTTTTCTGGAACATTAGCGTCATCTACAGGCTGTGGTGGATGACGCTACCAGTACCCCACACCCCTTGTATCAAGTTCAAGTGGTTCAAGTTCAAGTTTGTTTACTTTACAATTCACATGGCAGTTTCCAAATCTGAAATACATGAATATTTACAGTATCAACAGGATAAAAGATGAAACACTGTATACACATAAATAGACTAAACAATCATGAGTGTGTGTTGACATAAGACTTAAAGGAATGTGATGGATCATTGTCTGCATCTTTCAGTTACAAGGAGGGAGAGACGAGTTACATTTGCTAAAATTTACAAATTTACAAAGATTTAACAAGTAGTTTTAATGCAACATACTTAAAACACATTGATTGCCAAGAACGAGTTAACTCGTTTTTAGAATCCATCGCTTGATTGCCTAGATCGAGTTAACTCGTTTTTAAGAAAAAAAATGTTTTTCAAAAAAAAAAAAAAAAAATATTATTATTATTTTTTATTAATTTGACCCAAAGACCAAGGAGATATGATTTGTCGAAGATCTAGACTCCCATCCACTTCCTTGTTAACTTAAAACTTAAAAATGTTGTATCTCAGCTCCTGAGTACTCTTTTTTTTCAATGTAAAAACCCTGGCATGAAAATGCAAAAAATCTGAAATAATTCTGGCAATCAGTGTAGTAATGCAACATCACTTTTACTTTTTTACTCCTTTTGATTTTACTCCTTTACATTTGAGCCAAATGTAAAGGAGTAAAAGTAACATTGAAATGATTTGGTTACATTCTACTTGTTACGGTATATTTTTAACCATTAAAAATAATAAACATTTTCTTTCATTCTCTCAGAGAGTCTTGTGAGAGTATTGTGCTTTTCTTTATTGGAAAAGCAGAATATATTTTGTTTTATTTTAAACGTTTCAATGATACATTCTGATTATTTAAACAATATCAGATTGCAGGAAGTATCTCAGTACTTGAGTAGGTTAGTCTGTTCACTATAGCCACTTAAAACCTGTATATAGCTGTACTTCTCAAACGTTTTCATGTCAAGGACCCCCAAAATGTATTTGGCTGCGGACCCCCATCTCAAAAATATTTTGTGCCAGGGACCCACCAGAAGATTTGTGTTAAACATGCACACAAGCGCACAAGCAGTGCTTGTAGATCAGCTATTTTCGGAGAACAGATTTAATGTGCAGATTACCAATCTCTTAAAAAAAATCACACCCTGTGTGAAGTGGGCGGTGTCTTGCTAGCTAATCACAATACTGAATGGAGTCAACCAATCATGTACAAAAGATAAATACATTTATTGAAACACTCTTTATGAAAGTCACTAGCCAATGACTTTCATAAAGAGCCAATCACAGCATGTGTCTTGCTAGCTAATCACAATACTAAATGGAGTCAACCAATCATGTACAAAAGATAAATACATTTATTGAAACACTCTTTATGATGGACGAAACCATAACTTTAAAAAAACAAATTTATGTTTTTTTTAAAGTTATGGTTTCTTATATAGGGTTATGCACATGTGTCATGTGACGCTGGCCAATCACAGTCCTGAATAGATTGTGATTGGCCAATCACGGTGCAGGGTTAGGCGGGGTAAAAGTTTGGCCAATCACAGCGCACGATAATTGTACAAATTTCCAAACCTCACTTATAGGGGCGGTTTCACCGCCCAGAAAAACACCCAACAATCTACATTGTTAATAAGTGTTCTTGAATCTTGAAACAGTGTAAATTATAAGGCATTGGCAAGCCAAAAATTACTCCTTCAGAGTGACCCAGGCCAGGTTCTAGAGTCTAGAACCCGTGAGGGCCGCATGCGGCCCTCACCGTCACTCAATGCGGCCCCAGGCCAAAATATATATATTTTTTCATGTTTATTTCGAATATGTTAATAAAAACAGAAGTATTTTCTTTTGCACTTTCAAAATCACAACGAAAAACAAAGTAATCTAAACATAGCCGAAATGGTGAACTATTGCCTTCAGCTGTTCCAAACATGCAACTTTCCATGATTTGAATTACAACAGTCCAACTTTTTGAGTAATGGGGTACTACTGGTGAGAGTGCCGATAACCATTGTGGCCCCCCAGAGTGAGTGTGGTAATTTAGTGGCCCTCACCATCTACAAAGTTGTCCACCCCTGTTCTAGACCAACAGGTTTTCGTGCAACGACTACAGCATACAGATGCAAAACAGCTTCTCTAGAAACAACACTTTACAAGTGAAATATAATTTGCAAATGAAACATAATTTACACGTGAAGCCAGACAGGGTAACGATGCCCCGTTTTCAGTCATTTATCGATAGATAAAAGGTATTATTTTGGGTGAACTATCCCTTTAAGCGCGTCTCTGTGTACTCTCTGACGGTGTCCCTGTGACTGCTTCAGCGTCAAAAGGGGGCGTGGCGACCCTTTGGTGACGACACGTTGGCACACCCTATTACAAACCTGGACATGAGCAGTAGAGGACTATTATGAATGGGTGAAGTATGAACATGATTACATGCCAAAAATTTGTCAGAGCTTTAGTTTACTAAAGTATAGAAAACAAGGGTAGGCTATAATGATCTGAGAATGCATCCCAAAACAAACTGATACGGCTACTACTCTGCCTAAAAGCCAAAGGAGACTCTTTGTGTCTCCTACCAGAACCCTGCTGGTCGTCAAATTATTGGCTTAGGAATGCGACAAAAGCTAAAAATATTCATGAATTCAAGTCAGTAATCGATAGAAATACGTTACTTTTTGGGTGAACTATCCCTTTAACTTAATCAGACACAAAAAATATATTCACCTGTTTCCCATAGGCTGTGTGTTTTCCACTTCCTGTCGATTTCATTGGATATCATTGGTCATCTGACCAGTTTCATTGGATTTCATTGGATCAAATTGACAGGAAGTGGAAAACACACAGCCTAGGAAACAGGTGAATAACTAGAAAACGTGCTCCTCGGAGCACAGTTCTCCGCAGGTAGGTTATTGTGGCACTATAATAGGCCAATGTGAAAAGGGTGCCATTTCTTCTTAGGCCTTTCACAGCAATCGGACACTGTATTCATGATTTGAGGCATTTTGTTCCAAAAAAATATTTTGTAGAATTAGACCTGCTGGTGGCGCTATAACAGGCCAATATGAAAAGGGTGACATTTCTTCCTCTGCCTAGTGGGAATGTGCGTGCAAAATGTCACGGAAATCGCACACTGCGTTCATGATTTGAGGCATTGTGTTCAAAACAGACCTATGCTGCAAACTTTGGAAGCCAATGTTAGCCAATTAGGATGGAATATGAAATATCGGACACATCCGTCTTGATCACATGACTATAGTACGTGAGACACCAAATTGATATCCATTGATATCCAACCAACATACTTAGTTGAATAAAAACTTTCTTTCACAGACAAGTATTATTATTATTTTAATCAAAACTGACAATTGTATTGTGCAGAAGAAGTCTATCAATAGCTAAACATAGACATGAACTATTGAGATCAAAGAAAAACAGTCAACATGTTGATGAAGCAAAAGACATCAAGACAGGGAAGACACACATGTGAATGTGTCTCTGACGATCGTTGTCAATCAATACACTGTCTTTTGTCATTGAAATGGTCCTGTGTGTGTGTGTGTGTGTGTGTGTGTGTGTGTGTGTGTGTGTGTGTGTGTGTGTGTGTGTGTGTGTGTGTGTGTGTGTGTGTGCGTGTGTGTGTGGGCTAGAAGAGGGAAAGAGATGAGAGGTGTTAAAAGGATACAATACAATTCAAAGGAGCCCCCCCCCCTCCTCCTCCTAGTGAGCTGTGGTGTTCCGCAAGGAAGCATACTAGGACCTTTACTGTTCCTAATAAACAACATGTCATCAGCTTGTGACTGCAACCTGTTCCTGTTTGCGTATGACTCTTCTCTGCTGGTCTCAGACAGGAACATGCTTGGACATGGTTGAAATAGCTCTTAGCTCTGAACTCTATACGATACGCACCTGGCTCACTGATAACAAAATATCATTACACCTGGGTCAAACTGAATCCATTCTCTTTGGGTCTAGTTTTAACCTCGGCAAAGCTGACAGCTTCACAATGAAAGTAGGTGATAATGTTAGCACAAGAAAAGAGGAAATTACCGACCTAATAGGTTCCATTCTAGAGGCAAACCTGTGATAAAATGGCAACCAGAGTCATCAAAAAAGTCAACCAACGAAGAAGTTTTCTCTATAGGATTTCCTCTCTAGTCAGTAAGAATACTTTAAGGATTCTAACAGGGGCCCTCATCCATGGTCACTTCGACTATGCATGCACCTCATGGTACCACAAAACCACTCAGGCCTTAAAAACAAGACTCCAGAAATCCCAAAACAAACTGGTAAGGCTTGGCCTTACACCCACAACTCATCTAACACCTGCTCACTTTGCTATAGGGTTGGATGGCTCAGGGGAGAGGACAGCGTATACAGCAACTTGCAATGGGCCTGGTCTACAAGATACACCACAACGTTAAGATACCCATGTAGGCCTACCTGTCAAAGTACAAAGTCCACAATCACAACACCAGAAGTAGCCCCACTGATCACGTCCAACCCAGATTTGGCACAAACAAGGGGTTGAATTCGTTCTCCTGCTATGCAACAAAAATGTGGAATGCCCTACCGAAAGCAGTGAAGGAGTGTAAAACCCTACTCTCCTTCAAAACTGCCCTAAAAAGATACCTTCAGGTGGCTACAAATCGAAACTGGCCCCTGTAAAATTAATAACCTACCGCCCCCCTTCGAACTTTTTACTGTCCATACATCTTTTTCTTATTTTTCAATTCTAAACTGTTTATATGATGTTCTACAACATAGTAGTGTATATCTGTCTCTCATTTAATGTCACTATGAATTGAGTACAAAAGGACCCCATTTGAAACAAGCCATTAGGCTTTCATGGGCTTATTTAGTTGACCTTGTATTTAAACTTAATATGTGCTTTTTTTCTGCAAACTTCTAAATAAAGTATTCAATCAATCAATCAATCACGTTTACATTGCCAAAGCAATTGTCAACATATAATAAAATCAGTTTAAGAAAATTGGCAACGTATGTACAGTTGAAGGGGGTACAGCATTGTGTTAAACAGAGCTATGTCACATTGCATGGTTATTTACATGTTATACAGGGTATAACACTTTTTGAAACAAATAGCAGCAAGCTTTTGCAGTCCCTTTTGGGACAATTTCAGGATTTCTTTCTCAAAAACCTCAGATTTAAAATGCGTTTAAAGGGACCACACCATGAATTTAATTTTTTTTTTGGGGGGGGGGGTATTTTTTGGGCTCCCCAGTGTCTCTTGTACCCTAAAAAATAATTTTTTTTAGCATTCAGTCATTCATTCTCATTTCAGAGATTTTCAGAATGGGCGTGTCTGAACAGGCCATTTCAGAATGGCAATGCAAGTGACATCACTTGCCTTGCCATTGCATTGATGATGGCCAGACAGAAATGCTCAGTAGCCCCCCCCTGCCCAAGAGGACGTTTTGGTATTGCAGCTGAAAGTGCCGTATAAGCCAGAGACAATTGACTTGGGATGAGTATATCTGAGTGATGATTTAGGCTGAAACCTTTTGAAAAAGGTTTTTTTTTAATTCATGGTAGATCCTTTAAAGGTATCAGCTCTATTTATATGTGCAGTAGGTCTAGAGGTCTACTCTGTGCAGGAAACTCAACGGTTAGTAGTCCTTAGGGTGGTTGTATTCCATTGCCTAACCTTCTTTTATCGCAACAGTTCACAAATCTTGCTGCTGCATTCGCACATTGCTGTATTTCTCCCAGTAGGTAGGCTATGGGATAATTTTTTTGCCGTTGGTCATGTTTTCAAATTCACTTTGTGTGTGTCTGTGGAACGTATGTGTCTCTGACTGATGTCTTGTCTAGGTCTGTCTGTGGCGGCCTTTCTCTATTGCAAGGCTGTGTGAGTCTCTCCCTAGTCAAGGCTTTAGTTTTGGGTCATTCACTGTGCTCAGTGATGCTCTGTTTCATCTCAGACGTCTGTCTCCTGTCTGCACAATTCTGCATTAATTGTACTTAATTCAAGTCCATGGTAAAATATGTGCAGCCAATTAGGGCA
Organism: Gymnoscopelus braueri; assembly: GCF_963280865.1. Lineage (NCBI taxonomy): Eukaryota > Metazoa > Chordata > Actinopteri > Myctophiformes > Myctophidae > Gymnoscopelus > Gymnoscopelus braueri. Next base: position 5,298,103 of record NC_137607.1, read on the forward strand.
TTATAATGTTAAAAAGACTAATGCTTATTCATGTTTAATATTTGCTATCAAAATTGTGCATGAATATGGAATGAAGAAAAGGATTTTCCATGATGCTAGGGTTCCAAAAATATTCTGCACATTTTCAAAAATGAAAAAGGTTGTATCCGTTGTCGAGGTTGTCCAACACACTTATTTAAAGAAAACTTTATTTTATTCACATACAAGGAAAAAGTAAAAGAAACAACAAAACAATACAGTCAACAAGTTGATGAAGCAAAAGACATCAAAACTTGCATCTATGTAAATGTGTCTCTGACGATGATCCTTTCACATTGAAATGGTCCCTGACTGCAGTGAACTGGAAGAATGTGAGGAGGTGTTTCTCCTCTTCAAGATAAAAGGTAGTGTTTTTTCAGTCCAAATCTCCAGTCCAGTGAGTCCACACTGTCCTGCAGGACACACCACACACAGACCCCCACAGACAAGTAGTTCTTTCAGTTAAACTTTCAGGACACACTAAAAAGTGACCATCTGAGAAAACATTCACGTATACATCCCAAGATACAGGTAAGGAATGCTTTGCTGTACGCCTTTTATCTTTGCATGATTTAACAGTTATGCTATTTTCCATGTGATTCTTGTGTTTGGTTTTGGTTCCTCAGGGAAGCAAAATGTTTTGTGCGCACTAGAATTAAAGAATTCAACAGCACTGTTTGATTCTGGAATCCAAAGGGAACTATCCTCCTGGCAGATAAACATCTAACTTTACAATTTCTTTGTTTGAAGCAGCCAAGTGACTAAAGTTGAATTTATTTGCTAATATTGTCTCATAATATTATTGTTAGACAACAACTTGAGAGACTCAACTAATAGTATGCGAAGGTTTTGGCAAGGAATATCACTTCAAACACTAGCCATGTTTTAAATAGGGAATATAGGTTGCTGCCTTCAGGAAGGACAGCGTTCCAAAATACATCTCATTTGTTTGTCACGTTTTGCCTTGTTTGCCTCTGTATTATGTCAAATGTGTGTATTGTGTGTTGCCATGTCCGCTTACTATAAGTGACTTTGGGCTTGTTTTTCTGTATAGAGTTGCTTGTAAATATTGGTAGTTGCGGGGTTGTGGTTTCTTGGGCTTGTTTGTAAAGTGTTGATTATTTGGGGCTTGTTTCCTAATGTTATTTAACATGTTATTTTTTGGGGGGCTGTCCCCTTTATCCCCCCGTCGGCGGCCCTGCTGCGCAAAGGAAAAACACAGTAGAGGGCGCTGTTAACAGTTTTCTGAAACACTTATGTTGCTATCATATCAGTGGTTCTCAAACTTTTTCATGTCAAGGACCCCCAAATTGATAATATTTTGTTCCCGGGACCGCCCAGAAGCAACGATTTGAGTTTAAAATGTCCGCTTTAAATATATATATATATATTCAAAGATTTGCACAAATGTTCACGATTTTTCTAAAATAGCAGATCTATAAGCTCATAGGGCGACACAAAGTGACGAGCTATGAGCTTGTGTATGTGCTATTTTTAAAGAACCAATGTGCTATATAGCTAAAATCTAAAATGACACAGATGCTTTCCTGGTCTTAATATAACGTTAAAGGATCTACACCATGAATTTAAAAAAAATATTTGATATTTAATATCATATGGTGTATGTCCCTCAAACCTTTTTTCAAAAGGTTTGAGCCTAAATCATCACTCAGATATACTCATCCCAAGTCAATTGTCTCTGGCTTATACAGCACTTTCAGCTGCAATACCAAAACGTCCTCTTGGGCAGGGGGGGGCTACTGAGCAATTCTGTCTGGCCAGCATCAATGCAATGGCAATGCAAGTGATGTCACTTGCATTGCCATTCTGAAATGGCCTGTTCAGACACGCCCATTCTGAAAATCTCTGAAATGAGAATGAATGACTGAATGTTAAAAAAAAATATTTTTTGGGGTACAAGAGACACTGGGGAGCCCAAAAAATACTAAAAACCAAAAAAAAAAATGAAATTCATGGTGTAGACCCTTTAAACATATCTGCAAACAATCGTTACTGTCTGACCATTTATTCAATCCCCTCCAGTTCATCGGGGAAGACATGTCTATCTTCCTCAATAATGATTATCCCAGCAAGATGTTGGAGAGCCTAAACAGACTTAGGCTCAGAAAGGAATTATGTGATGTCATTCTGTGCTGTGGAGGAAAGGAGTTCCCCTGTCATCGAATTGTACTGGCTTCCTACAGCTCTTACTTTGAGGTAAACAACACATCCTCAACTTTCCTTGTGAACATGTATTGATCTGGTGTTTTTTTTTTATGTGAATAAGATTCAATAATGTCTTGGCTTTCTTGTGAACCAAATGTCATGTATATACAATAAATTAATCGTTGACACAGTGTAAATTAGAAAGGCCTAAATCTCAAAGCAAATCATTCACCGTTTCAACCTGCACAGGCGATGTTTACAACTGGCATGATGGAGTCCAGACAGGAAAAGGTTAACATGATCGATGTGGAACCTCAGGCAATGGAGGAGTTGTTGAGCTATGCGTATACTTCAAAGGGAGTCTTCTCCTCGGAAAGTGTGCAGGTAATGTATTATCACCATGAACTTTTTTTGGTGGTGCCATGGTTTTGCACTTTTTCTGTTTTTCATGTGTCTATGAGGTTGATAGAACTTCATTAAGCCCCCTGGTGGTGTTTTTATGGTGTTTTATGTCTTCTCTGACTATTTTGAGTTTCTTCCTGGAGGCTGAAACCTTGAGGGTCAAACGTGCCAATAGAAAAACAGCACTTTAATGACACAGTAAAAATATACCCTCCCCCTCATTATCATAACACAACAGCATTATGAGCATGAGGAGGAGGAGGGACTAGGACAGGTGGGTGGTGCTAATGTGGTGGAGGAGGTGCTAAGGTGAGAACCAGGTATACTTAATGGACTCGAGGCGTGTCCACATAAAACATAATTTTAACACTTTCTGTACACTTTTTTGGAAAAAAAAAAAGTGTAAAAGTACAATTTTGTCTCTGAGATGTAGTGGAGTAGAAGTAAAAGTATTGAAAATTGAAAACCCTGCAGTAAAGTAAAAAAAATCCTCAAAAGTGTACTTAAGTACAGTACTTGAGTATATGTACTTAGTTACTTTACACCACTTACTTTAACCATTATCTTAATTGTTGTCCAACATCGGTGCTTAACAAATGATATTGTGTTTATTTGGTCTAGGCCCTGCTAGCAGCAGCACACTTGTTAAATGTCTCAGATGTTCAACGCGCCTGCTGTCGTTTCATGGCGCTTCAGATGGATGAAAAGAACTGTGTAGGGATTCACTGCTTGGCTGAAACCTACTCCTGTGAGATGTTGATGAAACCCAGCATGGATTACATTCGGGAACACTTCAGTGTCATCTATCAGCAGGTCAGACATTGAAGGATACATACATTTCCCAAGTTGTTTGTCCATTGTATTAAAGGTCATTTACTATTATTACTCAACTTGTCACCATCACAACACCTCAGGAAGTATGGAAACAAAGTTATAATTAATCAGCCAATTTGTTGTATTTTCTCGTGCTCCTACAGGAAGAGTTCCTCTCTCTCTCTCTGTGGACAAACTGACAGAGATTCTTGCCAGTGACAAACTCAATGTGACCAAGGAGGAGATGGTGTTTGAGGCGGCCATGTTGTGGTTAAACCACAGTCCTGACCGCAAGCAGAGCTTTGAGAAGGTCAGTCCCTTCTCAGTGTTTCACCTGATGAGAGACCATGGAGAAGTCAAAGCAATGTGACTGAAAACAAGCTTAAATGGAAGCTATCATGATGTTAACTCATTCACTGCCAGATTTATTTCTGGCTGTGTTTGCCCACTGCCAGCAATTTATGTATTTTAAAAAAAACTTTCAACAGGTCACAAAAAAATTATATTCATTATGATCGCAAGTCCAATCGTTTGTAAACACAAAGGCTGTCCGTGCACAATCGCCCGACAACAAACTTTCTGATCGGCTCGGAGTCCTTCTCATGCAGCCCCGTGTAAACACACCATTTATCGTCAAAATTGGACGGTTCACTTACTTTTTCAGCTCGGCACAGAAAATGTACATCCCTTATGATCGTGTGTCCAACTGTTTGTAGACACACAGGGTAGGTGTGTGAGTGGCCCAGAGAACAAATATTCAATCCGCGACAATCCATTCTCCAGTAGTAGAAGTTTGTAAACAACGATTCTGACTGAGCCGAGAAAAAAGTCAAGCAGAGAGAAGGCTGAGTTAAATTAAATTAACATGCTGCAGCAACAACCACATTTATCATTAGGGGTGCAACAGTTCATCCAACTAATAGATGTAATTCTTTGAAATAAATAATTAAATAAAGTTAAATAGATGAATAAATAAAACTTCTTTTTTTTTCAAAAACATTCAAAAATTGTGATATAGCTGATATACAACCTCATCGATACAATAATATCGCTACTAAAATAATCAATAGTTGCATCCCTATTTACCATACAATTAATGTATTCTGTTTTGACCCTTCTCTGTGTTCCTATACGATTGCCATGATGCACAGATACACATGTGGTATATGGCAGCCATTACATCAACCTGATTCACAGTTTATTTCGTTTTTAGTTTATTTATATCGGCCCTTTCTAGAAAAAAAATATTTTTCTAGAAAGGACCAAAATAATATAAAGGGATTTTCTTTTGCCATTTTGCTGTGGAAGAAGGAAGCATGAAGACATGGACTGGATCCGTGGATCGAGATCTTCAAATAGTAAAATCAACAGCAAGCATTTACATGTTTTCTTTACATCTCATTTAAGGTGATGGAGCATATCCGTTGGGCTTTTATCAATCCCTCCCGCATTGAGGATGTGAGTGCGTTACTGTATGCGGTTGAATCCTGCCAGAGGCTCCACCGACGACGCTGGTCCACAGGTACCTGCCTCACACATGCATCAATGTAGCAACTGATGGTGGAAAAATACATCAAGGATTTTCTAGTTGGGATTTCCAGTGCCAACACAAATGCAAAGATACCTGGCAATAAAACTAATTCTGGTATTTTTTTTCTTCAGTGTGACATTTGGGGATTTGTCAAGGGTTTAGTTTGCTATTTGGGCTTCACAATCACTACTTTTTTAATTTTACAATTCAAGCTTTATGGTTAAATATAACTTTCAAATGTTAATACTTGGTATAATTTAATTTAGTTTAATTTCAACCTTTATTTAATTCTCGGGATGCCGAGATTACAAGTTGAGGAGAAAAAAAAGAAAAGAAAAGAAAATAACAACTATATATAAAAATAAATTAAAAAGATGACAGAGAAAGAAAATTCCATCTCATGATTTATCAACATCAATTAAAACAGGTGCAATTTAGATTGACCAAAGTTGATATATCCGACTGAAAGCGACTAGGGGAACAAGAGAGCTGTACTTACGCTCTTCCAAGTAGGGCACAAGACTTGAAAGAAGACTTTCCAAACTCAGCGGAGACGCGCGGAATCTCAAGCATCAAACAGTCCTGAGAGCGCGTATGATAGGCACTAGTTTTCCACTCCTAAAACTGAATTTAAATAAGAGGGTAAACTCCCAATTAAAACTTTATAAATAAATATAAAACCATGCTGATCTCTCCTAGTCGCAAGGGAGGGCCAACCAACCTTATTATACAGTATGCAGTGATGGGTATTATAGCTGTCGCCTGTTATGAGTCTGAGGGCAGAGTGATAAACTGAGTCTAAAGTTCTAAGTGTGGTAGCTGATGCATTTCTGTATATAATGTCCCCATAGTCCAAAGCAGAGAGGAACAGTGCCTCAATCAGCCTTTTAGTAGGCCATGGAAAGCATTGCGATAAAAAAAACAAGCTTCATTCGCAATTTCTTTGCTAAAATCTCAATGTGCGTATTAAAAGTATGTTTTTCATCCAACCAAATCCCAAGATATTTATAATGAGGCACTCGTTCAATGGATGTGCCATTTGAGGTGCATAGTTGCGGATCATTTTCAGTAAAAACTCTTCCCTTAGTAAAGGCATAAATTTGGTCTCAGCATTTAAACAATTTTAGATCCAGCAATGATTTCTGGAAAACACCAAAGGCAAGTTGAAACATATGAACAGATTTCTGTACAGAGTCTGAAAAACAATATAAGAAAGATTGTGTCATCTGCATATAAATGGACATTACAGGTCCATAGTGTTTACTGTTTACAGTATACAATTGTCTCTAGGATTCATTCAGTGACTACTAATTTGTTAGAACATTTCACATGCTCACACATTACTCTACTGACTATCTGACCTCATGGCCATGCCTGGTTCTGTGTTTATCTTCTATTTCTCTGTATAGTATCATGTGAAGTTATCTTGATGGTGGCATCTAGCAAAGTTGGGACCTCTGATCGCCCATATAGCACAGTTGAGACCTTCCATCCCCAGACCAATCGATGGAAGACTCTGAAACCTCTACCCTTCAGTGTAGACGGTCCTGGTCTGGTTATGTCAGGTGAGGAGGAGTACCATCAGATTGATTGAATCAACGTAGGACCTGTAATGTATTCTACTAAAATTCTACTACTTTAACAGCCAAGTCATAATGCGTTACTTTAATTCTGCTCTACAGGCTCGACAGTATATTTGGCTGGAGGAAGGTTGCCTGTTCTTTCAGTCAGTAGGGATACGTGGCGCTATGACCCTTCCCTTGACTCATTGTTGCGGCTGGCTCCCATGAATAAGGCACGCATGAACTGTGGTAAGACTGTGAAACTACGATATTAATTTGAACTTGGCTTTGGAATAACCACTATGGGTTGTTGCCTTTGTTACCCACGGACAGACTGCCTATGGCCAAGGTCATCAGTTCTAATGATGTGTTTTTTTTCTCTTCCTTGCACAACCCACATAGGCCTGGTAATGCTGGATGGCTATGTGTTTGCAGTGGGGGGCTCTAATTCGGCTGGCCTGACTCCTGTGAAGTCAGTGGAACGTTACAACCCCCACAACAACACCTGGCAGCTCATGGAGTCCGGTGGCATGCCAGACCTTTGCGTCGGCGCTCCTGTGGTCACAATCGCACTAGATGGATTGATCTTTGTTATTAGTATGTGACTAGTTTTTATACACGCAGGTTCAGCCTGCTGGGTTTCATGAGGATGTTTTTTTTATCTAATGTAAAACATAACGTCTAACCAGTGGTGGAAAAAGTACTCAAATTCTTTACTTAAGTAAAAGTACCAATACTGCAATATAAAAATACTCTGTTACAAGTAAAAGTCCAGAATAAAAAAATTACTTGAGTAAAAGTACAAAAGTATTGGCATCAAAATGTACTTAAAGTACCAAAAGTAAAAGTACTAAATATTTGAAAATAGCAGATCTACAAGCTCACAACGCGTCGCGATGCGACGCGTTGTGAGCTTGTAGATCGGCTATTTTCAAATAGCCTATGTATAAAATAGGGCTAAAGTGGTTAATGTATGTTTTATTATATCATAGTTTATATCTGAAAAGTAACTAGTAACTAAAGATTTCAAGTAAATGTAGTGGAGTAAAAGTACAATATTTGCCTCTGAGATGTAGTGGAGTAGAAGTAAAAGTATTGGAAATACTCAAGTAAAGTACAAATACCTCAAAATTGTACTTAAGTACAGTACTTAAGTAAATGTACTTAGTTACTTTCCACCACTGCGTCTAACAAAATGTTGTTTTTACAGGCGGGAATCGGATGTTCACGTACAAGCCTGAAAGGAATGTATGGAGAGAAGCTGCTCGTATACCGACGAATCAGTATATTGGTTCAGCTGTCTGTGGGCTCAAAGGAAAGATCTACGTTATAGGTATTCTAGCTGTTCTTAATGACTCTTAGCTCCATAATAGACTCACTTACAGTACTTCACTGTAGTTTGGGGACATACAGTAATAGATCCCACTAACAGTCACTGTCCTGTTAATTCCTGTTTATCTATATAGGTGGCCAGCAAATACCACGGAGGAACACACAGCAGTACACAGAACAGGTGGTCCGCTATGACCCCACGAACAACCAGTGGAGCGTGTGTTCCCCCATGAAAAAGCGACGCTTCAAGCCTGGTGTGGCTGTGGCAGGTGGAAAGATTTACGTTCTAGGGGGGATGGATGACCAGGACAGGTAAGAGTTTGATGCCATGCTGGTGTATACAACATATTACTAAGTTTTTTCTTTATTTTTATACACATGTACATTTGATTTGATTCGATGATGCTCTTTTCATTCTTTTTTTGCACTCTTTTTTTTTGCACACTTTTTTACATTTTCTTTATTCTATCGTTATTCCTTATGCTGCTGCATTGTCTGAAGGAAGCCGAACCAAAATAAGTTTTACTCTTATGTACCTGTACACAAGATGTAAAGTACAACCTAACCTTGAACCTTGAACATGTTGTGTGACTCTAGGCTCATTCATTATCATGGCTATTGTTTCTCTCTCCATGTAGGAATCTCCGTTGCATCGAGTCGTTCAATGATCAGACAAACACATGGGAAATTGTGGGGGCGATGCCCGCCCGTCACAGTTGTTTCAGCTGTGTGTCTTACCTGTCCCTGTCAGCCATCCCTCTGGATTAGATATGTGATAAACAGTAAGCAAAAACCCAGAGATTTTAAGGAATTTATAACCCCTTTTTAGGACCCATAATAAGGACATGTGCAACTCTCAGGGTTGCACATGGATAAATGAACACTGAGGATTTGATTGTGCAATGTAGTTGTTTTTGTATTACCCTTTCTCCAAGCTGGTCTTGACTCTGCTTCCTTTCACACCAACAGACACCCATGCAGCTGTTCCTGAATCCTGTGGATTGGACAAGACTAACGGGTCGTCCACACCAAGAATGAGAAATATAATGATGACTATAGGTAGAGCCGTTTAAAACAACAACAGTCTGCACAACACATAGAGGTATAATATCTAAAGGGCGGATTGCCCCGCCCCCAGCTATTCATATCGATGAAATTGCTCAGTGGCGTTTTGAAGCACCCGGAAGTAAGAAATATTGGTTCCATATTGGTTCCATGGGTCCATTCCATTGGTTCCATGGGTCCATTCCATTGGTTCCATGGGTCGTGACGCGTCGTGAGCATGCGCACAAACGGGAGATGCACGCGCAGTAGCATTTTAAGTGTTCTCAGATTTGACCACCAGGCGTGGCCGCTTCACTGTTCTACCGTGACGCGTTGTAAGCTTGTAGATCAGCTTTTTCTGCAATTTTACATGTATGTACATGTATGTAAATTATTTAAAATGTCAATAATTTCTGTGTATATTTCAGTTATTTGTCATATCTACCCCATGTGCAATTTATTATTACGAAGCCGAAAAGGTTTTATATGTTCCAATGTTCAATGCCAAACAAATCAATTACACATTTTAAGTGTTCTCAGATTTGACCACCAGGCGTGGCCGCTTCACTGTTCGTGACGCGTTGTAAGCTTGTAGATCAGCTATTTCTGCAATTTTACATGTATGTACATGTATGTAAATGATTAAAAATGTCAATAATTTCTGTGTATATTTCAGTTATTTGTCATATCTACCCCATGTGCAATTTTTGATTACGAAGCCGAAAAGGTTTTATATGTTCCAATGATCAATGCCAAACAATTATTTGAGTGACAATTAATCGTCAACTTCAATGTGTAATCGTGACAAATCAATTACACAACCCATGAAGTCTTGAATTCATGAAGATTATATTTGTTTTTATCGCATTCCTAAGCCAATAATAATTTGACGACCGGCGGAAAGATGCTAATGTCTCCGGTTCCGCGAAGTTGACACTTTGAGTCTCCTAGCGGAACCGCTGCCGGTCATCAAATTATTGGCTTAGGAACGGGACAAAAACAAAATATCCATGAATTCAAGACTTCATGGGGTGTGTAATCGATAGGAAAAAAAGTCATTTTGGGGGTGAACTATCCCTTTAAGAATTACAGACCCAAGGGTCCATTTGGAACCCCCTCAAGGAACCCTGAGGTTCCCAGCTTTATCTTCAGATGACCTGTCTCTAGATTTGGAAATGCCTGCCTGTTTTTTGGCCTATCCTGTGTTAATTAATAAACCTTTAAGTTTGAGCTGCTCTGACATGTAACAAAAGGCAAACATTACACCATCCTTCACATCCCTGTTGATGTTTCTGATTAAAGAAGCCATAGATATTAGTTTAGATATAACTGCCCACAAAAAGTTCAGGAACGTAACTTCTATCGATTATTTCTCCCCTTCAGTAACACCAATTGGTATTGTGTTTATATTATTTTTATCGTTGTTTAGTCACCTTTACATCGAGGTAAAGCTTGTAAGGATCGGGCATTCGTGGAATGAGCAACACAGCTAACACACTGTAAAAATGTGTTACCAGAGATGTGGTATGCGCCTGGACCGCTAGGCCAGCAGGCACACACCAGCTGAGAGGTGTGTGCCAGTCACAGGTGTGTGACTGGCACCTGAGCATGGGTTCTGCAACTTTGTTGAGTTTGTGTATGCTCCAAGCAGCAACACTGCCCCCATGGAAAGATGCCACGTTCTGGTGTTCCGTTATGCAGAGTGGCAGCATTGTTTGGTGTCAGCCCTGGTACCATTTACAAACTTAGGCCCAAGTTCTGCACAACAGACCAAAGACAGATGTCAAAGTTGCAGGACCCATGCTCAGGTTGGCCAGTCACACACCTGTGACTGGCACACACCTGCCTGCAAATGGTACCAGGGCTGACACCAAATAATGCGTAATCTAATCTGCGTAACGGAACACCAGCTTCACTTGCCCTATTGCACAGGCCTTATTCTAAACCAAGAAACGTGGCATCTTTCCATGGGGGCAGTGTTCCTGCTTGAAGCATACTCAAACTCAACAAAGTTGCAGAACCCATGCTCGGGTGCCAGTCACTCACCTGTAAATAGCCGATCTATTTCAAAGGATTTTTATACATTTTATACACTTGAAAACATACCAGTCCTTTTGTACTTTTACTCAAGTAAATTTAGAATTCCAGACTTTTACTTGTAACAGAGTATTTCTATATTGCAGTATTGTATAGTATTGTATAGTATAAAACCACTATACTATTCACATTCCATGGATGGACCTCCACCTCAACACAAATCAGATGATGAAAACCAGGGCAGAGAGAACAGGCACATGTCCCCCCTGCTGGCCTGAAATGAAATCACAGCACAGTATGCGTGAGCTTATAAATTCAAGATTTAAATGATTTAATAATCAAGATCTACTAAGTAACTAGTGACTAAAGTTTTCAAATAATTGTGGTGGAGTAAAAAGTATAATATTTGAGATGAGTAGAAGTAAAAGTAATGAAAATGGGAAGTACTCAAGACAGTAAAGTACAAGTACAATACTTGAGTAAATGTACAGTTACTTCACTGGATTTAAATGATTTAACAATGAAAAGCCTTCTATGTTTGAACACAAAACTCACATGATCAGCCATTCAAATCGGCTGCTTGCAATGTGCTTTATCTCTAAACTGAAGCTTTATCCACAAACATTCTCAATTAACAATGTAGCTTAGTCCATTGATTCTCAAAGTGGGGTCTGGGGACCCCCAGGGGTCCTTCCAGGGGGTCCCCAGCAAAATGTGTTAATATAGCGTCACAATAATTTTAACCACTTTAACCTTGGCTATTAAAAAATAGCAGATCTACAAGCTCATAGCGGCACCGAGTGCAGCGCTATGAGCTTGTAGATCTGCTATTTTTGAAAAATCTTTTTTTGCAAACCTTTGAATATATATATATTTTTAAAGCAAACATTTGTAACTCAAATCTTTGCTTCTTTGGGGGTCCCTGGAACAAAATATTTTGAGATGGGGGGTCCGCGGCCCAAATACATATCATTTTGGGGGTCCTTGAGCATGAAAAAGTTTGAGACCCACTGGCCTAGTGGTCTTGTCCTCACAGTCTAGACCAGAGCCTTGTGTTGTTACTGTTATGTTGGTTGCTAAGGAAGACGTTTCACAGCAACCGTCCGTAAAAGGGGCGGGGTCCCGCGCGACGGACGGCTCTGAGAACCAATCAGCGGCAGAGGGCGTCCAATGAGAAGGGCCGCTGGGTGTGTAGTTCGGTAGAGAGCGCAGGGAGGATCATCCAGCATCCATTCATGCATCACTAGCAAGCAGCAGCAGCAGCAGCACAGCGCCGAGCAGACACACTGTCTGATGGTAAGTGTCGCCTAAAATACCATGTCTCAAAGCTCCATTCATAAGCCATAGATAGTACCACGATGTGTCGCTTTGCCGACAAGAGCTGATCTTCAAGATCTCTGATCTCTTTGTAGTAGGTTAGTAGTAGTAGGTGAAGGCTGTACTGTGTGTTGTTTTAGAGAGCATCACTCACTGGCCAGTCAAGAAGATCCAACACCATCTTCTGTCTTGACAGTGACAGCCAAAGCTTGATTGAGATGTAAACATGTTGACTCACTCTGTGTTGATCTGTTGATATGTTGCCAGCTTCACATGGAACAAAAAACATGTCTTCTCCATGTGTGTGTGGTATTACTAGTGTCAGTCAGATGATGTGTGCATTTGAATTCGACCATATAATCCCACCATAGCATTGAGGGCAAAGCCCTCATACATAATGCAGTGCCTCAACGCTGATCCCTCTTTGTTTTATTTTTTTCCCCCGTTGTTGCTATATATGTTCTTTGATCTCAGACCCAAGATGCAGAAGAACCAGCAGTTCCTCTAACATGGAGAAGTATGAGAAGGTGAAGAAGATCGGGGAAGGGTCTTTCGGAAAGGCCATCCTGGTCAAGTCCAAGGTGGATGGACACCCGTATGTCATCAAGGAGATCGGCATCTCCAGGGTGAGCCCATGGGGGTATTATTAATACTGCTCTCCAATTAATTGTTCATGTTTCACCCGCTTGTATCACACTTGTTGTCTTGCTTTCTCACATTTTCGATCACTTTCTTAGTCTCTATCACTTTCTATCTCTCTATCACTCCATCGATCACTTCATTCATCACTCTGTTATTTCTGACAGATGTCGAATAAAGAGAGACAGGAGTCTCGGAAGGAGGTCGCCGTCCTGGCCAACATGAGCCATCCCAACATCGTCCAGTACAAGGAGTCTTTTGAAGGTAAATTGGCGCATCCAGATCTGAGGCATTACTGCGAGCTGAGAAATTAAATATAACCTCAGCCATTAACCTGGCGACCAGGGGAACGGCACAGAGCCCAGTGGGGAACGGAGAGGAAGCGTGCGGATCATTAATCGCATTTGGGAGGATGAGCTAATCGCATCTTTTCTGTCTTTATTCGATCCAGCTGCACCCTCTGCCAGCCAGGGCAGATAGAATGACCAGATGCTAGTGAGGGTCTGGGATACGGCAGCTCAAATCTGAACCTTCGATCTGTTGTTTAGCTTGCTGTAGATCACTTCATTTTTTGTCAAGTGACACCCATCATACTACTACGTAGTATAAATGACTAGGCTTGAGGTGTAACCTATGCTTCGTCGTGTACTTTTCTTTGTTTTCTTTCAGAGGTGGGATGTCTGTTTATTGTGATGGACTACTGTGAAGGCGGAGACCTCTACAAGAAGATCAACTCTCAGAGAGGAGTCCTTTTTCCGGAGGAGCAAGTAAGCCACTTGATCCCGCTTACTACTGCACAAGCCTCCATAGCAGCAGACAGAGAGTCCTGTACAGTGACCTACTGCTGAACAAGTCTCCATTGAGTCAGTCAGTCCCATCAGGCACCTACTGTACTAGAGGCACCCTTTAAGACCGGGAACGCATCCGTGTCATTTTTGAGCGGTGTAGCCGCTCCTATAAGTGGGGTTGGGAATTCGTCTTTCCCTGTACTGTGATTGGCTGACTCTATTCACACCCTTTTCGCCGTACCGTGATTGGCTGACTCTATTCAGACCCTTTGCTTTGATTGGCTAGCGAGACGCATTATGAAATAATAACCTATAAATAGCACCACGCACTTCAAAAAATCATTATTTTTTAAAGTGAGCTTCCATCACTGTGATGACCACTGTTGTTTCTAAATAACACCGCTCACTTCACACTGGGTGTGATTTTTTGATTTCTTTGGCTATTCAGAAATAGCAGATATTCAAGCTCATAGCACGCCACACGGCACCGAGCTATGAACTTGTAGATCTGCTATTTTTTTTTTTATTGTGAAAATGTGTGCAAATCTTCGAATATATACATTTTCAAAGCGAATATTTGTAACTCAAATCTTTGCTTCTGGGGGTCCCTGGGCTGGACCTAAATATTTTGAGATGGGGGTCCACGGCCAAATACATTTTGGGGTGGACATGAAGAAGTTTGAGAACCACTGATATTATAGTAACATATTTTTTTTTTCAAAAAAACTGTTTGAAAACTGATTTAGAAGACATTTGTAGAATAATTGTAGAATTAGATTTTCCAAGACAATAGCAAATCTACAAGCTCATAGCGCGGCACTCGTACCATGCTATGAGCTTGTATGTCTGTTATTTTTTAATAACCAAATACACAGATGCATTCACGGTCTACAAGCCACTGTAGCAGCAGGCGGTCCCTTCGGGAGAGTACTACCGTACAAGCCACTGTGAGATGACAGACTCAGATTATGTCACATGCAGACATCATATTGAACCTGGAAACTGGATTATAACACAGATAAAGTCCATAGGGCATCTTCGCCCCGGGCGGGCCGGGTACCCTTCTCCTCCTTGGGCTATTTTTGGACCCGTCTTATGTTTCCGCTCTAGCTCTGTGGCTGGCCTGGCGACCACAAGTATAATGGAGAAAAACAAGAGGAACTTAATACCAATGTTTGTTGTGGCTCTACTCTCGCCTTTTGTTTTTGTTTTCAGATCATGGATTGGTTGGTGCAGATTTGTCTGGCGTTGAAGCACGTTCACGACCGGAAGATCCTCCACAGGGACATCAAGTCACAGGTACATGTGTTACTGTGTTGCCTCTCCCCTGCCTGAATGCTAAATAAAGGATAAATATAGACATTTAACCACTTATGCCTGAATTGTACTTAGTTTTACGACGGTGACACACTGTGAAAATAGATGATCTACAAGCTCTCAACATCACGAACTCACGATGCAACGCACTGTGAACTTGTAGATCATATTTTGTTGTTGTACGATGGTCTATAAATTAAGCATATAGGCCTTGATCTTTGTTGAAAATGTTCACCTAAACCAAAATAGGGACGCGGTTGGTTAGTGTGGTTAAAATTCACACTGCAATTTTGGATTTTCCACTCAGAACATATTTCTGACTAAAGATGGGACCGTACAGCTCGGGGACTTTGGAATTGCGAGGGTCTTGAATAGGTATGTTAAAAATAATAATAATAAAAAACCACACACACTCACAAACACAATAAATGCATGTGCAATGAATAAAAACGTCAATTCATTCTAATCTTTTCCTTTTTGTTTAGCACTGTGGAGCTGGCAAGGACATGCATAGGAACACCGTATTACCTGTCGCCTGAGATTTGTGAAAACAAGCCGTACAACAACAAAAGGTACAAACTCACTGGTTGTTTGGTTACGGCCTCGCAGTGTTTGTGTTTGTGCTGGTTTGTCAATCACACTTTAATCTGTAGTCATATGTGATGGCTGTGCCAGTCGTGTCATTGTGGTGATTGTTGGGTATCAGGTCTCTCATGTATTGAGTGAACTAGCCGGCGTACATGCCGGCAGGAAGCTGGTATCGATTTTTCCTTGAGCCACTTAAATATGTATGTGATCTAATCCACCTTAGTACCATTATCTTAACCCATTAAGACCGGGAACGCATCTGTGTCATTTTAGCCGTAACCATTATTTTATACTTTGCCTATTTAAAAATAGCAGATATACAAGCTCGTAGTGCGGGACCGAGTGCAGCGCTACGAGCTTGTAGATCTGCTGTTTTTGAAAAATCTTAAAAATGTGTGCAAATATTTGAATATATATATATTTTTAAGTGAACATTTGTAATTCAAATCTTTGTTTCTGGGGGGTCCTTGGAACAAGATGGTGTGTAGGGGGGTCCGCGGACCAATACATATCATTTTGGGTGGTCCTTTGAGAGGTTTGAGAAGAACCACTGATATTATTGTAACATAAGTTTTTTCAAAAACAAAAACTGTTAGGATTTAGAAGACATTTGTAGAATCCCCAGAAGCAATGATTTGAGTTAAAAATATTTGCTTTTAAAAAAATATATATATATATATGTTAAAAGATTTGCACAAAATGTTCACAATAAAAACAAAAAAGCAGATCTACAAGCTAGTGCCGTGCTATGAGCTTGTAGATCTGCTATTTTTGAATAGCCCAAGTATAAAATAATGGTTTAAGACTGGCTACACAGATGCGTTCCTCGGTCTTAAAGTGTTAAATGAACTGTGGAGAGCAGCTGTGTGCTGTTCAGTGTACACTACAGTTCATGAAGATCAACATGTTTTCCCCATGTATAGGAAAGGTAAAAGACAGGGCCCCTCCAATTACCTTGTATGCCAATGTGTGTGGATGTAAACCTAACCAGAATGTACCCCTCTGTCTGTTTTGTATTGTACGCTTTCTCTCTCTCCCTTCACTCTCCCCTGTTTCCTTTCCCAGTGACGTGTGGGCGTTGGGGTGTGTCCTGTATGAAATGTGTACCCTTAAGCATGCAGTAAGTATCTGTATGTCAGTGGGTTTACTAATGAACGCACGGTTCGATGCCTCCTCCCTTCATAACATTAAATCACTCATTTCAAGTGCTGAGTGATGTTAGCACTGCTGATGTGATCCATTTAGAATGCACGGCAAATCATGTGTGTGTTTCAGACATGACTAATTACATCTTTCCCAGTAGCCAAGAGGAGTTAATCTTATTAGGCGCAAAATAACAGTTAGTTATGGTTATTTGCAAAGAGATACCGTAGACACAAACCCATAGAGAAACAATTGCCTGATGCATTATATCACGATATTGCTTAGTATGCTGATTTTCAATATCCATCCTTAGATGGGGTTTTCTACCCATAAGCCTATCATAAAATGTAAATAAAAAAAGAATAGACCACAATCAAGGGCTACATTTTAAATTCTTGCAAATTTGGTCACTTTTCAAAGATTAAAGGATTATACTTCTTAAGAATATGGCAGGAATGCTACTGAACCATATCTGTTCCATATCGTTCACCCAGGATTTTCAGAGCATGACCGTAGAGAGATTCTGTGCTACTGTTGAGAGCCAGGATTTTATGCAGAAGGAAAAAAACAGTGCTTATACAGTGACATGCATGCTAGAGGCAGGCTTTGTCTTATTATCCTGGGACAGCTTCAGATCAGAATCAGAAAGATTTCATCGCACCTAAAAAAACTAAAATACAAAAACTTAGAGGGGTGAACCACTTAAAGGGATATTTCACTTTCAAATAAAATAAACATTTAAAAAATATATAAAAAATAAATGAAAAAAGTAATGGAAAAATCACGGCCCCCTCACGCATTAGAGTGTCCTACTAATGTGTGAGGGGGCCGTGATTTTGCCATAACTTTTTTTCATTTTTTTTAAAATATTTACTTTTAATGTTTATTTTATTTGAAAGTGAAATATCCCTTTAAGCCCAGGCACCTTGGACTTGCAGGTCAATACATAAAATAAAAACCACAATACCTCACTAGATAAAACTAAAAGACATCACCTACTGAATAAAAGCTAAAAGAGAAATAATATGTAAGCGTGGCTGGCTAGTGGCTACAAAGCAATCTTCATACTAGTATCTACTTTAGCTTAGACTTGCTTGCCCCGTTGCATTCAGTTTAGGGATGCACCCATTGGGAAAATCTGGACTGACGCCGATGTTTAAAATACCTATTTGACCTATAGGCGTTTTTTAGTTTTGTTGTTTTTCGTTACCGGTTTTCAATCCCACTTTTGTGCCAGAAGCAAATAAATCCTCATTATTAGTCTTTTCAGCCCTTCATCACACTATCTTTTAATGAGAAACAAACAGAACATCAACAGATAAAAATGTCAGCCTCTGGTATCACTGAATGTCATCTTATTTGTCCCTCGGTTCCTCGCCCCTCCCGTTTGTATGCGAGAGCTGGCGAAAACTTCTGGGAACTCAGATTGGTGCATCCCTAACTCGGTTGTACCTTTCTGCACATAATGGCAGGATACCATGTGTGTCTTTTTTATTCTCAGTTCGAGGCCGGCAACATGAAGAACTTGGTCCTGAAGATCATCCGAGGGTCCTACCCCCCCGTGTCCAACCACTACTCCCAGGACCTGCAGTTCCTCCTGGGCCAGCTGTTCAAACGCAACCCCCGGGAGAGGCCATCAGTCTGCACCATCCTGGACAAACCCTTCCTCTCACGCAGAATACAGAGGTTCCTCACACCACAGGTACAGAATACAGAGGTTCCTCACACCACAGGTACCACTCGCAATCGCAAACAGTTTGTACTAGAGTTGTTCCGATATACCAGTATCGGAAAAGATGACGGTACTGCCCTAAAATGCTGGTATCGGCGAGTATGCCAGTCCATTCCACTACCACGTAATTTATCACATGATGAGATTTCATTAATTCATTTACAGTCATATTTTGATTGCTTCAGTTGATGTTGCACGACTGTTTTATACTCTTACTGTACTATTTACATTATAATTTTACTAACTTGTAGCTGCACATTAACAATAATTAATGGATTTTTGTATTTATTCCTAGACTAGATCAGTGGTTCTGAAACCTTCATAATTTCAAGGACCCCCAGTGTACAAATGGAACCATTTCCATCTGTACACTCAGAGGTACAGACCTGTAAGGGTCCATTCGGAAACCCCTCAAGGAACCCAGGTGTTCCCTGCACCCCACTTTGACAACCACTGTCCTAGATTTGTTTAAATGACACAATGGTATCGGATCGGTACTCTGTATCGCAAGTTATGGGTATCGGGAAGGGAAAAATGGTATCGGCACATCTCTAAGTTGTACTGTTATATTCCATCGTATCGTGCCGGAAATAGCAGATCTACAAGCATAGAATGCGTCACAATGCAAACAATGCGTCACAATGCAATGTGTCCTTGTAGATTGGCTGTTTTCGCCGTGTAACACCAGCGTGCAACAAAGTGTAGGCTTCAGTTTGACTTGATTTGACCAACTGTAACATTGCTCTGCTCTTTCTTGCGTTCCAGATCATTGCTCAGGAATTCAGCCATACATTCTTTCACAAGCAGCCTAAAGTGGGTCTGGCACAGGGGTTACCAGGTAAATTAGAATAAACTACCGATATAGAAATATGTACAAATATAAATCGTCTCTATCGGGTGGAAACCTCATATGTCCAAAACTTGTGACTGTCAGCATTCAAATAAAAAAATACAAAAGTAGCAGATCTACAAGCTCAAAACGCGTTGCTTTGCGCCGCTTTTCGAGCTTATTATTATTACTACTACTACTAGTACTACTTATTTTCCTGGTCTGTAAACCTTACAGAATTTGCTGTGGTCCTTTTTACTTGAAGAAAACTTGACTTACAGCAAACACATTGCTGTCACTGAATGCAATGTTTTATTTATGACCTGTGTGTGTGACCAGCCAAGCGTCCCGCCCCTGGTGCCCTACCGCTCACCCCAGTCCAGAAGCTCACCAAACCAGCCGCCAAATATGGAGTGCCTTTAGCCGCCAGGAAGCTCTCGGACGTCGGCAAGAGGCCGGCGGAGAGGAAACCTGCCGTCAAACATAAAGCGGTTAGTAACTCTACACTCGCTGAACCCAACCATCAGGGGGTGGGTTGACTTTCACTCTTTATCATCAGTAACGGGTGTTACTTCGCTGTCTTTTACGTTGAACTAGCGGACCATTCCCCCCCACCCACCCCCACCCCTTGGCGTGTGTGTATAGTATGTATCTGCGGGGTGTCTGTGTGTGTGTGTGTGTGTGTGTGTGTGTGTGCATGCCTTCATGTCAAACCTCTGAAGCCCAGTGTGTCATATGTCGCTCAGGCCCCCCTCCCAGCAGCCCCCCAGAGAAGAGTGAGTCACGTGGAGGAAGAGAGGAGAAAGTTCGAGGTACAGCCAAGACGGAGACCCACGTAACTTGTCTTATCCCCCCTCCTCTCCCCTTCCCCCACCCCCCCTCCCCTTTACACACAAGAGGGCATGGTCACACATTTGCGTCTAGGGGTGTACTGGAGGTGGGGCGCGGTGGAGAGCCGCTCCACTAGTTCACGCGCACCCGCACATGCATGGACATGCGCGTGCGGACCTGTGAGAGTGCGTCTACCTCGCATATCGATCAAAAACAACCATTCACACCTCTTACCAAAGCTTACAAAAGCTGCCAAGCGTCAGCAGCGTGAATTAACATAGGAATGACCCTCACTGGCTGGAATGGATGCATATCAGTGGTCCATTGTGTGACCTGTTAAGTACTGTAGCTGTAGGCATACTGTAAGATGTTCTGAAGCAGTCCAAAGAGAACGTTTGGAACAGTGACTGATGCCTGGATTCGTGAACTAAATTACAGAGGTGACGTCTGCATTCTGCAAGGTAAAAAATGCATAAAAAACGGCACTAAAGTATCCCCATTTTGCAAGTAAATAGAATAACATTTTATATATATTGTGGCTTAATAAATAGTACTACGTATTAAAGAGGTTATTTCAATCGGCGATCGCTTGTGTGTGTGTGCGTGCGCGTGACGTAGCGCTCTGCCTGTTAAAAAATCCACAGTACACCACTGTCTGCGTCAGAAGTGTTGTAGCCAACGCATGCCGAGTCAGACGCGTCAATTTCCCTTGTCTTGCGGGTTGTGAGCAGTGCTGGTTTTCTGGTGTGTAGTTCACTCGACTTAAGTTTCAGTAGTCGACTCACTGAAAGAAAACTACAAGCGAAATGGCTGCGATGTGGGGTCAACGAGGGCGCTTCTTTCCTATCGATTGACGCCCGTCAATGTTCACCAGCGTTGAACTCCAAGCTTCCATTCTTTGCTCCCGTAAAATGGAAGTGAACGGGGAAGCTGACGCTTCTGACGCGTATGAAGTGCATGAGTGACCGTGCTCTGAAGATAGTTCTACTGTCCTTCTTATTAACCCCCCAGTTCTCTTGCTCCCGGCCCTACTGGGAGCGTTCTGCCTGATTTTCTTTTTAACTCCTCCTGTTAATCTACCCAGAGTCTTAATTTCCTCCTCTCCTGCCTCTTCCTTGTTGCTGATAGAGCAGGCCTGCCTACCGGCCTTTTTAAGGCGGGTTCACTCTTACGCTCACGCTGTTTTTATTTTGGCCGTTCTCTGGTGTCAACGTTCGCAGGAAGGCGTGAGGAAGAAGAGACTGGAGCTGATCGAGAAGGAGAGAAAGCAGCGAGAGCAGGTGAGCGCCTCCATGTGGTGTTTTTAGTTTAGTTTTATAGTTCACCCCCCAAAAGAAATCTGTCATCTACACAAAGTTCTTTGTCCACAGAACACTCTCAGAGTTTGCTGACAAAACTCCACATCAACTGAAGACAATAATGACTGTTCCTTTTAGAGTTCCAGAAAGTGACCATAACATTTCTAAATACACCTCATGCAGCATAATCTAAGTCCTCTGGAAAAAGAAAGAAAAACAATAACCAGTTTCACCATTATTTAGTGCAGAATGTACTTTTGTTCCCTGAGTAAACCGCCTAAGGCAGCACTTGCTCCCCAAGTGCTCACTTAGAAGCTCAACCCAGGGAGCTAAAGTACCTTGCAAAACAGTGACTGTAGCTACATCCCGCTCTAAATAATAATAGAAGATTTAGTGTCCGGGTAGCTCAGTCGGTAGAGCTGTTGCCTGCAGACCACAAGGTCATGGGTTCGATCCCGGGCACCGCCAACTCAGCGCATGAGTAGCACGGGTTGGGTGCGGTAAGTCGTGCGGTAAGTACTGGGAGCTGATGGTAGGTGTGGCGCTCCACCTCAGCAATCCATCTCCCAGGGGTCTAGCGCATTGTAACGGGGACAGACTCCCACGTGTTACTCGGCTGATACCGACAATAAACCACCTCCCGATCTACTTATGGGTCTGTAACAACTCACAGTGCAAATATTGGATTATGTTTATGATGCACAAACTTTATGGTCGTGGCTTTATGTCATTTACAATACTGTTCACTGCTTCAGTAAATGTTTTAGCAAACTCCTTGAGTGTTTTGTGAACAGAGAAGTCTTTATACTTTTTAAATTGTTGGGTGAACTATTAACTTAACTTGTCTTTCCCTCAGATGGTCCTGTTGAAAGCAGTTCAAATGAAGAGATATGAAAAGGAGAAGGTGAGTAGTGACTATAAGCAGCATGAGGTCAACCTGCTTTCTTCCTGTATGTGTTATTGAAGTGGTCGGTTGTGCAGCCACTACCAACCTGTGGGCCGACTCTGAAAGTGCATGCGGCCCCCCCATCTGACCACTTAACACAGCAACCGTGTTAAGTGGTCAGATGGGTGGCCCGCAAATGCCTTTTGAGATCTTCACTTCAAGTGGGCCTTGAACCACTGTGGCTGTCTTAACACTGGGCCCTGAACCACTGTGTCTGTCTTAACACTGTGGGCCCTGAACCACTGTGTCTGTCTTAACACTGGGCCCTGAACCACTGTGTCTGTCTTAACACTGGGCCCTGAACCACTGTGTCTGTCTTAACACTGGGCCCTGAACCACTGTGGCTGTCTTAACACTGGGCCCTGAACCACTGTGGGCCCTGAACCACTGTGGCTGTCTTAACACTGGGCCCTGAACCACTGTGGGCCCTGAACCACTGTGTCTGTCTTAACACTGTGGGCCCTGATCCACTGTGTCTGTCTTAACACTGACGTGATGTCAACCCGTGAACTCTGACCTCCAGATAAATCGTATAAACCAAGCACGAGAGCAGGGTTGGAAGCACGTCCTGAGTTCTAGTGGAGGCAGCAGTCCAGAGAGGAAGGTACTGGAGGCCGCATGCTTTCTCATCGTCTCCGCCAGGCCGAAGGCATGGCGGAGACTATGTTTTGCACCCTGTCCGTCCGGCCTTCCGTGTGTGTGTGTGTGTCTGTCTGTCTGTCTGTCTGTCTGTGAATAGCTAATCTCTGGAACCGTTGGCTTGAGTGCACACAGTCTGCACACACACTCCCTGGAGGCCAGAGCAGAACCTCTGCCCCACATTTTTCAAATGGGCCTGTTATACGTAGTGCCACCAGGAGGCCGCTACGTGCAAAACACATTTTTTGACAGTACTCCTACAGATTTTGTCCAAACATCACGCAAATACACAGTATCTCTATAGTCATGTGATCAAGACGGATCTGTTTGATTTTTCATATTCCATGATTGGCTAAGATTGACATCTAAAGTTTGCAGGAGTGGCCCGTCATGATTGTGTCCGTACACAATCATGAACGCAGTGTCCGATTGCGGTGAAACTTTGCACGCACCTTCCCACTACATTGAGGAACAAACCCTTTTAATATTGCCCTATTATAGCGCCACCAGGGGGCTGATTTAAAAATAAAATAAAACAAATGCAAATTGGTACACATTATATCTATAGTCAAGTCATCAAGACGGATCCGTCAGATTCTTCATATTCCATCCTGATTGGCGAATTCCGAACATTGCTGGCCCACAATAACCTACCTGACCTGGCAGAGACCTAGTTTTATCAGAAGATGGCATTTAAATGTCATAACTCGGGGACCAGAAGTACCTTCAGAATATGGCATTTAAATGCCACTAATGCATGGCCGCCGTACGGAATTGCATGACTGTTCGGAGCGGGACGTTTCTGGAGAACTGCTCATCACACTCAACGCTGCACTTCATCGTGTCCTCAGAAGTACCTTCACCAAGTGTGAAGTCATTCAGATGAATGGTTCTCTAGATACAGTATGTGAAGGACAGGCAGACAGATATTTGACGGTTTTCTCATTCCTAGAATGTATAGATTTACATATTCTGCATGTAATCAAATCAACACAATTATTGTGTCTGTCAACACAATCCAGTTTAGGGGTGCAACTGTTAATTGAACTAATCAAATTAACCCATTGAGACCTGGAACGCATCTGTGTCACTTAAGATTTCTTTGGCTATTCAAAAATAGCAGATCTACAAGCTCATAGCGCGGCACTGAGTGCCGCGCTATGAGCTTGTAGATCTGCTATTTTTGAAAAATCTTGAAAAAGAATTGTTTTGATTTTTTTCAAAAAACTGTTAGGATTTAGAAAAAAAAATTAAGAATCGCCTCAGGTCTTATTCGGTTAATTGTTTATGCCCGCAACACCCTCATACCTGTCTTAACTACTTCTCCAAAGTGAGTGACACCCACAACACTATAGGGAGAGACCATGATCTGGTACCAGACAGATTTAGAACAAACATGGGAAAGTTCTCATTCTACTGCTCTGCCACTACAATGTAGAATGCCATCCATTAAAGGATGTATAACACTGGTTTCTTTCAAAATTGGCCTGAAAGAACAGCAAAAGGGGAGGTAAATGTAAATTCCCACTGAAAGGAGGTGTCATTCACTGCCGCCGTTTTCCCTTTGTCTTCTTTGTACATATAGTGTTTTGTAATTGTTAATGACATGTATTATTGTGTCAATTGTTTATGTTATGTTGATTAATTGAATGAATACATAGGACTTTTTTGTGTTATAATTTTAGCTTTAATGTCTGACTGTACCACGTGTTGTTTACATTTCTGACTAATAAAGTGTTCAATCAATCAATCAATTTAATATCATATTTATTATTACTAATCTATCCCTATTTTGTACATGTCTATATAGCCTGAAAATATCTCTCTAGCTCACAATGCTTCTCACCGCAATGCATTGTGAGCTTTTAGATCAGCTATTTTTGCACATCGTTGTGCGACAAAGTATCACATACTGTAGTGCTTAAGTGGTTTATTGATTCGTTGACATATCTAAAAGTGTAAAACATTATTTATTAAAAGCGCTTCTTGTTTATGTGATTTATCGAAAAAGTAATCAATAGAATAATGGCTAAGACAATAAGTGAGATTTGCAGCCCTAATCCAGGTTGTCTTTCCTCTGTTCTGCTGTACTAGTGTTTTGGCGGGGGACGTCTGAGAGCGGCAGGGCCAGCTCAGGGTCCTACCGCCCTTGCAGCCCCCATCTCAGCCCCTGGCAAGGGCCTGTATGAACACTGCCATGCTGCTCTGGACCAGATGGCCATGCTGCAGCCCAAAGACGTCAGCAGAGATCGATCACCAGCAGGGGGCAGGAGTCCTGTTCGGTAGGTTCAGGGCCTCTGCCTTCTTAAAGCAAAATAAATGACTAAACAACCCAAACCTCTGCCAAATTTATCTTTTACGTGCACTGGGCGTCCCCATTTTGTACATATCATTATAAGCAGGGAAAAAAATATAATTAGACTATAGACTTTCTGCATTGATGCCTGTCCACACAATATAAGGTGGCTGACTTGCCACGCCCCATGTTTTCTTCAGAATAATTAGGACAATGATTTAATTAATGCAGAAATACTATTGTTTTAAAATGTGTAGCACATTGGCATTGACACTATGGCACGTTAGGAGGCCACTAGTATACATGTGTTTCTGGTCATATTATTGACCGCTCATTTTGTACGTATATCTGTGGCAGAAATAGGCACGTCATGACCTCTACTCCTGTGTTGTTGGTTTAAAGGGGTGTACCTGCTGTGTTGTTGTTTTAAAGGGGTGTACCTGCTGTGTTGTTGTTTTAAAGGGGTGTACCTGCTGTGTTGTTGTTTTAAAGGGGTGTACCTGCTGTGTTGTTGTTTTAAAGGGGTGTACCTGCTGTGGTGTTGTTTTTAAAGGGGTGTACCTGCTGTGTTGTTGTTTTTAAAGGGGTGTACCTGCTGTGTTGTTGTTTTAAAGGGGTGTACCTGCTGTGTTGTTGTTTTTAAAGGGGTGTACCTGCTGTGTTGTTGTTTTTAAAGGGGTGTACCTGCTGTGTTGTTGTTTTAAAGGGGTGTACCTGCTGTGTTGTTGGTTTTTAAAGGGGTGTACCTGCTGTGTTGTTGGTTTTTAAAGGGGTGTACCTGCTGTGTTGTTGGTTTTTAAGGGGTGTACCTGCTGTGTTGTTGTTTTTAAAGGGGTGTACCTGCTGCAGCAGGCCCGGTGCTGCTCAACGGTCCTGCCCGCTCACCACACCCTAACTCAGTCAAGAGGCTGCAGTACGTCTCCAGACAAGCCAACAGGTCAGTGAAGTAACAACTCCACGTGACTCAAGTCATCATATTATTATTACTAGTGCAGTGTGCCCATTAGAAACACGTACCGGTTTGCGGGCGGGCAGATTGCTTGGTTCCCGGGGGGTACTGCTCTCAGGGTTCTAGAGAGACGCTCATACGATTGACTTCACGCTCCACACTGCACTTCCTTGGGTCTTCAGCAACACGCCCGCCAGGTGTGAAGTCAATCGGATGAACGGTTCTAGAGATATGCAAACGTTTCACACACACACACACACACACACACACACACACACACACACACACACACACACACACACATTTTAACCATTTATTTATGTCCACATAAAGGAGAAACATACAGGCACACTATTATAGGTGCAGTAAGATTACATTCACAAAATCATGGCATATGTCTTCATGATACAATAAGCATGTCACTCAGTAGTCTGAGTCTGTGGGTATACAGTAAGTAACTCGGTCGTCTCGGCCATATATGGCGGCTGACAGAGACGGCCCAATACTTTGCCGGCCTTTTTGCCTCCTTTTTGGACACGCACACACACGCACGCATGCACGCGCGCGCACACGCGCACACACACGTACACACACACGCACACACACAGATTCCTTGAATGTATAGGTAGTGTTTGCAGCAGTCCTCATGACCCCAGTGTGTTGTTCTCAGGCACGTGGAGGAGTTCCTACAGAGGAAGAGGGAGGCCATGCTGAACAAGGTCCGAGCAGAGGGACAGCTGGTATGTACTGTAACTGTATACTGTAACACACAACACTCTCATAGCTTCAGTTCCACCAACATGTTGATGAAAGCTTTAAAAACATGCCCTTAAATTATGGGCCATTTCGTCAAACTTGAACCACTTGAACCTATGGTTGAGCAGAGCAGTGTTTTCTGTTGTTGTGGGAAAAGCTTTTGCTGAAAATAGCCGATCAACAAGCTCACACCGCGACGCAACGCGTTGTGAGCTTGTTGATCTGCTATTTTCAGCAAAAGCTTTCCCCACAATACTGATGCTGGGGTTTAA
This sequence comes from Gymnoscopelus braueri, assembly GCF_963280865.1. Taxonomy (NCBI): domain Eukaryota; kingdom Metazoa; phylum Chordata; class Actinopteri; order Myctophiformes; family Myctophidae; genus Gymnoscopelus; species Gymnoscopelus braueri. Next base: position 5,325,348 of record NC_137607.1, read on the forward strand.
GTGGTTAAGGGGGGGGGGGGGCAGTTGTTTTATAACGTGTTATCAAATGTTACTACTGACCATTTTCCAAAGAATACTACAGATGTTCTTCATTTCTATTTTTTATTTAAAGGTGCTGTAAGTAATTATTTGTTGTAGTATTTTGTAAAAGGTTAAAGCTCTATTTTCTGATTGTACATTGTTTGTTTGTTTGTTCAGTAATAGGGTTCTTTCCTGTCTCTCCAGCTCATTAATAAACAGAATACACATTTCCAGGTGGGTCACTGATTTCATCCAATCAGGAGAGAGAACCCATTTATCAGCTTCACTTTTCAATGTAGTGTTCCGATTACAATTTTGTCTGGTCATTCCTTTGTTTCATCACTTCCAATTTAACTTGTTTATCTTGTATCCTGTATGAGTTCTCTCTCCTGATTTAATTGGAATTGGTACCTTGACCTGAATATAGAGTTATTTAACACTTACCGGTACTTGAACAAGAAATATATAACTTACTCCACCTTCAAACTTTAAGGTGAAAAGCCCATGATCTAAATCTATCGACCAAAATAAAAGTAAATACTTTGAATGTTTTTGAACATTATTGTATAGTCTCTAGACTCTAAAGACTCTAGGGACTATACAATAATGTTAGAGAACACTTCAATTGCTTAAAAAACGAAAATGAATTTTGGGTGATTTTTTTCACTTTGCTTTCTAGGAAATGTACACGTGTATACAGTAAATAACACATATCAATGTTTGAAGGAAAACGATGTATTGTGTGTTAATGAACCATTGTTAAAGTTCATATAGATGATTCATTCAGATGAATCATTCAGATGATTCATTCATTGATTCATCATCTGACCGTGATGGCGGTTTGGTGTGAGGGGGTGGGCCTCATCTTTCTAAAGTGTGGTTGACTTGAACGGTAAAACAGGGGGCCCGGCAAAACCTGGCGGCCGTCTATGGAAGCCGGGCGGGATACAGGAGGCCCAGGGTGAACCCAGAGGAGGAGGTAGGAGCTCAGGTCTCTGTTGTCCTGCGTCACAATCCACCTGATCCACTCACACCACGCCACCCGCCTGCCTTGTCCTCCTTCATGTGTGTGTGTGTGTGCAGCGCTCAGCTCAGACACTCCTCCATGTGTGTGTGTGTGCAGCGCTCAGCCCAAACACTCCTTCATGTGTGTGTGTGTGTGCAGCGCTCAGCCCAGACACTCCTTCATGTGTGTGTGTGTGTGTGTGTGTGCAGCGCTCAGCTCAGCCCAGACACTCCCGTAATACCACCCGGCTGACACCATGGCCGAATACCCGCACGGCGTGATGCATGTTTATGTGTGTGTGTGTGTGTGTGTGTGTGTGTGTGTGTGTGTGTTGGGGTGGGAATCACCAGGTAGTGGTACCTCACGATTCTATTTTTATCATGATTCTTGGGCCATAATTCTATAAGATCACGATTCATTGATATGTTCCGATTCCGCAAGTCATCGCGTTTTTTCTTTGAATCCTATAAAGTTGCATACATATAAAAAATACTTTAATCAATACATTTCACTTTATTTTCTTTCCAAGTGCATTTCGAACAAGAAATTAAACATTTAAACTTGTTTGACTTAAACTTGTTTGCCTTGATCAACGTAAATTGAAGTGGCTTCTTTGACACTTCATCAGATTATTTTGTGGTGTCTGTTGAGCTTAGTCAGAATGTCATGTGTCAAAATCTAAATTCTTGGTATCAATAATGGATACAGATTACAGATCATGACAAAAAGATACGTGATCTTATCTTAAGGTGGATCGTGTTGTTTCCCCCACCCCGTGTGCGTGTGTGTGTGTGCGTGCGTGTGTATGTGTGTGTGTGAGTGCGCATATCACTGGTTCTTTATTGATTTGGCATCCATGTAATGGCAATATTTTTTTTCCACTGCATATATTCTCATTGTTCATGTTATGATTGTTGTAATGTACATTATTGCTGTGACCTCAAATAACCTCACTGGCTCTGTGGTTTTTAAGTTGGTTTAACTTTTTTCGTTTGTAAGAAAACAAGAAATGTGTTTTTTTTATTGCACTGTTAATTGCTGTCCTCACTCTGGCTGAAAGGCTGATCCCTTGTATCATTATTATGTTTTATTTATCCCTGCTTACCGTATGTATGTACACATATGATATGTTTTATTTATCCCTGCGTACAGTATGTACACATTATGATATGTTTAATTTATCCCTGCTTACAGTATGTACACATATGACTATATCAGTTCATGTACGTATGCAAAACCTGCCTTAACCTGTATAAGTGTGACCTGTATTTATTGTTTTGTCAGTGTGTGTGTCTCTGAGGTGGTTGGGCGGGACAGAGGTAAAGTTCCTGCCCATCACCATGGAGACTAGGGATTTGAATCCTCCACGTTGCATCCGGCTTGGACGGACAGTCCAACAAACACAATAGGCTCTATGCACAGGCCGATTCTAAAAACGCCTTCTAAATCCTGACCTAAATTTTCGGAAAAACTTCAAATATGTATTAAAAAAAAAAGATGTTGCTATATACTGCACATAGCAACAGGAACCCCAAAAGGGGTTCCCGTCTTGAAAGGTATAGTTACAAATAGGGGTTCCCGCCCAAAATGTGTTAGCATCATTCTTAAGACCTGTTAAGGAAGTAAGAAAGGGGCCCATTTTTTCCCCAATATGGCTGCTGTGCATATTGGCCGTGTTTAGGGAGGGTGATCTCTGTTACATCACTAAAGACTCCTACATCAGGTCAGGGCATCTTTGTTCAGTGGGGCGTGGAACTAGGAGGAATATAGCATGTTCCTCTACATGCGTTACGTCCTCCTGGTGAAACTCGGCACTGTCCGGTGAAAAGTAAGTGGCCTTGTTGTCACTCGTAACCCAGGAGACGTGGTTGTCTGTGCTCCCCCTATAGGACCAACTGTAGGAGTCAGCAGTGACAAGGCACTAGAACACACAGGGAAGCCGGAACTGGCATAACCACTAAATTGGGTGGGAAAAAAACAAAACAATTGTGTCTTTATTTACGGCCATGTAAGACACGTCATCTTTTTATTCTTCTCCAGGAGTACTTAGCGAGGCTGAGACAGATCCGACTGCAGAACTTCAACGAACGTCAGGAGATCAAAGCTCGGCTAAGAGGAGAGAAGGTACGGTCAACCCGCCGTGTTTCTCTTAGTGATATTTAGTCGTCGTCGTCCCCCTTTGTGTTTTACTGTGCTCCGTGACACTGTCCTCTGTGGCTGCTGTTGTGTTCCAGTATGACAGTGTGTTTCAGTATGACAGTGTGTTTCAGTATGACAGTGTGTTTCAGTATGACAGTGACGGCTCTGACAGTCTGTTGTGTTCCAGTATGACAGTGACGGCTCTGACAAGTCTGTTGTGTTTCAGTATGACAGTGACGGCTCTGACAGTCTGTTGTGTTTCAGTATGACAGTGACGGCTCTGACAGTCAGGAGTCCAGTGAGGAGGCAGAACTCAGGAGAAAAAAGATTGAGCTTCTAAAAGTGAGTCTTAACAGTCTGTGATTGGCTGCCTTTGAAATGTTAGAAAAATCGTGAAAATGTTTGCAAATCTTTGAATATATATATTTTTTTTTAAAGTGAACATTTGTAACTCAAATCTTATTGTTCTGGGGATTCTACAAATGTCTTCTAAATCCTTACAGTTTAAAATACTGTCTGTCTGTCTGTCTGTCTGTCTGTCTGTCTGTCTACCAGGCCCAAGCTAACGCCCGTGCTGCCGTGCTGAAGGAGCAGCTGGAGAAGAAGAGGAGAGAACTTCATGAGAGAGACAAGCGACTTTGGGAGGACCATGTAAGTTCTCCCATCCTTTCATCTGCTGTTTTCTTCTTCTATGTCTTTGCATACACTGTGAAATCCTAAGTGTTCATTTAACTCTCACAGCGACAATCCTTAAGTCCTGTGTACGTTGTCTTCCTCTCTAGGCCTGTCACAATTATTACATAATCACCTAATCGCAGTTATTTGACATAATCGCAATTATTTAATCGTCATAATCGTCTCCATGTTGAAAAATTGTCATATATTTTCAAACATTTCCCCAAAATAGCAGATCTGCAAGCTTACAGCAAGTTTGTAGATCAGCTATTTTTGCTATTTAAAAAGTTATTTGTCATATCTGTCCTGTGCAATTTGTGATTATGAACTCTAAAAACAAAACAAAACCAAACAGAAATAAAAATTATATTATATGTAAATGTTTCAATGTTCAACGCCAAAAACACAATTAAATTGTTAATCGCAATTATTAGTATGACAATTCATCGCCAACTTAAATTTGTAACCGTGACAACCCTATCCCTCTACTGTAATTGCAACGATGTACAAACTACAGTACTGTCCAATCCGGTGCGCCGTCTGAAGTTATTCAAATAACTTCACATTGTCAACCAGTACGTGTACGTGTGCTAGTGCTACCCTATATTATATTCTATTAACATACTCTACCATACAGATTAGTTCAAATAATGTATTATTCATTAAAGTAAGTATGCAAAAAGAAAATCTTGTCTGCACTAAATGTAATTCCTGGGGACGCCACTGGTTGAAACCTCCAGGCACAAGAACTCCATGGTCTACTGAGACCGTGATGCCGATGGATAGAGCTAATTAACACTTATTTTAAAAAACAAATATCACTTTACTGACTTACTGCACCTTTAATCTGTTGACATGGTCCAATCCTGTATGTAACCTTCATTGGTTTGTCACTGGTGTGTGTGTGTGTGTGTTGTGACAGCTTGCAGCTCGGGGGCTGAAGGTCGGCGTAGCGGCGGCGTCCTCTGCCTCTGAGACGTCGCTCGGACCCCCGCAGCCCGGACTCCCTCAGCCCGGACTCCCTCAGCCCGGACCCCCTCAGCCCGGACTCCCTCAGCCCGGACCCCCTCAGCCAGAGCCTGTTGTTAAAGCCCTCGCCCTGCCTGCAGCTAAACCCTCCACCCCAGCCTTATCCATGACGGCAGCCCTCAAGGGCGTGGGCGCGGTCAGTAGTTTAACTCTTAACACGGTCTCATGGCATAGAGCAGTGTGGCGTCGATCCGACATATCGATGTTCTGACGTCATTTTGTTTCCGCAGAATTCCCCCGTTAAAGAAGACCCGCCGAAGCCAGAGGCAGCCGCAGTGATCCAGGTTAGTTGGGTCGGTAGATGGTTAATCGGCTGTGGTCGCTTTTAAGCTGCGGCGCCGAAAATATCAGATCTATAAGCTCACAGCGCGTCGCAAATGCGACGCGCTGACAGTGAGCTCGTAGCTCTGGTATTTTCGGCGAGTGACACCGTCGCATGACTGGTCTATGATAGGGTCTGTGTGTATGTGTCCGTCTGTCTGTCTGTCTGTCTGTCCAGAGCCATTGTCGTAAACCGCTGGACTGAGCAGCACCAAACTTTACAGGTTGGCGACAGAAGTATACATTTTATTTCACGTGTTTTATACTTTTAAATGTTTAAAAGGTTTAGACTTAGGTTTGACTCTGATTGTGCTGAAACCTTGCTCAGATATGGAGTCATACATGATATCATACATGACTGATGTCACCGGCACGATGTCCTATACCCTTTATCATAGGTATATGTATATACTTTTTATATTTTGTTTTTGTTTTTGTTTTTTTCTGTTTGTCTTTGTTTTTAATATTAAATAACTCTTATTATATGTAATGTAAACGGTGAGGTTCTCACATAAGCCCCCCAGGGTTTCTTACCTCACCGGCACAACAACTATCACATAATGTTTCCCTCGGAAATAACTAACATGTCCTGTAAATGTATACAAAAATGTTGTGCAAATAAATCAAATCAAATCAAATCAAATGTTCACATGAAGTCCCCAATCCACATTGGAGCCATGCCGTTCCCATGTGGATCCCGAGAGACGCATAAATCTAGTTGTATGAACTTTTTAATTAAATTAAAATTTTAATGCTATACTTTAATTATATCTTGTATTGTTGCTTGTTTGTGCAAGCCTACTTGGTATGATCTAACGGTACTGATATGTTTTATGTTATATGTACCGTCACAGAAGAGAGAGATTCTACGCCGACTGAACCAGAACCTGAAAGCACAGAGCCCGGCGGAGGAGGAGGGACCGGTCCGGCCCCCGGAGGAAGCTGCACCACCCCCCGCCGCCGCCCAGCAGAAGCACCCCGTCACAGAGGAGCGTCCGGCGTCCGGAGGAGGAGACAGGAAGAAATGGGAGCCCGCCGCCGCCGGAGCCCCAGTCCTCACGGTGGCCCAGCAGACCTTAGAGGACTCCAGCATCATCGCTGGTTCTGTGTCGTGCATCGCCTCGGGTTGGTTCTTGTGTTATTCTCATCGTGATACGAACGTATTGTCATATTACGCATGACATAGAAGACCTATGATATGTCCTGGAAAAGTTTCATTGGAAATATGATTCTTTTATTCAATTTAGTGTTGTTGTTTTTATGTTTTCAGTGTCAATTGTTGCCCTAAGTTCAGATACTCTGAATGCTATGAAAGCATAGGATCGAAAAGAAAGAAAGGTTATTTTGTGATAATATTATTGGCATTAAATAAATGAATTGCCCACAGTGTACATTTTGGTCAATTTCAGTGGCCTGATGCTAAAATGTAGTTGACCCCTGCTTTAAACTATTCAAAATGAACAGCAGTATAATATAATCTATATTGCTTGCGTACAATGACTAAATGTAATGTTCTTGTTGATAATGTTCCAACATCTGTCAAGCCGAATCACAATTGTTTATAGAGCACCGAAGTCCTGACGTCACTCGTTCATCCCCAGGTTTGCGGAAGTAATTTCTCTATGGAGAATAACTGTTACGAACATTCGGGGCATACTCGCCTATCCCCATAAATGGAGACAAAGTCTGACAGTATAGAATAGCTAGGAAAGGAGATTCCTAAAACATACCTAGCTCTGACATCAGAACACTCCTTCTAGAAACCCCATATACGGAGATAACTGACATCTGACATCATAGTCCCCGGTTTGGGCATGACAGACATAGCCAGCTCCATATGTGGGAATGCCTGACACCACCTGACATCACCGCCGTGATGTCAGGAGCCACCCTCAGTGTTATAAAACGAGCCGTATGTCAGGGTTGATCTAGTCTCATCATCGGAATTAGACCCAGTCCTAACCCTTCCAGAGTGAGCAACATAGACCCAATCAGGAATAGCTCATCAGGCAATCCAGTGTAATCAGCGACGCTCGAGGAACATATTGACCCTACACAGAGTACCAGGACAACTGGCTGGCCGTACAAACCAGCTAGGCCTCTCAGTGGCTCTTGAGCCCGGTTCTAAACAATCAGCCGATTATAAGTATTACAATGGTCCTTCCACCGGAGAGCCGGATTCAAGACTTACTGTAGGGGACTGTAGGGGCAACATGCCAAAAGTCACAAGGAAATGGAGACACCAGGGGCGGCGAGAGGACTCCGATCCTGCCGTTCGGACCTCAATGAGAGATCAGGCAGCATGCGACCCGATGGAGGGGGTACTGGCACCCACCACGGCAGTATATGCCTACATGGAGGAGCTGGTGGTGGGCCTCCGACGTGAAGGAACACAGAGAGCGCTCCAGCAGCGGATTCAACAGCAGTCCCGAGCGAGCCGAGAACTGTCCGGAGGAATGAGGAATGGGACAGACGCAAGCAGTCCAGTGCCAACCAATGGTTCCTCACAGGGACTCCGGACTGGTCCCGACACACAGGGACCCATCAACCCCCCACCGGAGCCGCAGGCAGGGTTCGGCACGCAGGGTAAGACCTTTCCTCCGCAACCGATCAGGGTTCGGCACGCCGGAGACGCAGCTCATCAGCGACCGATCAGGGTTCGGCACGCAGGGTAAGACCTTTCCTCTGCAACCGATCAGGGTTCGGCACGCCGGAGACGCAGCTCATCAGCGACCGATCAGGGTTCGGCACGCAGGGTAAGACCTTTCCTCCGCAACCGATCAGGGTTCGGCACGCCGGAGACGCAGCTCATCAGCGACCGATCAGGGTTCGGCACGCAGGGTAAGACCATCGAGGCCTGAACGGCGGTCCCATCGGGTGACCCGTTCAAGGCAGAGGTCTAGTTTCTCCGCGACCGATCAGGGTTCGGCACGCCGGAGACGCCGCTCAAGGCCTGAACGACGGTCCCATAGGGCGACCCGTTCAAGGCAGAGCTCATCAGCGACCGATCAGAGTTCGGCACGCAAGAGACGACACTCGAGGCCTGAACGGCAGCTCCGTAGGGCGACCCGTTCCAGGCAAAGTTCTTCTTCAACCAATCGGGGTTCGGCAAGGAGGCACCGGTCGAGAACCAGGAGCAGAGCCCACCAGGAGCAGAGCCCACAGCGCAACCGGCACAGGACGCCACGCGTCCCTAGCCCCCGACGGGCCGTTCGGCAACCGGAGGTACGCAGTCCACGCAACACTGCTCGGACACATAGGATCCGAAGTCCACAGAGAGCTACCCAGCCGTATAAGAGACCTGTAAACATAATGATGAATACTACAAACCCAAAACCTGCACAGGCTCAGAGGTGGAACGAAAGCAGGAATAACAGAGCATATTGTCCATACTGTACACAGGAGAAGCACACGCTGAACTACTGTGCTGGGTTCAAGCAGTTAACAAAGGATCAGAAACAGCGCTGGATCATCGAAGCAGGGAGGTGCTGGAAATGTGGAAGACCTCACCAGGCCAGGGATTGCGACCTACTCAAGAAATGCTCACAATGCAACCAAACCCATTTGGACATTCTCCATGACGTACAATCTCGAGAATGGACGAAGGAAGGACAGGGGCCTGGAGAGGATGAGCACCCGCAGGTCTAGAGACAACCGCAGGTCGAGAGACAACCAACCGCAGGTCGAGAGCCGTGACAATCAACCAACGACCAACGACGGATCACAACCTGTCACCAAGATCATGCATACCACCGACGGGTTCCTGTACAGGGCGGCAAAATATCCTCCTCATGGGGCGGCGGGACAAAATATCCTCCTCATGGGGCGGCGGGACAAAATATCCTCCTCATGGGGCGGCGGGACGCATCTCTACCGCAAGTACTGTATGATGAGTCAGAAATGATGAGCAGAAGAAGATGGAGATACAGCCAAACCCTCGCCGACCAGTTCTGGAAACATTTCTTGAGGTGTTACCTATAAAACCTCCAAGTCCGGCAGAAATGGCAGATCGAGATGGCAGATCGAGATGGCAGACCGAAAGGAGGAAAGGAGGTGTGGGAAAAGGGAGAAAGGAAAAAAGGGGGGGGAGGAATAAGAGAAGGAAGCGGATGCTAGGGAACATCCTGGAATGTTTACGTATTTCCACCGGAAATCCGTGGGGCGGCGTATGCCAGGAATGTTCTTGAAAATATTTTACGTGTTTCCACAGGAAACCCGTGGGGCGGCTGTTACGAACATTCGGGGCATACTCGCCTATCCCCATAAATGGAGACAAAGTCTGACAGTATAGAATAGCTAGGAAAGGAGATTCCTAAAACATACCTAGCTCTGACATCAGAACACTGCTTCTAGAAACCCCATATACGGAGATAACTGACATCTGACATCATAGTCCCCGGTTTGGGCATGACAGACATAGCCAGCTCCATATGTGGGAATGCCTGACACCACCTGACATCACCGCCGTGATGTCAGGAGCCACCCTCAGTGTTATAAAACGAGCCGTATGTCAGGGTTGATCTAGTCTCATCATCGGCATTAGACCCAGTCCTAACCCTTCCAGAGTGAGCAACATAGACCCAATCAGGAATAGCTCATCAGGCAATCCAGTGTAATCAGCGACGCTCGAGGAACATATTGACCCTACACAGAGTACCAGGACAACTGGCTGGCCGTACAAACCAGCTAGGCCTCTCAGTGGCTCTTGAGCCCGGTTCTAAACAATCAGCCGATTATAAGTATTACAATAACATTGGGTCATCTTAGAATCGTCTCATATAAGAATTGTGGTCCAAAAATAAACACCGCGTGTCGGCGTTATTGTCAGGGAGGAGGTTCTGTATCGTTTATGATAGTCAGTCACTTATATTTGATACAGTCTGTTTCTGGCGAAAATGTAACTAATTCGGCGGAAGTAACATTAGCGTTTTCTCACCGTCAGTTGATGCTTCATATCCATAAGAGTCAACCCGCCGTGGTCATTTGTTTATTTTTGGAACACAGTTCTTATTTGACGCGATATTAAATACGTCTATGGGATTCAGAACGGGGGTGGAAAACTGCGAACCAGGTAGACAAACAAAGGATGTGTAAATGACGTCAGACTTCGGCGGTCTATATATAGCACCAAATCACAACAAGAGTTATCTACTTTAGAGCAGGCCATCATACTGTTTAGTTTACAGAGACACAACACAATTCCCCCATGAGCAAGTAGCCTGCTTGGCAACAGAGGAAAGGAAAAACTAAACTTTGACGAGAGGAAACCTAAAAGAGAAGCAGTATGGCTGTTTAATGAAAACTGGATACATTGTATCCCCCCTTCCCCAGGCACTGTGATGTCTCCTGAGGAGAGACCGCCATCTGGTGGAGACAGGAAGAGGTGGGAGGCAGGAGCTCCACTGGTCCTCTCTGTGAACCAGCAAACACTGGAGGAGAGCTACGTCAGGACGGCTGGTGAGTGTTCTAATGGCAACATGTAACATCACATCTGTGTGCTGAGAAAGGTTATTATAATGTTGACTTCATGTGTTCAATTTCAGCTAGTTTTAATCAGTGGTGTAAAGTAACTAAGTACATTTACTCAAGTTCTGTACTACAATTTGGAGGTATTTTTAATTTACTGGAGTATTTTAAATTTTCAGTACGTTTACTTCTACTCCACTACATCACAGAGGAAAATATTGTACTTTTACTCCACTACAATTATTTGAAAACTTAAGTTTCTAGTTACTTTGCAGATATACATTATTATATTATAAAACATACATTAACCACTTTAGTCCTATTTTATACAGAGGCTATTTGAAAATAGCCGATCTACAAGCTCACAACACGTCGCATCGTGGCGCGTTGTGAGCTTGTAGATCGGCTATTTTCAAACATTTTAGTGCTTTCACTTTTGATACTATATTTTGATGCCAATACTTTTGTACTTTTACTCAAGTGACATTTTGAACACAGGCCTTTTACTTGTAACAGAATATTTTTATATTATGGTATTGCTACTTTTACTTAAGTAAAATATCCGAGTACTTCTTCCACCCCTGGTTTTAATACATGAAGCAGTTTTTTTTGTTTAGTTTTTATTTCATGAAAAGGCTTAGTTTTAGTTCAGTTTTATTTTTTTCATTGTAATATGGGGTAGTCGGAGCAAAGATTCCAAAAGCTCAGAATAATAGCAAAAATAGCCGATCCACAAGGTGTCCATTCTTCCTATTTATTTAAGAACGATTCGATACTATCAACATAATGTACTGAGTCACAACATGTAACACATCTGTGTCCTGAGCTGAAAGCTCACTGAACAGTACATGTACCCTCTCAGAGCACACGATGGTGGGCGAGGTCATTCAGATGGGGGTCCCTCAGGACGAAGGGGGTCCCAGGAAGGCTTGGCGGAGTCCAGACTCTCAGGTGCTGAGAGCGTTGGGGGAGGCGGAGCTGCAGCCGTTCACACAGACAACGCTGGACAACGTCAGCATCTGTATGGGTCAGTTCTTTACTTTACTTTATCTGTTCATTTAGACGGGACAATACACATTAACACATTGAGTGCCAGGGTGTTTTTAAAACAGGGTACAGTCAGTGCCTGGATTTTGAACCATTTTTGAACCTTTTTCAAGTAGTCACAAAATATTTTCAGTGATCACCGTCCTCACGGTGATCCCCTCATTACACACACAGAGGTCTCGTACAATCGGGGGAAAAACATTAAAAACATTCGGTAATCCGTTCCATAGTTGCAGCCAGTTGAAAATAGTCGAAAATAGTCAAAAATACATAGTAAAAAAAAGGTACACAGGAGCCGAGATACAGGCTTTTGAAGTCATAAGTTAACCAGGAAGTGGATTAAAGTCTAAATCTTCGAAAAATGATATCTCCTGGTGCTGTGAAGATTTTTTTGTTTCTTTTTTTTTTTTTTTTTTTCAAAAACGGTTATAACCGTTTTTGGCACACCTCGTTTGGATTATGAAAAACGGTCCGGACCGTTTTTGGCACTCAATGTGTTAAAGGAGGATTACATTTTGCCCGACATTTTTCTTACCTTATTTATGATGTTATGATATCCTAGGATGAGTGGTACAGTAGAAAAATGTCATAACTCCATCCCGGGTCTGTCGCAGCTAAAAACCCACACCTATGGGACTTGCTCCAAATCGTGTATTTTAATTGTTTTTTTTTGCTGAGATCTGATGTTCATAGTGAGAGTCCCACAGGAAGTCTTTCTAAAGCGAGACTTCCGGTGGAGCACATTCAAGACAATCACGTTGCATAGTGTTCTATCACTATGAACATCAGATCTCAGCTAAAAACTAAAAAATAATAAATAAATAAAATATGCCATTTAGAGCAAAAAAACATGTAAGAAAAACGTCGGGCAAAATTCTCCTTTAATGAACATTCAATGAACGTGAATTCAATCAACTGAACATGATCTCATGCAAACATGCCGGATTTAGCTAGAAGCTCATTTCCTTCCGTAGTCACTCCCCGCACATAAAAACACCACAATAACAGCATGACAAAAACAGAGAGAACATACAACTGCCTAAAAAAATAGTACCTAGTTTAAACCTAAACTAAAAACAAATACAGTCTGGTGTCTGTCTGACCGAGTGCCACGTCCAGTGTCTCTCTTCCTGTGGATAGAATAGATAGAAGTTGCAGTCAGTGATTGACAATGTACCTACAGTAAACTTAAACTTATCTCATGCCAAACATTACCCTAACTATAGAGGTCAAGAGGTGCACGCACATCCAAACATTTTGATGGGCGCTGGATCAAAACAGATAAACTGTGTGAACAAAAGAAGAAGGTCCGCACAGAGAAGGTCCCAAAATAATTTAATAATAGACGGCTCTATTATTAAATGATTTTGGGAGCATCAAGACGGTGTGCGGACCTTCTCCTTTTGATCAAACATTACCCAACTACCCGGTAACAATCACAGCAATTGTGGCACAAGTGGTAACAGTAGAAGTCAGTATGGTGTGTCTTGTCCGTATACAGTACTGTAAATGTGTGTGTACCTGCAGGGCTTGCAGGTACTCTGTCATCAGTCCATGAGTCCATAAACCTTTAAACAGGTTTGTCCATAGACCTCATCATTACACAGTTCATGGAGAAACGAGGGGCTTTTTAGATCACCAGAGCACCATTTTCACACACGATTATGGTTATGTTGAAGCAGCTGCTGTGATAATATCCCCACATGTTCTCCCCCACAGACAAGTCTAAGCAAACAGCAGCAGTGACGCCGACGCCTGCAGGACTGAGTCCGTCTAGAGACTCGGCGAAGCCCCCTGAGCCCCCCCACCAAGCAGCTGTGCTTCAGAGCCCCAGGGCTCAGGGTCAGGAGGAGGTTGTGGTTACGACGGAGGCCTCGGTTCGGCAGGACCCTGTTGTCCCCGAGGCGGAGAACCGGCTGCTGATGCCACCTGGACTCACAGACATCCAGGGTTAGTATATAATACACTCAAATGGGCACTTAGATCCACCCATTCATTAAAGGGATAGTTCACCCCAAAATGACTTTTTTCTCCTATTGATTAGTCACCCCATGGAGACTTGAATTCATGGATATGTTTTAGTTTTTGTCTCATTCCTAAGACAATAATTTGATGACCAGCAGCGGTTCCGGTAGGAGACACAAAGAGTCTCCTGTGTGTCTCCTACCAAAACCGCTGCCTAACGGTCGGTTCGCTGGTCATTAAATTATTAGCTTAGGAATGCGACAAAAAACAAAAGATATCTACATTTACAACTACATTTGGAACCAAATGGACCCGTAAGGGTTTGTAGACTCTCAGTTGAATTAACACTGGATTTTACAGTGATTTGCGGTCCCAGAGAGACAGAGAGAAAGAAAATGTATCAAATGGAGGTCTGTGGCCTAATGAATGTCTAACCGTGGGTCAAATTAGAAAGGTTTGATAATCACTGCTGTGCGGTGTGTAGAGTTAATTTAACAATTAAATTGGGAGAAAAAGTAAAAAAGTAAAACATTAATAAATGTTTGTCATTCACCCCCCTGACCTGAACACTTAACAGAACCAGCAGACCTGGAGGCGGTGGACCTGGAAGAGGAATGCCCCAAGCTGGCTTCACATCAACCCCCCACCGCGGTACAGCAGGCCTGGGAGCAACGCAGCCAGCGGCCAGCGTGAGTCTGGACTGTTCAGCCATCCAGCATTATTACTGCAGGCTTACTGAAGGCCTAATGAACTAACTCCCCATTGCAATTAGAACTGCAGACTCACTCCCAAGCTTCTGCTGTAATCTGAAGACTCTCCTCTTCAGACTCCATCTCAGCCCGTAGCTCTTGCCCTAGCTTTGACGACCTTGCAGGATTATGCAAAGGCTAAAATGTAACTTAGATAGCATGTTATGTAGACAGATGCCAGGTCATTGTTGACCTGGCATCCTATAGTGTGTATAATTTCAATGTACAGGCTGATGATAGGTTCTTGGTTTACTTATTGTATTACTTTATTATTAGATTACTTTTTTTATGCATTTGATGTATTATGTATATTATGATGTATTATCTTGTGCCCTTACTCCTTGCTTACTGTAAATCGCTCTGGATTAAGAGCGTCTGCTAAATGCCTGAACTGTAAACTGTAAACTGTACTGACAGCGTAGACCTTGCAGAGAATGCATCGGGCTAAATGGGAATTCATTGTTTTTAGGCCACCAGAGGGCGCCGAGAGACCAGCAGAGACCAAGGAGGCAGAGCCAAAAGCAGAGAATGCCAGAGACACCTCAGGTGAGTCTAGCAGACTACTGGCTTTGTTTACAAAGGATTAGTTACATCATATCCAGTTTACAGTGACCTGTGAGATACCTGGACAATGATATAGTAATATTGTCTGTGATGCTGAAGCATTTAAAACATTTTTAAAGATTTATTTTTGGCACGGCAGTCACACACCCACATTACTTTTGTGTGTCAACCACTTCGCGGGAGTTGTCGCTTAGAGAAGAAGAGTCGTCTCTTTAAAGAAGACAAGCAATCTAGGGGCACGGTGGCGCAGTCGGTAGCGCTGTCGCCTCACAGCTAGAGGGTCCTGGGTTCGATTCCCGCCGGGGACGCTGGGGGCGTGTCATCTCCTCCGCGTCATCAGTGCCCATACCCTAGGTGGGGTTGGCGAAAGGGCCTACTCTGTGTGGAGTTTGCATGTTCTCCCCGTGTCTCCTAGGGTAGTTAATACCCTCACAAAAAACATGTAGTAATCCTGGTCACTATACTGCCTCCCCCTGGTCAGCCGGGGCGCCTGATGGAGGGGAAGGGAACTGGTTGGAATAACGTGTTCCTTCCACGCGCTACGTCCAACCAGGGAAACTCCCCCCTGTCAGGTGACAAGAAGGTCAGTTGGCTCTCATGCATTGAAGGAGGCATGAGCTCGGCCCTGGCCTCCCTAGGCTGGTGGGGGGAGTGTAGTGCCCAGGATCACTTAGCAAATTGGCACCGGGTGAAAAAAAGGGTTACAAAAATCGAGGGATAAAAAAAAAAAAAAAAAAAAGAAGACAAGCAATCTAATCTACAAGGACATTGTAGAAAAGGCTTTCACATCATACGGGTTCGTTGGATAGGTAGTCGTAGTTACGTGGTACTAGGTCCGACCACGTTGCTGAATGCTTGGTACTCCAAATATGGAACTAACGGACTTTGGGCATATCGGGACTCCATATACGGATATGACCGTCTCGTATTGACATCACCAGGATGACACACGCACCGTAGCCAACGATATAAAGGCAAGGGAATCTCAGAGTTGGTTTAATTCCTGCTTGTGTACCATCACAACCATGTCTGACAGAAAGGCAGTGATCAAAAGTGCAGATATGTCTGAGGACATGCAGCAGGATGCAGTGGAGTGTGCCACGCAGGCCCTGGAGAAGTACAACATGGAGAAAGACATGGCCGCGCACATCAAGAAGGAGTTTGATAAGAAGTACAACCCCGTCTGGCATTGCATCGTCGGGAGGAGCTTCGGCAGCTACGTCACTCATGAGACGAAGCATTTCATCTACTTCTACTTGGGCCAGGTCGCCATTCTGCTGTTCAGGAACGGCTAAGGGGAATGCACTCGCATAAACACCAACTGACCATTATTTACTGACTGATTTAGACAGAGAGGCTCTATCATTCCTGATCAAGGGCCACTGCCTTTTTCTGTGCTGCTTTCTGCTTTGTTGAACTTTGTTTTTGGAGGAGAAAAAAAAAACATGGCCATATAAGGCAAAAATATTTTTTGTCTTCAGTTTCATTAGGTGTGACCGTGTGACCAATTTTTTTTCTAATTAAATTATTATGGTTTCGCTGTCCAGGAAAAGAAAGAGAGGCTTTTTATGCAGGGGGAGAGAGAGATGGGGAGTGACACGCGCAAAGGCTGTCGGGATCGAACCCGCGACGCTCTGTAAGGCTACATTGGAGCCTAGGTGCCTGGACCACCTGGCCAGTGGTCCGGTGCCTAAACATTTTTTTTAAAGGCATTTCAAAAAATCTTTAGCAGGTCGTTCCTGGAAAAGAGAATTTGTTCTCAGCGAACCACCCCTGGGTAAATAAAGGCAAAACAGATCATATAAATAATTGTCAGCTCTGACTAGTTGGAGACGGAGCTCATTGTCAAAAGTCTAGAACAGGGTTTTGTTTCTGTTCGTTGAGACAATGATGAACCGTGTTCTTCAATACCAGGTTTAAATGATTAAGCCGTCAGCATAGATGTCTATACTGTATGTGTAGGTCCACTCCACACAAAAAAAATCCCTGGTCCTTTGGTAAAAAAATAGATTTTTTCTTTCTTTGTTTTTGCCTCTAGGGACACCACCTCCTTTTTCTTTTGGTAGTGTTATTTGGGTACTTAGTGTTGTTAGGTACCTGGACGTGATTCAAGTCCAGATATTGTCATATCATCTTCATCTGTTGCCTCTGTGCCTCTGTGTTGGAGGAACCAGGGGTGTAGCCGTTGTATGGAGAAACGGGTCTCGAAATCAGCAGAGAACTGATGGACAAACCACACTGAAGCTAACGATTCATTCATGAAGAGCTCCCCTACTGACTTGCTATCATTACACGGACGCCATGCTGTCATTAGATTATGTGTCTCGTTATAAAATGCCCCCCTGCCACAGGAATCCACATGGTTTCAGTTGTATAACCGTCTTCCATCGCTAGCTTGGGGGAAAGTAAAGAATCATATACACAAAGATGGAGATATTGGAAATTTGGTTATTTAAGGTGCACAACAAGTCATCATCAACCTTTATTTCATCTTTATACCATCGAGGAAATGATCCTCATTCGCAATGATGGTGGGTTATGAAAGCTAAAAAATAGAACATTTAGACCAAATAAAATGCACAGCATATCATTATAAAATAAGAAAGTATGAAAATAAATTACGATCGTAAATTAACTATCATTACAAAAATTAAACATGTAATAATCCCTACATTCTGATAAATACCAGTGATGGGTTTATGACCTAAAAGAGAGACAATGGTGTACTAGACGTTTCACCAGTAATGAATCTTAATGCTGGGAGCTAGACAGCATCTAATGGTGTCAAGGTTGTAGCCGTGGCTCACCCATATCTGCATAGGCTTTTCTTTCTGTAGTGCATAGGAAGACAACTCTTATTTATAAGCACCTTGACTCAAGGCCGTGATTTGAGTGAATACTGTGGATATTGTGTGCATGCAGACTGACTTCTCATCTTTCACCGCAGTCTGAAAGCTCATCTCTTCAGAGACTTTACCTCACCCTCTTCCACTCCTCATTTCTATGTATCAGTACATAGCTGCCTGTTTAGATAGATGCTAGATCTGTTATCCAGATGTATCTCTGTTACTTGTTCACATTATGTTATGTATTTAGATTATGTATGTTATTTAGATGTATGCTGTTTACTTGTCCACAATTTCTAAGTATGTTTACGTATCAAAAGGATAGGTTTGCAGTGTACCTGATATCCTAGTGACATTATTGCAGTGGTTCTCTATATTTATGTAAAGGAACCCCAAATTGATGTGTTAGGCAGTGTGTGGACCCCTATTTCAAAGGATTTTGTGCCAGGGACCCCCATAAGAACATATTTTTGTTGTTAGAGAACAGAATTCTAAACTGTCTATAATGTAGGTGGGGAGATAGCAATAAAACCTATTCTAAAGGATTCTCTGAGGCTTCATGAGGCTATTTCCACAATTCATATAAAGTATAAAGTCATTCAATTATGTAAGTTATTTGAGCGACAATTAATCGTCAAGTAAAATGTCATCATGGTGACAGACAGACCTTTCTGTCTACACGAGGTCTGTCACGATGATGACATTTTACTTGACGATTAATTGTCGCTCAAATAATTGCAAATAACTTACATAATTGAATGGTTAGTACGGACCCCTGGGGGACCCCGGTAAAGAAAGTATAATGCTTTTAAGGGGTTTAGACAAGTGGTTCTCAAACCTTTGT
The DNA here is from genome assembly GCF_963280865.1 of Gymnoscopelus braueri. Classification (NCBI taxonomy): domain Eukaryota; kingdom Metazoa; phylum Chordata; class Actinopteri; order Myctophiformes; family Myctophidae; genus Gymnoscopelus; species Gymnoscopelus braueri. Next base: position 5,344,020 of record NC_137607.1, read on the forward strand.
GTCAAGGACCCCCAAAATGATACATATTTGGCTGCGGACCCCCTCTCATATTTTGTGACAATGACCCGCAGAAGCAAAGATTTTAGTTAAACATGTTCGCTTTAAAACATATATATTCAAAGATTAGCACAAAATTTCACGATTTAAAAAAAAATAGCAGATCTACAAGCTCATAGCGCGGCACTCCTGCCACGCTATGAGCTTGTAGATCTGCAATTTTTTAACAGCCAAAGTGTAAACACATGGTTAAAGGGAGTAGTTCACCCAAAAAATTACTTATTTTCTATCGATTGCAAACCCCATGAAGCCTTAAATTCATGAATTATTTTTTGTTTTTGTCGCATTCCTAAGCCAATAATTTGATGACCGTGTGCCAGTGGCGTAGCCAGAACGCTAGCCGAGGCTGGGCCTCGGCAGTGTCGGGTGGCGCGAGTGCATGTGTGCCCGGACTGTGCGCGCACGAAAATGTGCGGTCATTAGTGGTTTTTGATTGCGGGTTTGTGACGGATTTCGGATACCTATGTATACACTGTTATCAAATTGGCTGAATATGATATTAAAAAAAATCTAATAGGTAGGCCATTAGAAAAATCTAATGGCCTACCTATGCCCTCCCGTGGCTACGCCCCTGCCGTGTGCATCTCCAGTAGGAGACACAAAGAGTCTACTTTGAGTCTCCTACCGGATACATTAGCATCTTTCCGCCGGTAATCAAATTATTGGCTTAAGAATGCGACATAAAAAAAGAAAATACATGAATTCAAGGCTTCATGGGGTGTGCAATTGTCACTCATGAGACGAAGCATTTCATCTACTTCTACTTGGGCCAGGTCGCCATTCTGCTGTTCAGGAACGGCTAAGGGGAATGCACTCGCATAAACACCAACTGACCATTATTTACTGACTGATTTAGACAGAGAGGCTCTATCATTCCTGATCAAGGGCCACTGCCTTTTTCTGTGCTGCTTTATGCTTTGTTGAACTTTGTTTTTGGAGGAGAAAAAAAAAACATGGCCATATAAGGCAAAAATATTTTTTGTCTTCAGTTTCATTAGGTGTGACCGTGTGACCAATTTTTTTTCTAATTAAATTATTATGGTTTCGCTGTCCAGGAAAAGAAAGAGAGGCTTTTTATGCAGGGGGAGAGAGAGATGGGGAGTGACACGCGCAAAGGCTGTCGGGATCGAACCCGCGACGCTCTGTAAGGCTACATTGGAGCCTAGGTGCCTGGACCACCTGGCCAGTGGTCCGGTGCCTAAACATTTTTTTTAAAGGCATTTCAAAAAATCTTTAGCAGGTCGTTCCTGGAAAAGAGAATTTGTTCTCAGCGAACCACCCCTGGGTAAATAAAGGCAAAACAGATCATATAAATAATTGTCAGCTCTGACTAGTTGGAGACGGAGCTCATTGTCAAAAGTCTAGAACAGGGTTTTGTTTCTGTTCGTTGAGACAATGATGAACCGTGTTCTTCAATACCAGGTTTAAATGATTAAGCCGTCAGCATAGATGTCTATACTGTATGTGTAGGTCCACTCCACACAAAAAAAATCCCTGGTCCTTTGGTAAAAAAATAGATTTTTTCTTTCTTTGTTTTTGCCTCTAGGGACACCACCTCCTTTTTCTTTTGGTAGTGTTATTTGGGTACTTAGTGTTGTTAGGTACCTGGACGTGATTCAAGTCCAGATATTGTCATATCATCTTCATCTGTTGCCTCTGTGCCTCTGTGTTGGAGGAACCAGGGGTGTAGCCGTTGTATGGAGAAACGGGTCTCGAAATCAGCAGAGAACTGATGGACAAACCACACTGAAGCTAACGATTCATTCATGAAGAGCTCCCCTACTGACTTGCTATCATTACACGGACGCCATGCTGTCATTAGATTATGTGTCTCGTTATAAAATGCCCCCCTGCCACAGGAATCCACATGGTTTCAGTTGTATAACCGTCTTCCATCGCTAGCTTGGGGGAAAGTAAAGAATCATATACACAAAGATGGAGATATTGGAAATTTGGTTATTTAAGGTGCACAACAAGTCATCATCAACCTTTATTTCATCTTTATACCATCGAGGAAATGATCCTCATTCGCAATGATGGTGGGTTATGAAAGCTAAAAAATAGAACATTTAGACCAAATAAAATGCACAGCATATCATTATAAAATAAGAAAGTATGAAAATAAATTACGATCGTAAATTAACTATCATTACAAAAATTAAACATGTAATAATCCCTACATTCTGATAAATACCAGTGATGGGTTTACGACCTAAAAGAGAGACAATGGTGTACTAGACGTTTCACCAGTAATGAATCTTAATGCTGGGAGCTAGACAGCATCTAATGGTGTCAAGGTTGTAGCCGTGGCTCACCCATATCTGCATAGGCTTTTCTTTCTGTAGTGCATAGGAAGACAACTCTTATTTATAAGCACCTTGACTCAAGGCCGTGATTTGAGTGAATACTGTGGATATTGTGTGCATGCAGACTGACTTCTCATCTTTCACCGCAGTCTGAAAGCTCATCTCTTCAGAGACTTTACCTCACCCTCTTCCACTCCTCATTTCTATGTATCAGTACATAGCTGCCTGTTTAGATAGATGCTAGATCTGTTATCCAGATGTATCTCTGTTACTTGTTCACATTATGTTATGTATTTAGATTATGTATGTTATTTAGATGTATGCTGTTTACTTGTCCACAATTTCTAAGTATGTTTACGTATCAAAAGGATAGGTTTGCAGTGTACCTGATATCCTAGTGACATTATTGCAGTGGTTCTCTATATTTATGTAAAGGAACCCCAAATTGATGTGTTAGGCAGTGTGTGGACCCCTATTTCAAAGGATTTTGTGCCAGGGACCCCCATAAGAACATATTTTTGTTGTTAGAGAACAGAATTCTAAACTGTCTATAATGTAGGTGGGGAGATAGCAATAAAACCTATTCTAAAGGATTCTCTGAGGCTTCATGAGGCTATTTCCACAATTCATATAAAGTATAAAGTCATTCAATTATGTAAGTTATTTGAGCGACAATTAATCGTCAAGTAAAATGTCATCATGGTGACAGACAGACCTTTCTGTCTACACGAGGTCTGTCACGATGATGACATTTTACTTGACGATTAATTGTCGCTCAAATAATTGCAAATAACTTACATAATTGAATGGTTAGTACGGACCCCTGGGGGACCCCGGTAAAGAAAGTATAATGCTTTTAAGGGGTTTAGACAAGTGGTTCTCAAACCTTTGTGTCAAGGACCCCCAAAATGATACATATTTGGCTGCGGACCCCCTCTCATATTTTGTGACAATGACCCGCAGAAGCAAAGATTTTAGTTAAACATGTTCGCTTTAAAACATATATATTCAAAGATTAGCACAAAATTTCACGATTTAAAAAAAAATAGCAGATCTACAAGCTCATAGCGCGGCACTCCTGCCACGCTATGAGCTTGTAGATCTGCAATTTTTTAACAGCCAAAGTGTAAACACATGGTTAAAGGGAGTAGTTCACCCAAAAAATTACTTATTTTCTATCGATTGCAAACCCCATGAAGCCTTAAATTCATGAATTATTTTTTGTTTTTGTCGCATTCCTAAGCCAATAATTTGATGACCGTGTGCCAGTGGCGTAGCCAGAACGCTAGCCGAGGCTGGGCCTCGGCAGTGTCGGGTGGCGCGAGTGCATGTGTGCCCGGACTGTGCGCGCACGAAAATGTGCGGTCATTAGTGGTTTTTGATTGCGGGTTTGTGACGGATTTCGGATACCTATGTATACACTGTTATCAAATTGGCTGAATATGATATTAAAAAAAATCTAATAGGTAGGCCATTAGAAAAATCTAATGGCCTACCTATGCCCTCCCGTGGCTACGCCCCTGCCGTGTGCATCTTCCAGTAGGAGACACAAAGAGTCTACTTTGAGTCTCCTACCGGATACATTAGCATCTTTCCGCCGGTAATCAAATTATTGGCTTAAGAATGCGACATAAAAAAAGAAAATACATGAATTCAAGGCTTCATGGGGTGTGCAATTGATAGAAAATAAGTATTTTTTTTGGGTGAACTACTCCTTTTCAAAGTGGTTAAAATGATTGTGACGCTAATTTAGTGTCTAATTGTAAGTAATTTAGCGGGAAACCCCCTGGTACACCCCCCCCCCAAGGACCACTTTGAGAACCACTGGTTTAGACAGTCCACTTGATGTGCTGCCCTCCCTCTCCTTTCCCTCCTGCAGGTTTACCGCCGGCCTGTGACCCGCCGGAGCCCCTCTTCATGAAGCTGTGTTCTCCGGCCCACCGGCGTGCCGCCGCCCTGGGCCTGCTGTCAGGCCAGTCCTCCATGGAGGAGTCTTCGTCCTCGGTGGCGTCTCGCTCGCGCTCCGTCTCGCCGCTCCGCTCCAAGCAGCACAACGCGCTGCTCATCGGCCTCTCCACCGGCATGTTCGACGCCAACAACCCCAAGGTGAGCGCCCCGCCCCCCTGCCCCCCCGCCCCGCCCCCGGAGAGAGGCAAGAAAAAGTACTGTACACTAACAGCAGTGTAGTATTCCTGTTTTCACCATTGTTCATTTAATGAAATAGACGTGTCGAGAGAACATGGTGCAAGAAATTCACACAAGGTAGGTCAGTGTAGAGAGACAGGAACCCCAAGGGCAAAGAGAGAGAGAGGACAGACACACAAGACAAGACAGTGGGGTAATCGAACCCGGGTCCCACGTTCCCCTCAGGCAGTCCCACGTTCCCCTCAGGCAGTCCCACGTTCTCAGAGCTAACATGACCACGCATTGAGTCCCGTTTTTCTGCGTGGTCAGCAATCACTGCAAATATCACACTGCATTAATGGACCCGAGAGACCAGACTCCAGTGATGGGGGTGATGGGTGACCAGCTGTTTCGGAGGTAGTGGAGGGGAAGGGGGGTTCGCGGAGGTTTGCGAATAGACGAAGCGCGTCCTTGTGTGAGCGTAGCGAACTACACTGGTCGGCTGGAGGTATTTTTAGGCAGTCTTTTTTTTCCTATTTTTTTTTAACCCATTAAGACCAGGAACGCATCTGTGTCATTTTTAGATTTCTTTGGCTATTCAAAAATAGCAGATATACAAGCTCATGGTGCCGCGCCATGAGCCATTAGATCTGCATTTTTTTTTTCATTTTTTTTTAAGTGAACATTTTAACCCAAATCTTTGCTTCAGGGGATTCTACAAATGTCTTCTAAATCCAAAACTTTTCATATCAAAATTCATCACTGCCTCAAAATGATATGTATTTGGCCGCGGACCCCCATTTCAAAATATGTTGTTCCAGGGACCCCCCAGAAGCAAAGATTTGAGTTACAAATGCTCGCTTTAAAAAATATATATATATAATTTTTTTTTGCAAAAATGTTTTTTGCAAAAAAATCAGATCTACAAGCTCATGAAGCTTGTAGATCTGCTATTTTTAGATAGCCCAAAGAAATCTTAAGTGACACAGATGCGTTCCCGTATTGAATGAGTTAATGAGGTGGACCTGGAACGGAGCTATTAATCACATGGTCTGCAAAACAGTGGAGTCTGTGATAAGAGAGAGAGAGAGAGAGAGAGAGAGAGAGAGAGAGAGAGAGAGCATCCATCACCCTCTGTGTCTTACACAACCTCCATCAGGGAGGCAGAGGCGCACCACTCAGCTCAACCTTATTTATATACAGAGAGAGAGAGAGAGAGAGAATGAGCTTGTGTCTGTGCGGTAGAGCGCGCACGGTTCGGTGCGTGCCCCCACTTGTCCTAATGCGCTGAAAATAGCCGATCTGCAAGCTCACAACGCGTCGCAGTGCGGCGCGTTGTGAGCTTGCAGGTCGGCTATTTTCGATGAGCGATACCCGCTAGCAAGTAAGTATGAATCGGGCTTAGGGTGCAGCCTTGTGTGTGTGTGTGTGTGTGTGTGTGTGTCTGTATTACTATACTTTTGAGGTCTAAGTGTATAGTAGAATTTGATTTGAGAAATAGACATTGACGACCATTTTCCTGATCCTCATAAAGACCAAATGGCTGTTTTTATGGTTAACAGAATATTTCTTAGAGTCAGATTAGACATTTAGAGGTTAGGTTTGGGGTTACTTGGAGCTATGCCTGATTTACACTTACACATTTACACTGCGTGAAAATAAGAGATCTACAAGCTCACAAGTGTGACATTCATAAAAGCACTCTCCTAAAATGCTGATGTCCTCACAAGTATATAGAGTCTGTGAGCCAGCTTGCAGATTGGCTATTTTCGAAGCGCGGTACCGGTGCATAACTTCTGTAAATATAAATCGGGCTGAAGGTGCAGCCCTGTGGCCTTGTGTGTGTGTGTGTGTGTGCGTGTGCGTGCGTGTGTCTGTTTTGTCAGCCAGGGCTGTGCCTGAAGACCAAGCGTTACTAATGCAATTTTTCCATGTCTCTGTTGTGTCACCATACCGGGGGGGCCCGTCCACCGGCATCTCTGTGGCCTCTCCCTTACCGCCTGCACGCACACACTCCCTGCCACAGCCATTTGTCCTCTGGGTTCATGAATAAAAACAACAAAGAGAAAAGAAAAAACAAATCACATTTGTTGAAATAGTTCCGTCTGAGCGTGGTCACCACTGTGGCCATGATGTGGACAAGCTTTTGGCCGCCGTTCAATCCCGGCCCCCAGGAGACCGCCGGGGGATTATTGCTGGCTAAGACAGTTTTTTTTATTTTTCTTTCTGTGGTTTTCTAAATCTCTCTGTGGTGTGATGTGAATGAAAAGAGCTCTTTGTTTTTTTTATTGATTTTCTGTCTTTGACCAATTGGCCAGCATCTCGTCAGGTGTCTTCAGAATACGGCGGCAACTGTTGATTATTTTCTGAACGATTATTCTATGAATTATTTTTCGGAACTGATGAGCAGCTAAAAAGTTGACTTTCCACTGAAGCCCTTGAACACAGGGATGGTAGACAGTCAAACAATGATTGTGTTTATATGATAACCTTACATATACACTCTTGTAACTATCACCAGGTAGTGATACATTGAATTCATTTTTCATAATTGATTAAATTGATTAGTTTGATTAACTGTCGCAGCGCTTCATAATAGGGCATTAACAGAATAATCGAATATTTGAATATCAAACCACTATTCGACCACTGTACATCAAAGTCGATTATTCTACAGCAGACACGCAGCTGTGAGCTCTGGTGTTGGTAGTTTTCCTAATCCCTTCATGGTTGATTGTTGTCAAATCATTTCATACTGTATGTGAGGTTGTGCCTAGGACTGTCCCCTAAAAGTCAACGTGTGGGCCGTGGGGCGAGGAGCCTGACGTCGACTCGCATTCCTTGAGTCGAGTCGTCAATGCCATTGGCCAAAAACATATATATATATTTTTTAATAATTTAATCGAATATTTGAATACTTATAGGTCGAATAAGACGAATGCTAAAAATCACTATTCGTGAATGCCCTACTTCATAAGAACGTGTGTGTGTGGGTCTGTGTGTGTGTGTGTGTGTGTGTGTGTGTGTGTGTGTGTGTGTACCGTGTGATGTCAGATGTTGAGGACGTGTTCACTACCAGACCTCAGCCGCCCGTTCAGCCCTCAGCAGCAGGACCCCGCGGGGACCGGGTCGGGGACCGGGGCCGGGGGGGTCCGCCACGCTGCCGGACCCCCGGACGGGAACCTGGACGTAGAGGACCTGGAGGAGGCCGCTAAGGATGACGACCAATCAGAGACTGAGGAGTAAGGAAAACTACATTATCTAAAATATCTTTTTTTCCAATTTCTGCAGTGAGCTATACTATAATATGCTTCGACTAACTTGATTTACAGTTGGACAGATTTACGCAACTGGTAAAGACAAACCGGAAGTGGGGGAGGGGGGGGGGACTAGGGACTAAGTATAGGGTTGGGATCCTCTCAGAGTTATGGTGGTCCTTGAAATGAAAAAGAAGCGGCCGAAATGAGTTCTCTCAGACGGGTGACCGGCCTCTCCCTTAGAGATAGGGTGAGATATTCAGTCATCCGTGAGAGACTCTGAGTAGAACCGCTGCTCCTCGACTTGGAAAGGAGCCAGCTTAGGTGGTGAGGGCATCTAGGAGCCCCCACCAGGAGGACGTAGAGCCTTCGCCTTACTCCTCCCGCCCAACGCTCCCCGCTGACAGGTGTAGCCGTAGGAGTACGTGCAATGACCGATATCACCCTCCCTGCCTGGCTTCCTTCCCCCCGAACACGGGCCAATTGTGTTCGTGTAGACGCTCGACAAAGCCGGATGTACCACGGTGGATTCGAACTCTACAACAACCTCTGTGGTGGTGGGCAGTGACTTTACCACTGTGCCACCCGAGCGCCGAATCACGGGTATTCTAATTGTATAGCATTGTATAGTCAGTGAAGTCTCTTGACAGTGTGATAAAACTGCTTCCGGAAACAGTTCCAAATGTGATTGGAACCCATTCCGGTTCCTTCCGATTCGCCCCTCCCCCGGGTTCCAGATCCTAACCCTAGTCTTGTTCCTCCACACACAGGGTGTACGAGGATGAGGACCTGCGGGAGCTCAGGGCCTCCATGGAGCGACTGCTGCAAGAGGAGGAGGAGGAGGAAGAGGAGGGAGTGTTCGGCAGGAGCCCCCCGGAGGACGAGGAGGACGACGCAGGAGACTTCAACGGGAACCCCGGCGAGGACGAGGTGCTGCAGGGTTCCTTCATACTCATTTTACATTTCAAAATTCTATACTTTTTCCAGACTCAAACTTACAGAATTTTGCGGTAGATTTTTCAGACCATATTTGACATCTGTGTATAAAAATGTATATGCTTATTAACTCATTCAATCCTGTGTCATTTTAGATTTTTTTGCTATAGCCTATAACCATTATTTTATACTTTGGCTATCGTGAAATAGTTTTAAAATCTTTGAATATATATATTTTTTTAAAACAGCTTTTTAACTAAAATCTTTGCTTCTGGGGGTCCCTGGAACTAAACTTTTTCATGTCAAGGACCCCCAAAATTATATATATTTGGCCGCGGACCCCCCCATCTCAAAATATTTTGTTCCAGGGACCCGCCCCCAGGAGCAAAGATTTGAGTTAAAAATGCTGTTTAAAAAAAAATATATATATAAAAATATTTAGCCTATAATATAGGCTATTCTTTTTTTTAAAAACAGCATTTAGTGTTATTGCACACATTTTCAATGTGTGCAATAACATTTAAAATGACACAGATGCGTTCCCGGTCTTAATGGGTTAACCACATGAACCCTGGTGTCCCTACTCTGGGGGTCTGGGGGCACACATACAGTACATGACATTTGTTTGCTATCAGAAATGTACTGTCATGTAATTTGTCCTGCATATCTTTCCTGGAAATGAACTCAAATCAAATTCCATACTTTTTCCAGACGTTCCATTCCTGTTTAGGAACCCAGGAGGTGAAGCTGGGGCCTGGGGCCGGCGGGGCCGCTGCAGAGCGGGCGGAGGAAGAGGAGGAGGACGACGAAGATGAACACCGGATGGCTGTGGATGATGATGAAGATGAGGACGATGAGGAGGATGATGAAGAAGAGGATGAGGAGGAGGAAGAAGGCTCCAACGGCAGCCCCGGCGACGAAGAGGCCGGGGAGCTGCTCCTGACCAACGGGGACGGGGGGGAGGAGGAGCATCACAGCAGCAACATCAGCCAGCTCAACGAGGAATGGCATTCAGGTAAGAGAGTGGTTCTCAACCAGTGGGTCCGGGGACCACCAGTGGTCCTTGAGCGGGTTCCAGGTGGTCCCCAGCTAAATGGTGGAAGAGTTGAGAGTGTAAAATGGAGAGTTGAGTGTAAAATGAAACCAAATCACTCTCAAGAGTTACATTATTGTTAAACATCTGCATTACTTAATTAAATAATTGTTATTTTTGATCAACGTTTGCCTGTTATCTCTCCTATTGGTACCAACATTAATTCAGCATGGAATTGGGCGCATACCAGCTTGACAGCGTGTTGCGGGTTCGACTCCCGATCCCGACGACCTTTGCTGCATGTCACCCCCCCCCCATCTCTCTCCCCATTTCCTGTCAGCCTACTTTCCTATAGGGCATAGCAGTGGCGGCCATTTTCTGGTTCCACTTCAAAATAGTCAATGCATTTTTCCCATTGACATTTCCAAAAATATTTATATCAATTATTTTTAGCCTAGAATCAAGCCATCCAGGGTCCTGGTGAATCATGACCATAAAACGTTTGATTCTGTGAAAAAACGTTTTTGAAAACGGCAAAACAAAGGGTATTTATTAAATACAGTATATCATATAATTAAATATTTTTTCACCAGGACCCTGGATGGCTTGATTCTAGGCTTAAATAAATTGATATAAATTTTGGAAATGTCAATGTCATGGGAAAAATGCATTGACTATTTTGAAGTGGAACCAGAAAATGGCCGCCACTGCTATGCCCTATCAATAAAGGCAGAAAAAGCCCCAAAAAAATATATATAAAAAAAAAATGCAGCATGGAATTGTGGACAAAATCTTATCCAACGATAACAAAACATTCTAAGTTTTGGGTCTGAGAGTCTAAATCTCATCAAATGGTGGTTCCGTGGCTCAAATGCTGAATAAATAATGGACCTTGATATGAAAAGGGTTGAAAACCACTGAGGTCAGAGAACCAGGGTTCACACCCCGAGTAATGGAGCGATGGATCTCAAATATTTTCATGTCCAAGGTCCCCAAAGTTAAGTATTTGGCCGCGGACCCAGATCTGAAAAGATTTTGTGCCAGGGACCTCCATAAGAGAAGATTTGTTTAAGTTTTTTTTTCACAATTATGAATATAAAATTACGTAGAGAGAGAGAGAGAGAGAGAGAGAGAGAGAGAGAGAGAGAGAGAGAGAGAGAGAGAGAGAGAAAATAAATATGGAGATGCAAGGTTTTCACAGACAGTGAGGATAATGGTCAGTGAGTGTACTAACAGTGAGGATAATGGTCAGTGAGTGTACTAACAGTGAGTGTAATGGTCAGTGAGTGTACTAACAGTGAGGATAATGGTCAGTGAGTGTACTAACTGGATCATCCACCAGGCACATGCCTGGTGGATGAGCGTCCTGGCAATCTTTCATCCAGATTGTCCTCGGGGCCTTCTGGCTGTCCATGGATTATTGCTCAAGTGCTGACATCTGGTAAGCAGGATGCAATAACATATTCTAATGGTGTTTTTAATGTGTGTGTGTTTTGTGTGTTGATGATAAACACAGACGGCAGCGGAGAGGAGGAGAGCGGAGTGGTCCAGCATCACGACAGCATCTTCAGCCGCCTTGAGGAGCTCCGCTTCAACCTGGAGCAGCAGATGGGCTTTGAGAACTTCATCGAGGCCTACAACAAGATTAAGGTGAGCGTTGGTCTGGTTCATGTCAGCTCCCTCTGGACCGCCATGTGGTGTGTTGTTCATTAACCCATTCAGTCTGGGAACGCATCTACAAATGTCTTCTAAATCCTGGTTTCTGAAAAACGTATGTTGTTATATCAGTGGTGCTCAAACTTTTTCATGTCAAGGAAGGACCACCCAAAATTATATGTAATTGGCTGCGGACCCCCCCCCCCAGAAGCAAAGATTTGAGTTACAAAAAATATATATATATATATATTCAAAGATTAACAAAAATTTTCACGATTTAAAAAAATAAATAGCAGATCTACAAGCTCATAGCGCGGCACTCGGTGCCGCGCTATGAGCTTGAAGATCTGCTATTTTTGAATAGCCCAAAGACATCTAAATTGACACAGATGTGTTCCCGGATTGAATGGGTTAACCCAGTGATTCTCAAACTTTTTCATGTCATGGACCCCCAAATGTATTGTATGTAGGGGTGTGCCGATATATCGTCCCGCGATATATCGCGATACGTTTTCGTGACGATATGTATCGTTTTGGGGAAACGTTGGCGTTTTCTTTTTTACAATAATAATAATCAGGCATGCAAACAGCTTTTTTTTTCGGGTCAGGTGTCACTATTTGGATTCAAAACGGCTAGTGAAAGCTGAAAAGCTACAAGTTTGCATGTCTGAATAATGCAAAAATAGAAATATTTGTTTGCATTTGCTTTTTTTCTCCCCCATATATTTTCATAATAAAAAAGTGCGTATCGTATCGAAATCGTATCGAAGTTGTGTGCCCAATATCGTATCGTATCGTTTCGTGAAATCGGCACACCCCTAATTGTATGTATTTAGAAAGTAATTTGTACCAGGGACTCCCATACACAATTTGTGTTCAAATTATATATATGTAATATTCCAAATTGTTCAAAATGTTCAAAATGTTTAGAGAATAGCAGATATAATACGGTACAAGTAATGTATTTTCCAATAGCCGATATAGCCGTATATAGGGTTAAAGTGGTTAAACTGATTTTTATACTATATTGAAAAAATTTGCTGGGGACCCCCTGGAACCCCCTCAAGGACCCCAGGGGGGTCCCCGGACTCCACTTTGAGAACCACTGGGTGGTAACTGTTGTCGTCCTTGTTGTGCGCTGAAGGCCATCCACGAAGACGAGGACGAGAACATCGACCTGGGCTCCAGTCTGCTGCTGAGCATTCTGGGTACTGAGCACCAGCACCTGTACCCCAACATCCTTCACCTGGTGATGGCAGACGGGGCGTATCAAGAGGGTTAGTATCACATGTTTTATTATTAACATCCTTCACCTGGTGATGGCAGACGGGGCGTATCAAGAGGGTTAGTATCACATGTTTTATTTATCAGTTTTATTGTTATATCACAGGTTTACAGGTGGAAATCAGTGGTTGAAATTCATTTTTGGGCAAGCTCCATCATTTCGTTGTTTTCCTGGAAAGACATAAAAGGGGAGGGGGGGGGGAACAAAGAGAAAAATAAAAAGATATGTAAATACACATAGCAGCAGGTGTGTGAGGTTAGACATAAGGTGCAGAAGAGTGGCAACGCATCGGTAGGTCCACGTAGCAGCAGGTGTGTACATGGGGTTAGAGATGAGGTGCACTCTGTCTGAGACGTGCAAAGCAAGTACAAACATTTTGTAGTGAAGTGTGTCTGTGTTGGGGCACTAAGGGCAGACATCTTTTCCAAAAATTCAAAGTCTACATGCTTGTTCACACACTTCTATTCTTCTACAGCTTCTTAGGTGCTTTGGGGCTGAGATTATCCATTCAGCAGCACAGCTTGGCAATTAATTTCACTTAATAGCCGAGGTCACTACGCTACTTTTTTTCACACAGTATTGTTTCCATAATTAATTCAAATAAAATAAAATCCTTGAGTTTCTCGGTTGTTCACTCAATACATGACGGCTGCCTTCCTGGTGTTGCTGAGGGAAAGAGGACCTTGTGCACAGATTGCCCGTAACAGACTAGCAGACTGTGGTAAACACAGTTAAAAAATGTAGTTCTTCACCAGGTTCAAACTAAATTTGGAATGGAAAAGTTACAGTCCTAGTCTGCGTATATGTGTATGTCACTATATGTATGTCACTCTGACTGCAAATATGTCCACAAGAGGTTGCTGAAAATACTAAAAATAACAAAAGAAAGAACTACCTCAGGGTTCTCAGGGTTCCCAACTTCCCACACATCCTGGAAAAGTGAAGTCAATTCTATTTAAGCACATTTAAAAACAGTTATAGTCTTGGAATTAATCCGTTGTCCTGGAAAGTATTTTATATAAATGGTAAATGGTGCATGTATATAGCGCTTTTATCCAAAGCGCTTTACTGTGATTGTGCCATTAACCCATTCACACACCGATGGCGGAGGAAACCATGCAAGGCACCAACCTGCTCATCGGGAGCAATGAGGGGTTCAGCGTCTTGCTCAAGGACACTTCGACACTTACGGTGCGTTTTAACAGCGGGCGATCAGCGGGCGATCAGGATAGTATTTTCCGGAAGTGCATTATATGTCTATGAGAGCCGGCGACTACTGGCGATAGGGCGAAGTGGGCGGGGGGGGCGATGAAAGATGGATTTTCTTTATCTTTTGGACGATGTCGCCCGGGATCGCCCGAGAGTCGCCCGCTGTTAAAACGTACTGTAACTCTAGGGGAGCCCCCCAGCCCGGGATCGAACTGGGAACCTTGCGGTTTTCCAGTCCACTCTACCCCTGAGCCACTGCCGCCCCTATATGTATAACAAGTGATTGACTACACCTTAAGTCGATCAGTGGTTCTCAACCGGTGGGTCAGGACCCCCAGGGGGGTCCCCACATGGTTTCTGTGGGTCCCCAGATAATTTGTTTAATGTGCAACATTGTTTTCTCACTCAGCAGTCAACAAACCAACATACAGTATAAGTGTATTACAGGGTATCTGTAAAAATATAAAATAATAATAAGACCATTACTGCGTCAAAAAGTAATCAACAAACTATACTATAAAAACGGGTCAAACATTGGCCAAATTGTCAAATAATATGAAAATAGCTGATCTACGGTACATGCTCACAACGCCTCGCAATGAGAGGTGTTGCTTTCACAAGATTTATCTATAGAACCAAGGCAAACAAAAGTAAATGCCTCAACTCCTACAATTCCAAGTGCTTGTCAGGTGGCGCTCCCCAGTTCAAATATGATTATGTTGGGGAATCGCGGCCTGAAAAGGTTGAGAACCACTTATGTAGCTGGTAGATAAGTAGGTACAGTAGGTGTATAATTATAGGAAGGAATAGGTCAGGAAAGGTGTACATTAAGATGCAGCCCATTAGATTAAAGCTACGATGAATAATCATCATTTAGCCATCAGCTGCATGTTTTAAAACCTGTAATGCGTGACGATACTGATCAGTGACTGCATAGTCTGACTTGTTCATCCAACGTGAGTTGAGATGTTGGAAAAAAAGCAGGTGCTCTTCCTCTGGATGCCTTTTTGTTTAGATGGTGGGTGTTCAGCTATAAATTTAACTTGGTTCAAATACCACCGAAGTGGAAAAAGCGGCACTCCAAAATAAAGGATGCAAGACTGGCTCAGATATACTTTCTTATTTATTGAGAATGCTTGACTCGTTTCGGCCTCAGCCTTCCTCAGAGCAGATTGAGTCGAGAACTCGAGATGTTGTTACACTTGTTTTAAATTAATCCATTTAAATCAATAAGTAGCTATCCAGTATCGTATTAACTTTTTTTTCCTCATTGAAACCTCAGCTTGTCACTTCAGTTTGCAAGCTGGTCACTGTGGTCAGTTACGGTTTTACAAAATTAGATCAAAGTCCCAAGCCATTTTGTCCGAGGAAAAAAGACTGGACTTTTCAGCTACCAAAATTGGAAAAGTTTCCCCAATGGGAATTTGTGTTGCGTTGCAGTGTAGAATTTTATTGTTTAATATAATTTCATTTTATGTTCCTGTTGGAGAGACAGAGCTGACTGTGGTGCCCAGCGGAGAGAGATGAATATAAGACGATTTCCTTTGAGTGTAGTTACCAGCCGAGTGTGGCATTTTACTGCCCTCAAGCTAAGAGCCAACTTTTATTGTGTGTATTTGATGCTGCTGCTGCTGTTGCTTCTCCAATTTATTTTTTGGGATAATAAAGACCGATCTATCTATAACTTAACAGAACGTTTGTCTGTCTGTCAGTTTGTCCTTAGGCACACCAGGCACACCTCTGGCATTGTCCATTGTCTGTCTGTAACGCACTTTAAGCACCAGTCTGGTCAGACGAGGTCCTGTAGCTTCTCCTTCTCCTCCTCCACTCTTTGTTCCCTCCATCCCTGCGTTTCTCACCACACTCCTCTCTCCTTTTGTCTTAACATCACCGCCGTCGGCCACAGCAGCACACGTGTGCCTCCTTTTTTTTTAATTGCCGTGTTTTTGGAGGCTGTGAAGAATTGTCCTTTTTATATTTTATGCCCCTTTCCCAGCGCAGAGTGCCGTGTGAGAGCTCAGAGAGAACTTTTAATCTAATGTGCCAAATCCTATTCCCTCTCCAAGGCCTCATGGCTTTACCCAGTCACGTAGGGACTGAGAGAGAGGATGTGAAACACACCGCTTCTCTCCGCCAAAGTCAGTCATCAAGCGTCTCTCTTTGTTTGACTTACACAGACTTTCCTCAAGATGAGAGTGAAGCTCTTTCTCTCAATTCAGCTATTCTATATCAAAGTTCTTTACATTCTCTATTCTACTCGTTTCTCTTTCCCCTAAAAAGGCACAAAGGGCTGGAAGATAATTCAGAACAGTTGTCTCCTGAACCTTTTCCTGGGAGACAGGAAGTGCCAGGACTCTTCTTTCTTGAGCATTAGCGGAGGCTTAGTTTTCAGATGCGTTTGTGGACGTTAGAAGAGAACTAAGTCATGTATCTGAAGTTGGTCATAAGCACATGTTTGAGTTTATGTCACAAGGGGAAAAAAATTGATTTTCATTGCAAAATAAGGTTTTGGTCCAAATGGATTGATTCGACTCCTATTCTTCTCAGCTTTGTTATTAAATGAGAGACTCTTCACACTATTCAGGGGATGTATGAGAAGGCGAGAGTAATGAGTAAGTTATTGAACTATACTTTACAGAAATAAAAGAGCTTGCATTTACGTGAACAACAACATTACATTATTTCAAGTCTAGAGTGAGACCCTGAGGGCCAGAATTAAATTCACCATCATAAATTCAATCATTTAACGGCATAATAGATTAACGATAACAGAGCAATCCAGAAGGTATGCATAGTTGAGCTGCATTTTCAGGGAGGGGGCATAACAGTACTACTAGGGCTGTGAATCGTCTGCTATCTCACGATTCGATTCGATTCCGATTATTGGGGTCACGATTCCGATTTTTATCGATTTTTTCAAAACAAACGATTCTCGATTCAAAATCGTTTTTTTTCGATTCAAAAGCGTTTTTTTCCGATTCAAACGATTCTCGATTCAAAACGATTCTTGATTCAAAACATAGGATTTCAGGATCTACTCCAATCTGCTGGCATGAGAACAGAGTACATTTATGTAGCTTCTATAATTGTAAGGTTTTATCAACTGATAATAATGTAAACACACAAAGGTAAATCCAAAATCGATAAAAAAAAAAAGAGAATCGATTCTGAATCGTCCAACAGTAGAATCGCGATTCGTATTCGAATTGATTTTTTCCAACACACCTAAGTACTACTACAGTAATCAGATATAATGTCCCTCAAGTTTTTGTTGCCACCGTCGCAACAATTGCTTGCTCGCGGTGGGACAATGGCACTATAAACTGTAAAGGCAGTGGGTAAATATCTTTGAAACAAATATACAGCAGTGGCGGTTACACAGTGATTAATAACAGAATGTGTAAATATGAAATGGTCCACATCAGGTCAGTTGTATTTTCCCGTTACACGCTCTGTGTGACTCATGCGGTTTCATGGATGACCTATGCGTAGGGGGGCCACAGGGTGAAAGTTGCATGGCTATCTCTGGCATTCTGGAGCCGTTAACGCCATTTCCATCACTCCAGATTAAGAGAGATGATGTGACCCGTGACCCCTCGGGGGGCCCTTTGTGTACTCAAGCACTCCAGCTACTGCCCATCTAATCCCTTCTAACATCATGTACATTCTCCCTCTGTCTCCCTGTGCCCCTAACCCCTTACCCCACCCCTACCCCGATTTCTCTTTCAGACAACGATGAATAGTATTATGGCTGACGACCGATGTGGCCGGCAGCAAAACGACAATCTGCTGGCCGTCCAAAGTCTTCCCGCGACGCGGCATCGCGCTGCAGGAAGAGTGTCTATGCATGAAACGCGTCAGAGCAATGCATCTAAGAAGTGTTTCAGGCACACTTGCATGATGATGAGGAACTGGTGCACTTAATGAACTGTTTTCAGACAGTATTTGTTCTTTGGCTTTCGGCACCTAAACACCATTTTTCTAACCAATCATTCACGCAGAGAAAAGTGCATTATTATCCAGTACGTGTTCCCTAGTACTAACCAAAGTGTAACGACAACGTAGGGTTGGGCGATGTGACTCTAAATCAATATCACTGTTACTGTATTCCAAAATGTTAATTATAAAATAGTTTTTAAAAATTGTGAAAATAGCAGATCTACAAGCTCAACGCGTTGCATCGGGCGTGTTGTGAGCTTGTAGCATTTTTTGTACCCCACCATTGTACAACGAAGTATAATAGAGGGTTAATTGGTTAATCAGACTAATTGATCTATTAGAATTCGTTCATGTCAATTCATTGATTCAATTGAAGAAATGTTTAATAATATTTATATATAAAAAGTGAAAGAAATGATTAGTTCATTGCCCAGCCGTACGTCAAGGTTCCTGTCAGATATATATGTATGTATCTATCTATGAATGTGCGTGTCCATAACTTATTGAAACGTGTCTGTGTCAGTGTGTGCCGTCATATTCGCTGACTTTCCAAAAAGCCCTACACTACATTCACTCTGGTTTTTCACGGTTCATTGAGAGTCCACACTGGCGTTCCACTGGACGGGCCCTCCATGGCAACGCCACTTTTTTTTGGCTCCGCTCGCAGTCAGGTGCTCATTCTAATTCCGAGGAGGGGTGCCCGCCGCACACTTTGTCGCGAGCTTTCAAGACATTTAAACCGTGCAAAAAGAAAACTCTGTTATTATGTACACAGTAAACATTTTTTTGCTACAATTCCACAGAAAAACCGGTTGAAACCTCCTTTTTCCTACAACTTTGTACCATCAGACTTTAAGTGTTAAGCGTTGTCTAATCGTTTGCTTTTTCATGTTTCTTAACGGCTTGGTAAAGCCATGTTGGTTCAAAGAGAGAGAGAGAGAGAGAGAGAGTGAGTGGGGGGGTGGGGGTGGTGGGTGCCGGGTGGGGGGTCTTGTGCGTTGCCATAGTAATGTAGCCAGCTGCACGGAAGTGCTGACTTATGTAGCGCAGTGTTTCTCAACGTCGGGTCCGGGGACCACCAAATGGAGTGTTATGAATGGAACCAAATGGACCCTTATTTGGTTACATTTGTACACTCTCAGAGTTAATTTAACACTGAGGACTTTGTAGTGTAGATTGGATTCCCAGAGATAAAAGAAATATAATAATAATGTCAAACTGGGGGTCCACTGATGTAGCGTCAGCTCATAACACTATTCTGCGCAGGGAATTGTACAGATAGAGAAAGCAACGGATGATAACAATAATGCATATTTGATAATTTAAGCATTGTAATTGTTTCTATGTAATAAACACTTTTTTTTTAAAGAAACATGTATTTTCTGTTTTGTACATGTGATATACAACTCATCGGACATGAATGGGTAACTTAGCAATGGGTACATTACACATGTAGCTGCCTTAAGCACTTACAGTATGCCCTGTTTCATGAGCTTGTAGAAATGCTAGAAAATAAATTATTTTTTTTTGAAAATGCTTGTCTATAATGACACAATAATGACGCCAGGTTGTACATTAAGACTAGAATGCTCTTTATTGTGCTTTGCACAGGCTATATAGTATGTATGCCAGCTAAGGGTGCACGATATTCGTATCAATGCTCCTCTTGCACACTTGAAGAGAGAGACCCAGATTTATGTATAGAAACCTCCATTCTGTCATGATACCAGGAAGACCTGTAATATTCCTCCGCCTTATTTGGTTTAGGGTGCCTGTGGACGTGTGGCTGCATTTCCTCTTGTCCTCTGAGCTCAGCCATAAATAACTGCACAGTCGCAGCTCCTAAAAAAGACAAAGGAAGATATTTTATCGTTTGTATACTGTCATCTGTCATTTGATTTAAAGTGTATTGTAAAAACTCTGTGGGTTGAACTGAGAAACATTGCAGGGCACGGCACCAATCGACCGTACACCACAAATCAGTACATTCAATATATTTATAGCGAGGAAGCATACTGTATGTGTCTGCTGTTACAGTTCTAATTTACACATTCTATTTCATGTCTTGCTTTGTGAATTGCATTAAAAGCCTAGTTGGCAGATTCATGTTCGGCAGTGAATTACAATGTAGATGAGGAAAGCATTTACATGGAAGGCAGGCTTTGGCCTGTTCATGTGTCAGTTCTCGAGGGGCTTGTTTCATCTCCCAGGGGGCTTGTTGGACGTCTCACTTTGATCAATATAATGGTACATGGCAGTATTTTAGGTTAAGACTGGAATAATGCTACAGTACCACCTCTAGATTTGAAGATGTATAGGTTTTTAATTTTCACATTCAAATGAGATGACTACCACAATGAATCCAGGATCAGTGTTAAGTAGTTCGTTAAGAGAGTAAAGCAATTATTCATATGAATTAGGCGAGACCTGATTTCAGCTGTATTCACAATAGGAGAGTACATGTCTCGTGCTGCGTTTATAAAAATCCCCTTGTACACGTGTAGGATTTAACAGCTGTGCTGCAAATGAAAGGTAGCAGCGAGGACAAGAGACAGATCAGACATGGATTATGGCTAATACTGTCTTGCTTTCTCCCACACATCCTTGTTGTTGCCTGACATAATCCCGGGGATGAAATTAATTTAGTTCCTGGCTTGAATTCCCCAGGAGGCTGCCTGTAGATGGATTGATCTCAAGTCTCAAAGGAAAAATTAGCCCACCACAGATGCAGGTGTTCACACTTTATCTGGGAGGCATTCATTGACATTCAGCCGTGGTGTCTGATCTCATTTGAAAGCGCTTCGCCTCAGGGCTGGAGGTAGTAAGTCTTCAAGTCTTATCTGGAGAATGCAAATGAGATGAAATGCCTGGATTTTCTCCTACTCCTGTATCAATTAAGCCACCGGTATTTTTAAACACTTATAAGCCCTATGTACTTTGTCGTACGACAAATAGCGGGAAAGTAGTAGATCTACCAGCTCACAAGTCGTGTTGATGTATTGGGAGCTTGCAGATCAGCTATTTTCTAAATGTTTGGATCGATTGACTGATTGATTCATTGTATGGTGTTACCATGTTGTCCTATTGTGAACAATGTTATTGCAAAGGATGAGTAGGCTCTGATAACTGTACAAGACATTTATTGATTTCAATTTTGTATTTATTTGCCCCTTCAGTGTTTGTCACGTTTTCCCTGTGATGTTGGCTGTAGGCTGCTCAACAAGAGAGGACATTATGTTGTCATTAAGTTGTCAGATTTGATCCCTGCAGGGGAAAATTGTCCTCTGCCTCTGCTTTCCGCTTTACTGTTTATAGGCAATAATGCAGCTGTCACTGCCATCTCGTGTGTGTGTGTTTATTTGTGTGTGTGTGTGCTGTTTGTGAAATTGAATAACATTTTCACTGTGTGGTTGTAATGGTAAACTGATTACCTCTCATGGTCAGGGAATCACTCATGTTGCCTTTTTTTTTAGCATAACAAAAAAATAATTGCTACCTTTTAATAGAGGCTCTCACAAAACACGTGTAAAAATGGGATTGTGGGGCAGTACACGGGGGTCGTGCATGAAAAGAGGGCCAGGGGTTATTGTCTCTGTGTGGGGGTTGTGGAGGGGGGGCGGGTAGCAGTGCAGCCTACACACACACACACACACACACAGATGAAATATGAGCACCAGAGCTCCTGCCAGCTCCTACACAGGACCGCTGGTGACAGAAGAGGGCCACCTCCATATAAATCTACTCTTTATTGCTCATTTTTCTTCCCTCCCCCCACTCCTCGCCCTCCCTGTCAAAGTGCGGCGTCCTCTGAGTGAGATCAATGTAAATCACATCCTTTATGGTTTTCACTCTCTCTCTCGCTCCTCGGTGCAGCTGAGCCCTATCGCAGCTAATGGGTGAAAGGTCTTTTCTATCTCATGGACTCATTTGTAATGAAAGTGCCCCCACGGCCCACCCTCTATATGTATGTGTATATATCTACCTATAATGTATATAGCCTATGTAAGGGGGGTGTATATATGTGTGTGTGTGTGTGTGTGTGTGTGTGTGTGTGTGTGTGTGTGTGTGTGTGTGTGTGTGTGTGTGTGTGTGTGTGTGTGTGTGTGTGTGTGTGTGTGTGTGATGGACCTCTTTGCTTATTTTCAACCTATCTTCATATAATTAGTCCTCACCAATGCTCATTATGAGATGGCACCATTTGTGTCTACTCAATAAGTACTAGTGTTTCAGAGGACGGATCTCCACACTTCAGAAACCTGCCTAGTGTCTACCAATGACATCATTGGTAGACAGGTTTGGTCATTTCAAAGAATTTTGTTTTATTTGTATTATTATTAATGCAAGAACAATAGCTTCTATTTCAGAGTGTAAACTTTCCAGGAGGGGAAAGGCTTTAGTTTCTATTAGCTTGGAATCTCCTTTGGTAAACAGAAATGGCAGGACCTAGGAGTGTTAAAGGGGCAAAAGGTCTTACAAAATGAATGACATCATTAGTGTACACAAACATTTAAATTGTTCCATAACAATTCAAACATTAAAATGTCTAAATCTTTCATGAAATTCATGAAAGCCATTGATCGCTTTAATTGTGTGTGTGTGTGTGTGTGTGTGTGTGTGTGTGTGTGTGTGCGTGCGTGCGTGCGTGCGTGCGCGTGTGTGTGTGTATGGGGGATTATTAAGGTAAAAAATCCCAGTGTGTGTGTGTGTGTGTGTGTGTGTGTGTGTGTGTGCGTGTGCGTGTGTGTGCGTGTGCGTGCGTGCGCGCGTTATGGATGTGTGTGTATTATGGATGGATGAGTGTATTATTCTGTATTATGGATGTGTGTGTGTGTTTGTGTGGGGGGGAGTGCGCGTGCGTGCGCGCGCATGCATGTGTGTGCGCGTGCGTGCCGCGCGCGTGCTAGAGGGGGGGTACCGTAGACACATCATCCGACAAATCGACGCCCTCCTCCCGGACCAGAGGGGCAGCCTCCTCCTCCTCCTCCTCCTCCTCCTCATAGAGTCCATCAACACAGCAGTCTGTAGTACACACACACACACACACACACACACACACACACATAGAACAGTCAGTCAGTCAGTAGGACATGGCGCTCCTCCACAGCGGAGCAGCAGCAGCAGCAGCACAGCCTTTCCTCCTCCTCTGTCCAGTGTGTCTACACTGAGACTAGGAGGTGTTTTATACATTAAGAGGGTCTTTTTCTTCTTCTTTTAAAGAGTGTTGAGGGTCCTGGAGACAGAGCGAGAGACCCCCACTTAGCCTACCACAGAGAGAGAGAGAGAGAGAGAGAGAGAGAGAGAGAGAGAGAGAGACTCTGGTAAGTAGCGGCTAGCGGGGCTAACACTACACTACAGACACTCTGTAGTAGCGGACGGGTTGGGGGAAAAAAGAGGAAAGAAAGAACAGATCTACAAGCTCGCAACGCGTCGCAATGCGACGCGTTGTGAGCTTGTAGATCTGTTCTTTCTTTTTTTTCTGGCCAGCGCGAGCGACAGCCTCGCGCTCGTGCCGAATGAATATCGCGATATCATACTAGTGTCGATAATTCCTCTCAAAAACAACTTTATCGACTTAAAAAGCAGCGGTGGAAGAACTTAGAAGTACTCGGATATTATTATTATATATATAAGTAAAAGTATCAATACCGCAACATAAAAATACTCTGTTACAAGTGAAAGGGCTGTTAAAATTCTTACTTGAGTAAAAGTACAAAAGTATTGGCATCAACATATACTTAAAGTACTCAAATGTTTGAAAATAGCCTATACAAAAGAGGGCTAAAGTGGTTAATGTATGTTTTATGATATAATAATGTATATCTGCAAAGTAACTTAAGTTTTCAAATAATTGTAGTGGAGTAAAAGTACAATATTTGCCTCTGAGATGTAGTGGAGTAGAAGTAAAAGTATTGAAAATTGGAAATACTCCAGTAAAGTAAAAAAAATACCTCAAATCTGTCCTTAAGTACAGTACTTGAGTGAATGTACTTAGTTACTTTACACTAGCTGTAGTATACAACCCTCGTAGACGTATTTATGATTCTGACGTTTTCAATCTACGAGAGTTGTAGGGTGCACTTCCTATAGTGCTTTGGACTTTCTGCACTATGCCCCGTAGACACTCCAAACATTGTACAAAATGAAAATAAAGGTGCTTACCGCCGAGCCCCAAATGTTAACTACTTCTACGGGGTATTAGTTTAATGTAATAATCCATATATTTAAAAAAAGAAGTGTTTTAATGCCGTCTGTGGCCGAACGCCATTTTTTCACCCTCGTTTACTTCCTGTTTACATTTAGTGTAATTCCGGTTTTCACCGGATGCGCCCCCTCACTTCCCGTCACTAACGCCCATTGGGAACTTCCGACAGAATCGGCCACAGACGGCATTAAAACACTTCTTTATTGAAAGATATGGATTATTACATTACACTACTACCCCGTAGAAGTAGTTAACATTTGGGGCTCGGCGGTAAGCACCTTTATTTTCATTTTGTACAATGTTTGGAGTGTCTACGGGGCATAGTGCAGAAAGTCCAAAGCACTATAGGAAGTGCACCCTACAACTCTCGTAGATTGAAAACGTCAGAATCATAAATACGTCTACGAGGGTTGTATACTACAGCTAACTTTACACCATTGTTTAATTAAAACACGACAAAACAAACTCCTTCCCGTTACTTTGTAACGTTAAACATATCAAAGTTAGCCCGTTAGCATAGCCAGCTAACTTTACTAAGACACTTTTTAAATGTCCTTTGAACTTGTAACGTTGAAGTTAAACGGCTTGGTTTTTTAATGTTTGCTTTAAAAACTGCTTTACTAGACTCTTTACTGCAGTAAAACAACAACATGTCTATGGTCACAGTGTAGCCAGTGTAATGGAGTATTATTATGTAATGCTGGCTACAATGTTTCACTGGCTGCTCTGCTGAGCAGTGATGGAAAAAGTACTCACTAAATGTTTTACTTGAGTAAAAGTATCAATACTGCAATGTAGAAACACTCTGTTACAAGAAATTAAAATTTTACTTGAGTAAAAGTACAATGGTATATTGGTATAATTCACTTAAAGTATCAAAAGTGGAAAGTACTCATTATGCAGAATGTCCCATTTCAAGTTTTCAAATGTATAAACATCTTTTGAAAATAGATGCAACGCATTGTGAGCTTGTAGAGCTGCTATAATTTTCAAATGGCCCGAAATACATATATGGCTGAAGTGGTTAATGTATGTCTTATTATTAGAATAATCAAAATCTGCAAAGTAACTAGTAACTAAAGTTTTCAAATAATTGTAGTGGAGGAAAAGTACAATATTTGCCTCTGAGATGTAGTGGTGGAGTAAAAGTATTTGAAAATTGGAAATACTCCAGTAAAGTACAAATACCTCAAAATTGTACTTAATTACAGTACTTGAGTACATGTACTTAGTTACTTTCCACCACTGCTGGCTGCCGAGTACAAGTACGACTTGTTTAAGTTATAGGTTTCCATCCAAACACGCCAGAATGTGCTTTGTGAGAGCTGGGAATGTTTACTTCCAGACCCATTAACATCGTTTTACCTTTTTACCGTTTCACCTTTTTTTTAATATTACTGTAGTGTTATATTACATTACTCCAAGCTGACAGATACAGTAGGTTTACTGGTGAACATAACCTCTGCTCTGTGAGGCAAATCACTGGCTTTCACTCCTGTCCTACTGTTAGGAACAGACTTCAGAACTGTTACATTGCTGTTGCATTGCGTTGCATTACTCCATAATATATGACAGGCCAGATAAGCTGACAGGCAGGTTAACCTTGTGAGGGAAATCACTGGCTTTCACTCCTGTCTTACTGTTCAGCCTTATCCTGTAATCTCTCATGTTATGTTGACTAACATGTTGCTCATTTGATGTCAGAACACGTAGATGTGCTTCAGACTGAGTAAGAAAAACTCTTTGTCTTAATAATAATACATCAGACTTATATAGCGCTTTTCTCAGTACCCAAAGTGGCAAAGTCTTAGCTACAGACAGTATACTGGGATTGATTGCTTGACATCTTTAATTGACAACATGCATGATCGTTGCTGTCCGGCAGAAACCAGCAAACTCCATTTTTCCGCTTTTGCATTTTTTCCCATAAATCAGTGCTATTGAACACCCTTTACGTCTGTGTGTTCATTAAACAAATATTGAACCAAGGTAAGGTATTAAAAAGCGCTTCTGACAAAACCAGCTAACTCCATTGGATCCTCAAACTTTCTGCGAAAACCAGCTAAGTCCTCCAAAGGGGGGTGGAGTTAGCTGGTTTTGCCGACTCCAGGCTCCACCCCCTTTTGACCTCCAACCTCATTGTGAGCTTGGAGGTCCATTCAGATGTTCTTATCAATGATGAACAAAACCTCCTAACTCCACTTTTTGTTTTGTTTTTGTCATTTCCTGAAAAATGAACATTTTGGAGTTAGCTGGTTTCTGCCGGACAGCAGAGATATGCATAATATGTGTACGTATCTGTCAAAGGGATAAAACACAATGGGCACAAAGAGACTATTTCCATTGTGGTCCTGTGAGTGTAAGTGTTTGTGTATGGAGGTTTCCTAGATAGTAAATGGAGAAATGTGGTTTTCTTTGTCAATGTTTTCTAACTACTAAAGTTACAGCCTGCCCTGTGTTGGTGCGTCAGGTTATGATTACAACAACTGTGTAACGTTTCAGTTTTAATGATGTAAATTCACATGATGTGAGATTACGTTTCTTGTGCTCGGCATCGAAAGCAACAGTCTAGAGTTGCCTCCGCCATCTGTCTGGGCAATGACCTATTTCTCCTGTTTTACAGCCGAATGATTAGCATATTTCAACTCTTTTTTTACAGATAATGCAGACGCCATGGCCATAGGCGAGGCATGGGAGTGACGTGAAGTTCTGCTTCTTGCTGCCAAAACCCAAACGTATTTTTATCAGCACCATGTCTCCTCTGCTGCTGCTGTAGTAGTAGTAGTAGAGCGAGAGAGAGAGAGAGAGGCACTAAACGTGGAGAGAATGGACGAGTCCGTGCTGCTGGACCTGCTCGAGTGCCCGGTGTGTCTGGAGCGGCTGGACGCCACGGCCAAGGTCCTGCCCTGCCAGCACACCTTCTGCCGACGATGTCTGCAGGGCATCCTGGGCTCCCGCGGCGAGCTGCGCTGCCCCGAGTGCCGCACGCTGGTGGAGTGCGCCGTGGACGAGCTGCCCAGCAACATCCTCCTGGTGCGGCTGCTGGACGGCATCAAGCAGAGGCCCCGGAGGGGGGCGGGAGGACCCGGGGGGGCCGCGGTGGTGGTCGCCAACGGTACGTCGTCGGGAGCCGCCGGGGCCAGGGGGGTGCAGGGCGGCGGACCCAGGGAGCAGGGCGCCCCGGGAGCGCAGCCTCAACGCGCTCAGGCCAAGAGCACCTCAGTCAGGGTCAGTAGCTACTGTGTGTGTGTGTGTGTGTGTGTGTGTGTGTGTGTGTGTGGGGGGGATTTTAAAATGTACCAGCGAGCGTGAATGCATGTTTTCCCATGGCTGGGGGGGGGGGGGGTCAAGCTTAAACAAAACAAGAGTAAATCTGTGTGGATTAACGGCAGCATGTTGCATTACTGGTGCCTCTAATCTTTGCTCCAGATAAGCAGTTAATAGTGATCATAAAGTCAGCCAGCTGACTACAGCAGAGCCCAGGCTGACGAACGACAGTGATTGAGAACATTTGCGTGTTGAGCCAACAAATGATTCCTCTCCCTATTTTTTTTTGCAGCCTGGCTCCAGCAGCATACTAAAGGGAAGGGTCTGTGTGCTTTCTTTTAGTTTGCTGCTGACGTTGGCATCTGCCAGGAGTCTGTTTTTCACTGAGAAGGTTCTCTGTTGTCGTGCAGTTTGTACAGAGAGTGTGTGTGTGTGAGAAACGGGTAGGGGCGGGGGCTATATAGTTGTATTAAGCTTGCTGCAGCCCTGATTCATATAAGGTACAGTTAAAGGGATACTTCACTTTCGGGCCGGGGACACATTTAAAAAAAATATTAAAAATAAATGAAAAAAGTTATGGAAAATTCATGGCCCCCTCACGACACGCAGTGTCCTACTAATGTGTGAGGGGGCCATGAATTTTCCATAACTTTTTTCATTTATTTTTAATATTTTTTTTAAATGTGTCCCCGGCCCGAAAGTGAAGTATCCCTTTAACTACAGGAACAAGATAGAAAATTGCTGTTTGCTCGGATCTCTTGAGGGCAGTTTAAGAAGCGGAGAGAGAGAGAGAGAGAGAGACGTGACTTACCGAGGCGGAAATGGGAATTACCGTCTCTGCTCCGTTCCTTTTTCAGGAGCCAGAGAGAGAAAAACACAGGTTGACATGAAATGTGTGGGTGTGTTGTGCTCAATGCATACTTGGAACAGCCACGTGTAAGATGAGACCACGGCCCGACGTTGCCAGGTTGTTGTCATGACAGCTCCTTGCTTTGCTGCTGTTTTTGTGCTCTTAACCTATTAAGACCGGGAGCGCATCTGTGTCTTTAGATTTCTTTGGGCTATTCAAAAATAGCAGATATACAAGCTCATAGTGCGGCACCGAGTGCCGCGCTATGAGCTTGTAGATCTCCTTTTTTTTTATAGATTTTTTTTGGGCGAATCTTGTGCAATTTTTTTAATTCCAGGGACCTCCAGAAGCAAAGATTTGAGTTACAAATGTTCGCTTTAACAATACATATATTCAAAGATTTACACAAATGTTCAGGATTTTTCAAAAAATAGCAGATCTACAAGCTCATAGCGCGGCACTCGGTGCCGTGCAATGAGCTTGTAGATTTTTTAATAGCCAAAGCAATTTTTTAATAGCCAAAGTATAAAATCATGGTTGTAGCTCAAATCTAAAATGACACAGATGCGTTCCCGGTCTTAATGGGTTAAATGCTTTTCTTTTTTTGCTTCAGCAAATCCTGATGTTTTTCTTTCTTTCTCCTTTACCTGCACTCCTCCCTGGGAGAGTCAACACGCAGGCCTGCTCTTGTAATCGTTTTCGTCGTCCGTGTCACGTGTTTCCACGTTGTTGGTTTTGAAAATCATTGATACCGACGCTGATGATAACAACATGTGTTGGACCAGTGTTTTATTGTGTTCCCTTTCCATGCGCTTGGTTATGAAATCCAGAATGGCTTTTGTTCTGCGTGCCACCGGATTTCTCTGAAACTGGACACCCCCAAGAGGTACACAAACTTTGTGCCATGGAAACATAATAAGGGCGGCAGGCAGTGCAAAAAACTAGTATTGCTCAAAATAAACAGCATGCTAGATAACAGCGTCCTCGCTGTTCCTGTTAGTCATTGTAGTAAATATCTCCAACGCATCTTAGATTCTAAGACGGTGATTCTCGACCCTTTTTAATGTCAAGGACATCCTTGCGGGATCAATAAAAGTCCATCTATCTATTTGCTAAACAATGACAGAGTGGATCTTCATGTCCTCGCCCAAGTGTATTCTCTGATTAATAACCTCACAGACTTGGCTGAATAGCGAGGAGTTATTTAGTTCTCCCTGGTAAATCGGAGGCATTAGGTGTGGGTGTTTTTCAAAGCCATTGATTTATGAGGTTTGCTCGGTGCCAAGCAACTTAGGCAGAGGATTCTGTCTCACTGTTTCACAGTTTGGAAGGAGAGAGAAAATCTTCCGCATGAAAACCAGCATTAAGGCCCACAGACACAGATGTGTATCTCTGAGACCCTCAGTGTACACCGTCAAATCCTCAGTGTTCATTTCACTCTGAGCGGGTCCAAATGGAACCGTGTTCCGTTTGGACCCATTTCCACAATTTTTGTTCCATTTGTACACTCTCTGAGTTAACAGACCCGTAAGGGTCCATTTTGGTTCTTAAAGGGACATTTCGACGATTTTGCATCAAACCCCTATTTTTATCTAGGTCTAGGACCCATAAACATGATCCTGGTGTGTTTTTTGTGTTTTATCTGTATTTTTTTTAGATTTTTATCCATATCCTCAGAGACTATGAGTCATTTGACTCATAGTCTCTTTATCTCACCTTATTTCCTGACTACAATGTAGACCACACCCCCACGCAGCCTCCCCTCCCCACAAGGAAGGGCAGTGCCCCAAAGCATTATGGTCATTGTAGTAATGCAGCGGTCCAGTCAAACCCCAGTCAAACACACAGACTTCTATATTTTTCTGGCCAATATGGTGCAAATTTCAAATTTTGCTACCGTTATCTACTACAAATATTATTAACATTGAGTGACTGTAAGTTCTTCCAGGGGTGAAATGCTCCTTTAACTACGAATCATTTAGATGGGAACCCCCTCTAGGACCGCTGGAGGGGGTCCCCGGACCCCATGTCGAGAACCAGCGATCCTAAAATATCCCTGCACACACACACACACACTTACGGCCCTTTTTTTCGCTTGTACAAAAACCAAAAAAAGCACAGGGGCAAAATAGTGTGTCGTTGCCATGCAATGTGGCCCCGACCGCCCAGCTCCACACAAAGGGGAAAGGAGGGCCCAGAGCCCAGATGAAAAGATGTCAAGGTTCTTCTGTGCAGGATCAGTGGAATGTCTGTGTGCTGATAATGTATCTGTCTTAGCCATGCAGGTACGAAGATCACAGGCCTTTCGCTGTTAAACGGCTACTGGGGGGGGGGGGGGGGACTTGCCTCATTTACCGTAGTATCACTTCTGTTCTGAGGGCCTTGTTGTGGTTGTTTTCAAAGGAGCGGGCACGGTGGAATTTCCCCTCTCTCTGCTTTGAAACCCCTGTTTGTCTGGGTGGTGGTGGGGAGGGGAGGTGGGCATGTTTGTGACTGCTCTATTATTTGGTCCCTCGGCGCGGCGAGCATTGACAGCTGGTCACCATTCTCCCTGCAGTCAGTGGGATGAAAAACGCACAATGCTCTATACTCTAGACTCACTCTGCCTTTAACGCACACAGTCCACCTAAATCAAAGCGTCTTTTTTTCATTTCACCAGAATCTACATAATTGTGGAATAAGAGTGCAGCAGGAGTGCATTCATATTCAAAATAGGGGGAGTTATGGACAAAATCAAATATAACCATAGTTTGACCAAATTGGCTCCATCAGGATTGTGACGGTAGTATAAATAGCAGATATACAAGCTGCGACGCGTTGAATAAAATGGGGCTTAAGTGATTAAAACCAGGTAAAGGCAGCACTTTTTGCCACATCACGGTATTACGATATGCAAAAACCCCAGACGATATATCTAGTCTCCTATCACGATATCAATGTAATATCCATATAATATTGCCCAGCCCTAATTCAAAGGCACTCACAGATTTGAACCCCACCCCATGCCTTGTCCAGATATGTAGTCATGTCCTGACCGTGTAAAGTCTTTCCTGCCCGTCCCGAAGGCGTTCTGCCGGCCAGCGGGGGAACGGGGGGGGGGGGGGGGGGAAGACGCAGTGGCGTTGCAGGTGGAAGATGTCAGCACATTAACCCATTAAGACCTGGAACGCATCTGTGTCACTTTTTCATTTGAGCTAAAAAAGCATTATTTTACACTTTGCGCTATTTTGATCGTGAAATCGTGAAAATGTGTGCAAATCTTTGAATATATATATTTTTTAAAGCGAACATTTTGAACTCAAATCGTTGCTTCTGGGGGGTCCCTGGAACAACATATTTTGAGATGGGGGTCCGACGCCAAATGCATATCATTTTGGGGGTCCTTGACATGAAAAAGTTTGAGAACCACTGATATAGAAACATACGTTTTTTTCAGAATACTGTTGGGATTTAGAAGACATTTGTAGAATCGGCTTCAGGTCTTAATGGGTTTAAACAGCTATAGAGATCAAAGCCCTGGGTCCGGGCCCATGCCTGTTCTACCAGCCAGAACACAGAAGTCCTGCTCCTTTAGGGACGGCTCGCCTCACTGCTCACGTTAGCTATGCACCCGGGACCCTCCCCCCCCCCCCTCCCCCCCCCCCCCCCCCTCACCATGCTGACTGCCTCACAACCAACTTTTTATTGTTGCGCCGGACGCCTTCTGTTTTTTTTCTCTTTTCTTTGCGAGCGTCCAGAGGGGTCGAAGCAATTGCTTGGAATTCTAGCATTCCAGCTGAAACCCCTGCCCCCCCCCTCTTACTACAGGCTCTTATCTGGTCAAAGGCTGGTCAGGATGGGGGGGGGGGGGGGGGCTCTGGCCCCGACAGATGCACAACGGGGTTTTGTTGCGGCTCCTCCTCTGATCTCACTGACTGACTGAAACGCATGTCAGGAGTGACGGACGCACAGGGGGGGCGACTCTGTGTGTGTGTGTTTGTATTACTATACTTGCGAGGACCAAGTCTAGTAGAATTTGAAGAAATATACATTGTGAGGACCGTTTTCCTGGTTCTCACAAGACAAATGGTTGTTTTATAGTTAAAAAAAACAT
Source organism: Gymnoscopelus braueri (assembly GCF_963280865.1). Lineage (NCBI taxonomy): Eukaryota > Metazoa > Chordata > Actinopteri > Myctophiformes > Myctophidae > Gymnoscopelus > Gymnoscopelus braueri. The sequence goes on from NC_137607.1 coordinate 5,376,234, forward strand.
TTTTTAGGGATACGTTTACAATTAGAAAGACATTCAGGTCAGGATTAGACATTTAGAGGTTAGGTTTAGGGATTGGAATTAGAGTTAAACATGATTTATACTTAGTTGCGCGCCAGTGTCATGCACCAAAAAATAGCTGATCTATAAGCTCACAACACGTCGCAGCGCGACGCGTTGTGGGCTTGTAGATCTGCTGTTTTTCAGCTTTAGGCTTACGGTTAAAAATGGCAATTATTATTTTTAAATGGCATTCATAACATGGCTGTCCTAAAGTGTAATGTCCTCACAAGTATAGTAATACAAACGTGTGTGTGTGTGTGTGTGACAGTGTGTGCGGCAGCGTGCGTGGGTGGGGGGTGGGGCAGGCTAGCGCCGACAGAAGGTGACGGGGTGCTAAGTAAAAAGGTGTCGGTTGGAACCAAAAGGGACAAATGTTAAGCTGGTATAGCCTCGGTCGGAGCCCCCGCCAGCACCCCCCCCCCCCCCAACAACCACCACCAGCACCACTTACTCCTATAGCAGTGAGCCGCTAGCTTGAGTCGGATCGATTATTTTCTTAGGGATTCATCTATCGATTACGTTTCCGATAAATCGAGAATCCCGTTTTTTTTGTGTGTGTGAATTTTTTTCTGTATTAACGGTGTGACAACAATGTGAAAAATGATAGGAAAAAAACACTTAAGCCCTACTTTATTAAACTTCGTACACGGGTGTCGGGCAAAAATAGCGACAGTTGCCCATCTACAAGCTCACAACGCGTTGCATCGCTATACTGTACCACCGCTCCTAGCAGTGAGCCGGTATAGCCTCGGTTGCCCCCCCCCCCGGGAGGCCCCCGGCATGTCTTTTGATATGGGGGGGGGGTGAAATAAAAGGGCCCGGTGTGTTGCTGAATGCAGGGCTGTGGCTGAGCTGTGTGGCCTGGCCCTCCTCCTCGACGGGCTCAGGGGCAGTGACTCACCTCCACGCCGATCACGTTACAGTGGATGTTTTGTCTTCCCTCCCTCCCTTTGTCCCCCCCCCCCCCTCCTCGTCGTATTCTGTTCACAGAAAGATCCAGAGCAGATAGTAGGGCGAGCGCGGCGGCATTTATCATGCAGGGGGGAACCTGGTTAAAAAAGCCTTAAGGAACTGTCTGGCAAGTCAGGGGGGCGGGGCGGGGGGGGGGGGGGTCAGGGGTCGTGGTAGTCCGGGGGGGAGGGGGGTGGGGTCCAAGCCAACAGAGCGGGGGTGGGGGGTGCAGAAAGGAATTAGAGAGTGAGAGGTCGCCTTGGATGTCTTCAATTATCATTCTGGCCCTCCGCAGAGCCCGGCCCTTCTCTCTCTCTCTCTCTCTCTCTCCTTCTCTCTCTCTCTCTCTCTCTCTCTCTCTCTCTCTCTCTCTGCTTTATGATAATGTCTCTCTGTCATTAAAGTTTTAGTGTGTCTTCTCGTCAATGCCGTCGTCCATTAGCCACGCCGCGGAGTCCAGGGCGCGTTTTTAAAAGCCGATACATGCACGCTAATGTGAACCCTAATAAAGATGTGATGAACAATAACAGCTTGAGAGTACAGCTCGTGTACATAGTAAAGTCCCCACTGTTGATTTATCTGTTTGCTCTGTACCGGTCCATTTGGTTACATTTGTAGCCTCTCTGAGTACAATTAATATTCAGGGTTTTATTTGTACTGTGTGTGTGTGCACGTGTGTGTGAAAGACAGCAAGTGTGAACTAGTCTTTGTGTAGAGCTGATGGGAGGTGAAACTCAACTCTGCGCTGTGGGTTCTCAGGGAGGGAATCAGGCCGTTGTTTCCCCTGTGATGATAATAGGGACTTGATACAAACGGCATCTATTGGCTCTCTCAAGCTCTCTTTTTATAGCGCCTTTCAATCTTCTTCTTCCTCCTCATCATCATTACCTCCCCATCCAGGGCGTTCTATCAGGCAAACAGAATACCAAACAAAGCCCATTAATTTGGTCCGAGTCTGTGGTGGTTAAATGGATTTCAGTCCAATTCCCCCCCCCCCCCCCCCCCATTCCCTTATGAGAAAGCGGCCAGGCGGGGGGGGGGGGTGTGTGTGTGTGTGTGTGTGTGTGTGTGTGTGTGTACGAATGTCTTTGTGGCGTTTCTTCCCCATTTTGTGTGTGTGCGCTCATCTCCCTGCAGTTGATGTATTTCTCCCGAGAGAAGGAATGCTGTTTATGGCTTCCTCATGTAAAAAAGCATTCTCATTAAAATTCCTCCGCTCCTCCCTCTCTCTCCGTCTGAGGTCGATGAGTCACGCCGGGCCCTCTTTGATGACATCATAATGTTGTCGGTGAACACCCCCCCCCCCCCCCCCCCTTTTCCTGGTCGTCTGGCTGACCTCGGCCGGTGTCACAGAACCCCATCATTACAGCCTTCTTCTCTGCCCGCACGCTGGCAAGCGCATACTTACTGTGATCCACTGGGGACTGTTTCTGCTAGCCAGTCCAGGCCTATTCTTTCTGTCTTGCCCCTCCCTCCCTCCCTCCCTCCTCACACTCTTTCCTCGCCTCCTCTGTGTTTCCCATGGAGGTCGTGTCGGCAGGGACACGGGCCGTGACCCGTTCTGGGCCAATTCGTGCGCCAGGGTAGAGTTTTTGTTGGAACGAATAGGGGAAAACGCGGTGTTAAGTGTTGGTGGAAGAAGTACTCACATATTTTACTTAAGTAAAAGTAGCAATGCCACAATATAAAGATACTCTTGTTACAAGTAAAAGGCCTAGTGTGTTCAAAATGATACCTGAGTGAAAGTACAAAAGTATTGGTATCAAAATGTACTTAAAGTACCAAAAGTACAAAAATATTTGAAAATAGCAGATCTACAAGTTCACAACGAACTTTTAGATCTGCCATTTTCAAATAGCCTCGGTATAGAAGTATAGAATAGGGTTGAAGTGGTTAAAGGGATATTTCACTTTCAAATAAAATAAACATTAAAAATAAATATTTTTAAAAAATGAAACAAGTTATGGCAAAATCACGGCCCCCTCACACATTAGTAGGACACTCTAATGCGTGAGGGGGCCGTGATTTTTCCATTACTTTTTTCATTTATTTTTTATATATTTTTTAAATGTTTATTTTATTTGAAAGTGAAATATCCCTTTAATGTATGTTTTATAATGTAATCATTTATATCTGCATAGTAACTAAAGTTTTAAAATAATTGTAGTGGAGTAAAAGTACAATATTTGCCCCTGAGATGTAGTGGAATACTTAAAGTAAAAGTACCTCAAAATTGTACTTAAGTACAGTACTTGAGTAAATGTACTTAGTTACTTTACACCACTGGTATTAAGTGTTCTGATGGAGTATTGGGATTTCAAAAACATTCTTGACTTTTATTGTATTGTAACCCAAATCATCATTGTTTTGCCCAAATCATCATCATCTGTCATTCCTCCGTGTTGCTTCCTGTGTGTGTTCATCAGAAGTCTGATTTCACTTCCTGTGTGTGTTCATCAGAAGTCTGATTTCACTTCCTGTGTGTGTTCATCAGAAGTCTGATTTCACTTCCTGTGTGTGTTCATCAGAAGTCTGATTTCACTTCCTGTGTGTGTTCATCAGAAGTCTGATTTCACTTCCTGTGTGTATTCATCAGAAGTCTGATTTCACTTCATGAATTGATACAATCTGGAGTAACATGGTGAGGAGTTACATGGTGAGGACGTGATCAACGTACGTATCAAATATGGATACCCGTGTATATTGTGATGCCACTTTGAAGTGACACAGCCCAGCACCTCATTACTGCCTCATTTACACACTGCAGAGTGGCTATTTTCGGCACGCACACGATGACAAACTAGGCTTCAGTGTTGATCGTGTCCTGTTCTACACACACACACACACACACACACACACACACACACACACACACACACACACACAATTTTGAGGTACTTTTACTTTACTGGAGTATTTCAAATTGTCTACACTTTTACTTCTACTCCACAACATCTCAGAGGCAAATATTGTACTTTTAACTCCACTACAATTATTTGAAAACTTTAGTTACTAGTTACTTTGCAGATATACATTATTACATTATAAAACACACATTAACCACTTTAGTCCTATTTTATACCTAGGCTATTTGAAAATAGCCGATCTGCAAGCTCACAATGCGATGCGTTGTGAGCTTGTAGATCTGCTATTTTCAAACATTTTTGTACTTTGACTTTTGGTACTTTTAAGTACATTTTGATACCAATACTTTTGTACTTTTACTCAAGTCAATTTTGAATTCCGGACTTTTACTTGTGACAGAGTACATCTACATTGCAGCATTGATACTTTTACTCAAGTGAAACATTTGAGTACTGTTCCCACACACACACACACACACACATACAAACCTCTCTTCTTCCTCGCCTCCTCTGTGTTTCCCATGGAGGTCGGGCCGAGACGGGGCTGTGACCCCTTCTGCGCTTTTTAGCGTGCCGGGGGGAGTTATTTTTTCTCTCCTCTTGTTCTTTGTGTGTGTGTGTGTGTGTGTGTGTGTGTGCGCCACCTATAATGTTCTCTTTATGAGGCAGTGTTTTTCCACATGTGTCCTGGTTGCTGGTGGAGGAGTTCCTCCCTCCCACCACCAGCAGGCTGCTGTCTGCGTCCAGAGGCCTGTTAAAGGTCTAATGAGATTACAGTTGATTAGACAGTGAGTCGACACAAGCTCTCTGGGCTCCGCCCGCTGCTCGACCGCCCGCCCTCTTGCTCCGCTCTCTCTCTCTCTCGCTGCTGACTCTCATTCCGGGAGAACCACTGAACACTTGTTATTTAATGCCTCCTCCACCGGCGTTGCCTGTGTTTTGTGACGTGCACGTACGCCCGCTGTGTGTGTGTGTGTGTGCGTTTGTGCGGTGCGGACCGCCGGCGGTCCCAGGTGATTAATGCAGTTTTCATGATGTAGACTTTGTTTTTTGTAACCGGTCAGAAGTTCAGAACTAATGAGTAACTATATATATTTGTTTGTAAAGTGTGTGTCACACGCGTACAGAATAATAATGTAGCCTTAATGTCCTTTTTTTCATTTAAATGGTGCAGACTGCAGAGCCTAAAAGCCTCGTGTTGCTCCACCTGCTGATTATGTCTGGGGAAATCTACATTCAATGTAAGGGGTCTAAGAACAGCTCCCTTACCCCATTCAATCCGGGAATCACATCTGTCATTTTAGATTTCTTTGGCTATTCAAAAATAGCAGATACACAAGCTCATACTCGGTGCCGCGCTATGAGCTTGTAGATCTGCAAAAAAAAAAAAATTAATCGTGAAAATGTGTGCAAATCTTTGAATATATTTTTTAAGTGAACATTTGTAACATGTTTTGTCCCAGGGACCCTCTGAAGCAAAGATTTGAGTTACAAATAGTTGCACAAATTTTCACGTTTTTTTCAAAAATAGCAGATCTACAAGCTCATAGCGTGGCGCTCTGTTAACAAACCGACTGCTTTGGAAACCAATCATATCGCCGGCCCCATACGAAGGCCCGCCCCCCTAGGGACTTTGGATTGGTTGAGTACCGTGACTCATTTTCTTTCTCATGTTTTATACGTTTTGAAATGTTTTAAGTTTAATGTCGTGGTGGATGGCAATGTGATCGCGCTGAAACCTTGCCCAAAGTGTGGAATCCGACGTCACCGGCCGCTCAAAAGAAGTCCGAGATAGTTTCGTTTGCCGTTTCTATACGGATCCCAAGATCTACATCATTTCCCTGGTGTTTTAAACTCTTAATTGTTTCCACCCGGTTTAAGCAGCGAAGGCTGGGAGATCGTCACCAGTCTCTCCAGTCGAGCGAAGGGTTCAGAGGCAGACTTGTGAGTCTGCTAAAAGCCAGACGTGAGGCTTAGCTTTCACAATAAGGTCAGCCGTGTTATTGTCTCTGTTGACATAACATTACACATTTCTCTGTGTTCCTCATTAAGTTCCAAAGCAGGGCCGGTCGGCCCACCCATGCATGCAGACATGGGCTGTGGTGTGTGACACAGTTTCTCTTGCTCTGTATATTAATGCACCGCTCCAATGTGCCCAGAGCAGTGCTTCTCAAACTGTGGGTCGGGGTCCCCAAATAATGTGTGGGGGGTCCCCAAATGATTTGCTTTACACATTACCTGCCTTGATATTAAACATCGTTTTTTTTATCCCCTTGCCAGCGTAATTACCTTAAATAGACGATCGTTGAAACGCTGTGGAAGCCACGTTGTGTACAAAAAAAAAAAAAAAGTCCCTGTGGGTAGGCGGAGGGCTCTGTGTATCCACTGGGACAATAACATTCCAACCACGAGCAGCCATTTGGGGTCTATGACCCGTTGAAAACAGGTGGTTTTCAATGAAAAAAAAAGAGTTAGGAGGGTTTTTCTAAAAATCCCATAGTTGGGCTGGATGGATGTCTGTTTTTTTGGAATGACGTCACATCCGACTACTTCTTCTCTGAGTGACGATCGATCATTCCAAAGCTGTGCTAGAGCGCCCCTTGTGGAATTTTCAAAACTTTTTTTTAAATAATAGAACGCATTTATGCGTTCTTGGCGTGCAAGTGATGTAGTTAAATAGAACGCATATATGTGTCTTTAGCAGGTAATGTGTTAATGTGCAACATAGCTTTCTATATTGTGGAAGCAAACAAACCAACATACAGTATTAAGTGTATACGGGGTATCTGTACACTAAGTGTATACAGTTTATCTGTTAGACCGTCCAGAAAAAACGCGGGCAAAAACCCTCGATTATGTGGGCTAAAATCCTTGATTATGCGATGAAATATGCGGGGATTTTATGCGGTGAAATTGCGAAATATGTGGAAAGTGGAAAATATGCAGACATATGTGAATTTTATATTGATATGTGAAACGTGCGCAAAGTTGCAAAAAATGCAAGAAATATGCGGCAACAAAACATGTGAATATTATGTGATGCGAAAAGTTTGGGAACCACTGGCCACCTTTGGGGAAAGCAGGTGGTTCCTTGCTGATAGGCGGCATAATCACAGTTTGAGGTGGGGCCCTGCGCTGCCACGTATGTGAATCCTTCATAGTGATTATTATCCAGTGCCACAGGGTGAGGTGCCAATTAGTTGGGGGAATAGCTGGCAAAATCCAGATTTATGCTTTTGCTAAAAGCATAAATACGGTGGGGTGTACAGTGCCGAAAACGGACGATCTACAAGCTCACAACGCGCATCGATGCGACACATTGTGAGCTTGTAGATTGCTGTTTTTAGGCACAGGAGTATAATTGTATGAGGCATGACGCTAGCGAGAAGAATCTCTTGTGTGCCTACCACCAATTTGTGAACGGTGCACTCTGGATAATTATTTGTAATACGTTGTTGAGTTGTTGGTGGCTATTTTACGCTTCATCCTAAACAAAAAGCCTGTCTTTATAGGATTACAGTAAAAAAAAAACGTGCATGTTGGTTCAGTAAAAGCAGAGTTACATAAAGCACTGAACATGTACGGCTAACTGTATGTTTCCACTGGTGGAAGAAGTACTCAGATATTTTACTTAAGTAAAAGTAGCAATATAAAGCAATGTAAAAAATACTCTGTTACAAGTAAAAGCCCCGTGTTCAAAATGTTACTTGAGTAAAAGTACAAAAGTATTGGCATCAAATATACTTAAAGTACCAAAAGTAAACGTAATAAAATGTTTGAAAATAGCAGATCTACAAGCTCACGACGCGAGCTTGTAGATCTGCTATTTTCAAATAGCCTAGTTATAAAATAGGGCTAAAGTGGTTAATGTATGTTTTATAATATAATTTTAATCTACAAAGTAACTAGTAACTAAAGTTTTCAAATAATTGTAGTGGCGTAAAAGTACAATATTTGCCTCTGAGATGTAATGGAGTAGAAGTAGAAGTATTGAAAATTGAAAATATTCCAGTAATGTAAAAATATCTCAAAATTGTACTTAAGTACAGTACTTGAGTAAATGTACTTAGTTACTTTACACCACTCACGTTTTCCACCCGAAATTTCCCTTGTATCAACAGTGACCCACCACTGTGGCAGATGCCCTCTCCCCTGAGATTTCCTCACCGTTTTTTTTTAGCCACCTCTCTGGCAGTGAGTTTTGGATCTGGCAGCATTATATAGCGTGAATCGGCAGTGTGTGAGCACTGGGTAAATGGTGTGTGTGTGTGTGTGTGTGTGTGTGTGTGTGTGTGTGTGTGTGTGTGTGCGTGTGCGTGTGTGTGCGTGCGAATTCCCCAGCTCAGGTCCACACACTGGGTTTTCCATAATTCCAGGGCAGAGAAATCAGAAGACATAATCATGTGATTAAGGTGCAGTCTGGGCTGTCTCCCTCATTATAGGGTAGCGCTGCTTCACCGGCAAAAGGGTGTGTGTGTGTGTATATGTGTGTCTGTCTGGCTCTAAGAGCCTTCAAGATTTTCCAGGCCAGACACCAGTGAGAAGGAGTTTTGTCAAAGCCCCTCTAACCCGTTTCCCCAGACTGTGAGTGTGTGTGTGTGTGCTGTAAGGAATGCCGTGAGCGGTGACAGGTCACACTGTTGCTCCTCTACACTGCGGGGCTTGTCTGGTCTCGTCTCTTACCTGCCAGCTCATATTCTCTCTCTGTTCCACTTGTTCCACTACCTTCTCCTTCTTCCTCTTGTCTGTCCTCCTGTGTGTTTGCATCTATTCCCTGTGTCTGTGTCTGTGTATGTTTGCATCTATTCCCTGTGTGTGTTTGCATCTATTCCCTGTGTCTGTGTGTGTTTGCATCTTCGCACGATCTATTCTATTCCCGCCCGGTCTCTGTCGCTCTGGCACCTGTGAAACGTGCATTAATACAATATAACTTACTCAAGTGGTGGGGTGGTTGTATTTGGTACTGTGCTTACTGTAACTAACACATTTGAGTACTTTTTCCACCACTGCCTGTGTCTGCCTGGTTGGACAAGACTGCTTTACTAGTGCTACTCGCTGGAGATCAAAATTAAATCTCTCCCCTGAGCAAGCAGGCGGTCTCTATTAGTGGTTCAAATTTCATCTTTAAGACGAGGGCTGGGAAGTATAGAGTTCTGTCTAACAGGACAGAGCATTTTACATTTTATTGATTGATAGGAAAAACAAGGTCTTAAGTATTGGGGTTGAGTAATGGGATATAAAAAATATGTTTTATTAAATTATGTTGTCATTTTTATTGTATTGTTACATTGTAAAGGCAGACATTTTTTCCTCCGTGTTGTATCCTGTTTCATCTTGTTATTCAGAAGTCTGATTCAATGAATTCATAAAATATGGAGTTACGTTATCACATTTTCTTAACATCCATATTCAACAATGTATCAAATATTGACACTCATAAATGTTGTGATGCCACTTTGAAGTGGTGTCACCCAGCACTTCACTAATGCCCAATTCATGTTCCCATCGTACGACCCTGCCCGAAAATAGCAGATCTACAAGCTCACGATGCACTGTGAGCTTTGGTCACAGGACACCATACACAACTAAGGATAAATGATGCTTGAGTGTTGATGCACAGAGAGCCAGAGTGGAGGCGGTGAGGCGCCGGTGCACCTGAAAGCCCTTGGGGGGGGGGGGGGGGCAAGAGTTACCTGCACCACCAACTGAGTTTGGCTTTAAGACACCCCCCCCCCCCCCCTCTTTTTTTCCATGTTTTCTTGGATGTGCCGAGAGGATCACATCCATCCTTACTCTGGGATAATTTGGGAGTGTTAAAAGTTCACTCCTGTAACTGGCTCCGTGTGCGGCGTATCGTATGAACCCGGGCTTGTGTACGCGCTTTGTTTGCGACGGTGCGTTAATACCGCTTGTGGTTGCCAGTTGTCGGTAACAGCAGACTCTGGGTGGTCTCCCAGTTTGTACCGCCCTCCCTCCCTCATCCACACGTCCCATCCCCTGCCAAGCTCCCAATGACAATAGCCAAAGGAGGGGGGTGACCTTGTTTTTACCTCAGGTCTATCGCACCTGTGCAGGCCAGCCAAAGTGTGTGTGTGTGTGTGTGTGTGTGTGTGTGTGGTCCAATGGCTTGGATCTTTCTTTTGATACAGATTTATGCTCCACAACTGTCATCAAGGCTAATTTCACGGCTCAGATCGTGTGTCAGTCTAATCGTCAGCACAAAGGATACACGTTCATGTAAAAACGTGTGAGTTGTTTTTTTATATGACAGCATGTCCTTTTGTGGTGATGATGTTATTATAATATTACAGTGAGAGTGTTATACCAGGGGGGTTCTTAAAGTGGGGTCCGGGGGGGTCCTTGAGGGGGGTCCCAGACGGTCCCCCCAGCAAAATGAGTGAATCAAAAATCAATTGACGCGGCCATAGCTGAATGGGTGGAGAGCCCGTCTGGGAAGAAGGGCCCAGGTTTGATTCCCAGGACCACGGCAATGTGTCGAGGTATCCCTGAGCAAAACGCGTACCGTACCCCCTAACGCATTGGTTCTCAAAGTGGGGTCCGGCGGGGGTTCCATGGGGTCCCCAGCAAAATGTGTTAATTTAGCGCCACTTTAATCATTATTGTATACTTAAGCTATTCAAAAATAGCAGATATACAAGCTCATAGCATGTATATTGTTTGTATACGTTAACAATTAAGTCCTATGTTATACTTTAGCTATTTGAAAATAATATGATGATACACGTGTTGTGGGCTTGTAGATCTGCTGATTTTGAAAAATCCCTGGCACAAAATATTTTTGAGATGGGGGTCCGTGGCCAAATACATGATTATTTTTATGGGTCCTTGATATGAAAAAGGTTTGAGAACCACTGTATTCTAGCACAACTGGAGCACTTCAGACTCAGAGCTACCCTGTGTGTCTGAAGTGGGAACATGTCGACACCTAAATCATTAGCTCTCGTCTTTCCGTCAGCGGAATTGATTCTTTTGACTGTTTTGTCAGCTGTGTGACAACACGTCGTCCACCCATGGGTGGCCCCCCCCCCACCTCTATTCCCCAAGGTGGCCCCCCCATACCTCACCTCCCCTCCTCCCCCCAATAACTTCCAACGGAGCAGTTTGACCCTCGTGACCCTCTCTGACCCTCCATGTTGTGATTTTTTGTTTTTGGGGGCTCAGGATTGGTCATCCATGGGCCATTGGCACGGTGGCATTTTAAGTGCTTAGTTCCCATCCCCGGGGCTGACTTTCGGCTGATTCGCTGTCATTTGACCCCTTGACCTCTGGCACCCTCAGGGGCCACAAATGGCCCTGAATGAGCCGAGAAGGGTCCATGGTGCCTCACAGTGGTGGAAGAAGTACTCGGATTATTTTACTTAAAAATAGCAGTACCAAAAATATAATATACATATAAACATTTATAAAAATTGCTCTGTTAAAAGTAACAAACCTTGTATTCAAAATTTGACTTGAGTAAAAGTACTAAAGTATTGGCAATAGTAAAAGTACACAATGTTTTCAAAATGTGTCAAACATTTTTCGAACATATACTGATCTCCAAGCTAACAACGCTTCGTATCATCCCGACACATTGTGAGCTGGTAGATCGGCTAATTTCAAATAGCTAAAGTATAATATGGGACTTAATTGGTTAATGTATGTCTTGTAGAATTTGTACTACTAATCTAAAATCTACAAAGTAACTTTTTTTTTTAAGTAACCAGGCGGCTAACGTTTTTCAAATAGTTCTAGGAGGGCCATCCAGCACGGTGGAGCCCACTCTTGACTTGTGGTGAAATTCTTGACTAAAATGTCAGAGCTACAAGCCTTTTATACGTTTGTGTTCTTATAGCGGGTGTAGAAGCTCACAACGCATCAGTGGTGTAAAGTAACTAAGTATATTTACTAAAGTACTGTACTTAAAGTACAATTTTGGGGTATTTTTTACTTTTGCTAGAGTATTTCCAATTGTCTGTACTTTTACTTCTACCTCACTACATCTCGACTCCACTACAATTATTTGAAAACGTTAAGTTACTAGTTACTTTGCGGATATAATTATAATATTATAAAACATTTTGGCCCTATTTTATACATAGGATATTTGAAAATAGCCGATCGACAAGCTCACAGCGCGTCGCATCGCGAGCTTGTAGATCTGCTATTTTCACACATTTTAGTACTTTTACTTTTGGTACTTTAAGTATATTTCGATGTCAATACTTTTACTCAAGTGACATTTTGAACACAGGCCTTTTTTACTTGTAACAGAGTGTTTCTACACTGTGGCATCGCTACTTTTACTTAAGTAAAACATGTGAATACTTTTTTCCACCACTGCAACGCGTTGCGACAAATTGTGAGTTTGTAGCTTGGCTATTTCCGTGCAATACCGTCACATGACAAAGAATAAAAAATGAATAAAGTGCTTGACAAGGAGGTGAATAGGATTACTGTACAGCCACATCTCTCTCTCTCTCTCTCTCTCTCTCTCTCTCTCTCTCTCTCTCTCTCTCTCTCTCTCTCTCTCTCTCTCTCTCTCTCTCTCTCTCTCTCTCTCTCTCTCTCTCTCTCTCTCTCTCTCTCTCTCTCTCTCTCTTCCCCCCCCCCCCCCCCCCTACACAGTGGGTGGTCACAGGGATGTTATCTGTGGGGTGGCAGTGGGCAGCGTTCAGAATCAGAGAAATCATCACATGGGAACCTGCAGAGAATGCACTGGCCCTTGAAAATAGACAAACTCCCAAAGTGGAGAGCTGAGTTTGTTTACCTTCAAATCACTGCCTGACAAACTGAGTGGAACTTGAACTGATGTGGGAAATAAGTGTGTGTGTGTGTGTGTGTGTGTGTGTGTGTGTGTGGATGAGGACGTGAAAAGCTGAGAGACAACTATCTTAACCTCTGCCCTCCTTCTCTTGAGCTACGTGTATGTTTTTTTTTACCAGCTAGCTGGAAGAGCGGCTGGTCTCTAAGAGACAGAGCACTAGTCGTCAACATATTCTCGTCTCGATGTTTTCGATCATTGGCTGTCCTTTAAGCCAATGGGGAGACATCCCATACTCTGAACGGCGGTCTCGTCCTCCCTTGCTATGGTATCATAACGGTGTTGCCAGATTCTGCGAGAGAAATAAGCAACCAGGTCTATGAAAACAAGCCGCGCATACACGGAACACAAACACACACACACACACATACACTCACACACACACAGCACACACACACACACACACACACACACACACACACACACACACACACACACACACACACACACACACAAATATACACTCACACACACACAGAAAGAAAAAGATTGGATCAGGCCAAAACAAAGCGTGCAGCTAGCTGGTATACATGCAACCGATCTCCAGAGATTACCGTAACATTGCACGGAACGAGTGCACTTCATTCCGTGGATAGCCGCCTCGGAACTCCCGAATTGCGTGCATATGTACGGCGCTCCCTTTGTGACAAAACCATTTCGGAGACGCGCAGTCACAGGCGAACTGTCACCCCGTGAAGGACCACCGAGGGAGCTAAGGCGACCGAGTTGCCGTCCTGAACGGTGGGACGTTCGCCTGTGCCTACTCAGCGCCGTTTGAGTTATGTACCGATAGGCACAGAATCGTAATTTTTTTTGTGGGGACTGCTCTGCTTCCGGGTTTTTCCGGGTTGCGACTGGTTACGCCCACCGTGGGACTCGCCGTACATATGCACGCAATTCGGGAGTTCCGAGGCGGCTATCCACGGAATGAAGTGCACTCGTTCCGTGCAATGTTACGGTAATCTCTGGAGATCAGGCTGATACATGACATGTCATGTCTTGGTTTTTGGACAACAGATTGCAAGCATAGGCGACGTACACCATTACTGTTACTATCTATGTAAGGTGAGGTGTTCTGTATGATGAAAACATGTTTAATCATATCATAGCTACACGTCTGACATGTGTAACAAAACAAACCACTTGAGAATTCATATTGATGATTTTCAGGGGTCTTCAACAGGGAGTCCGTGACCCCTAGGGGGTCCTCAGAGCTACTATAGGGGGTCCGCCAAATCTTTGTGTGATAGGAACTTTTTCCCCCGCTAGAACCCTGGAATTCCTTTTCTGAGGGGAACGTGAGCCCAAAATAGCCGATCTACAAGCTCACAACGCCTCGCAGTGCGAGGCGTTGTGAGCTTGTAGATCGGCTATTTTCGGCAAAGAGGTTTTGGTGTTGGGGGCAAAAAAAAGCAGATCAAGCACAAGTGTTCTAAGTATTGAGGGTTTTAAGTGCTTAACTGTCTAAAAATATACATTAACATGAATCCAGCACTGATGCTAGTGCTGTCAAACAAGTCTATGAACGCCATCTATGAAATCTATGAATAAGGTTTCATCTGCAACATGATGTTATAACAATATGTAGCGGGGGTCCCCGCTTCATCTCTCTCTCAGCTAAAGGGGTCCTTGGCCTGAAAAACGTTCCCACTTCAATAGCCTTACATGGGTCATACATCCAGAGGCACGGCGTTGATGCATTGCACCAATGAACAGTATATATCTATTATCCCATTAAGACCTGGAACTGTGTCATTTTTAGATTTGAGCTAAAAAGCATTATTTTACACTTTGAGCTATTCAAAAATAGCAGATATACAAGCTCATAGCGCGGCACCGAGTGCCGCGCTACGAGCTTGTAGATCTGCTATTTTTGAAAAATCGTGAAAATGTGTGCAAATCTTTGAATATATATATTTTTAAAGCGAACATTTTTAACTCAAATCTTTGCTTCTGGGGGGTCCCTGGAACAAAATATTTTGATGGGGGTCCGCGGCCAAATACATATCATTTTGGGGGTCCTGGACATGAAAAAGATTGAGCACCACTGATATAGAAACATACGTTTTTCAGAAAACTGTTGAGATTTAGGAGACATGTAGAATCGGCTTCAGGTCTCAATGGGTTAAGGAAGCAGACAGATTTAAACCAACAACACTGACTAAAGTAAATGAAGCTGCAAACCCACACTAACCTGCATTCACTGGTGTAGCGCAGAGGTTCTCAAAGCTGGGGTCATTGATGGGGTTCCAGGGGGTCCCCAGCTAAGTGAAGGGTCGTTTTAGGAACCAAATGGACCTTGACGGGTCTGTAACTCCACTCCGAGAGTGTACAATGAAAGCGTGGTTCCATTTGTACACTCTCAGAGTTTATTGGGGGGGGTCCGTGCACTAATGCATAGGGGGGGGGGGTCCGAGCACTAATGCATATGGGGGGGGGGGGGGGGGGGGTCCGTGCACTAATGCATACCAAATTTTGGGTCCTTGAAAGTTTGAGAACCAGTGGTGTAGCATCTCAACAAGATGTTAAAGGCATAGTTCACCCAAAAATTTCTTATATTCTATCGATTAGTCACCCCATGGAGACATGAATTCATGGATATTCTTTTGTTTGTTTTTGTCTCATTCCTAAGACAATAATTTGATGACCAGCGGACCGGTAGGCAGTGGTTCCGGTAGGAGACACAAAGGAGACTCTTTTGAGTCTCCTGCCGGAACCGCTGCCGGGCATCAAAATATTGGCTTAGGAATGAGACAAAAACAAATAAATATCCATGCATTCAAGTCTCCATGGGGTGACTAATCCATAGAAAAGAAGATATTTTGGGGGTGAACTATCCCTTTAAAGGTGTACAGAACAGATTCCACATGTTTTGTTTTGCAAAAAAAAAGAAAAGAGGAAGAGTTGTTTGTTAAAAACCCAGAAACCAATCCAGTGGAACAATCATGTACGTTCTCAGTCACTCTTTAACCAGAGACAAATGGACCCACCTTCCTTGACTCAAGGTATTTTGTAGACACACACACACACACACACACACACACACACACACACACACACACACACACACACACACACACACACACGGCCCTCTGTGGGCTGAGCCTTTTCCCAACCAACCGTGTCTTGTTTGTTTTAATGAGTCACAGGCCGATTTTAGGTCCGTGTGAGGGAGAGGGCGCACGTTGTTGCACAAGCGCTCACAGCCCGTCCCACGCAAACACAGGTGGATGTTCACCACGCCGAGCCCTGAACCCCCCTGTGACACACCGCGCTGACATGTCAGCCTGCTCCATGCCTTCAGCCCATAAGGCCTATATTTGCATTCTGCGAGGCGGGGACGGTGTGATCGCCATGCTGATAGTGTCACGGAGGAAACCTCATTAGCACTGGTGGGAAAAAGTACTCGCATTTCTTACTTGAGTAAAAGTATCAGTACTGCAATGTAGAATATACTCTGTTACAAGTAAAACATTTCCGGAATTCAAAACTTAACTTGAGTAAACGTACAAAAGTATTGGTATCAAAATGTACTTAAAAGTACCAAAAGTAGAAAGTACTCATTGTGCAGAATGTCCCGTTTCACAAGTTTTCAAATGCATAAAATGTATAACAATCTTTTGATAATAGCAGATCTACAAGCTCACAATGCGTCGCGATGAGCTTGTAGATCGTCTATTTTCAAATGGCTGAAATGTATATAGGGCTGAAGTGGTTAACTCTCTCAGTGCCAATGAAAAAATAAAAAATATTGTGAACTTTTTTCTTCTTTTTTTTTCAAAGTAAAAAAAAAGTGCTTAGGAAGCGAGATACAGCCTTTTTCAGTTATAGGTTAAACAAAGAGTGGATGGAGCTGCACAACTTCAGATAATGATATCTTGGGTTCTGAACACTTTTTTTTTTTTTTTTTTTTAACTCGGGATTTCTCGTTCTGGCACTGAGGGTATAACCCTAAAACTCGGGATAACTCGGGGTCTGGCACTGAGAGAGTTAATGTATGTTTTGTAATAATAATCAAAATGTACAAAGTAACTAGTAACTAAAGTTTTCAAATAATTGTAGTGGAGTAAAAGTACGATATTTGCCTCTGAGACGTAGTGGAGTAGAAGTAAAAGTACTGAAAATTGGAAAATACCTCAAAATTGTACTTAAGAACAGTACTTGAGTAAATGTACTTAGTTACTTTACACCACTGCTCATTAGCTGGGGCTAGTGTTGGACCGACCCCTCTAATGGCCAACCTCTAATGGCCTTATGGTAGTGTGTTGATGACTAACCAGTAACCGCCCCTGCCTGGCTGCCTGCCTGGGACGGTGCTGGGAGGCAGAGCTGTCTGCCTTGCTCAGCGCCCGGCCCATGCATATATCTGCCTCCGCAGGCCATGATGAGTGGCCCCTGAGTGGCCCCTGAGTGGCCCCTGGGCTGAGACAGCAGCTTAACATGGACAGCAGCAGTGCTCTCCTTCCTCAGTTGTGTTAACATGGACAGCAGCAGTGCTCTCCTTCCTCGAAGGCACACAGCACCTACCAGCGCGGAGGGGCGATTTATACTTTATACTTTGGCCCAAAATTGGCAGTGGGTGTAAAGTAACTAAGTACATTTACTCAAGTACTGTGCTTAAGTACAGTTTTGAGGTGCTTATACTTTACTGGATATTTTTTAATTGTCTATTGTCTACTTTTACTCCACTACATCTCAGAGGCAAATATTGTACTTTTACCCCACTACAATTATTAGAAAACTTTAGTTACTTTGCAGATATAAATGAAAAAATAACATACATTAACCACTTTAGCCCTATGTTATACTTAGGCTATTTGAAAATAGCAGATCTACAAGCTCACAACGTTGTAGATCGGCTATTTTCAAACATTTTAGTACTTTAACTTTTGGTACTTTAAGTACATTTTGATACCAATACGTTTGTACTTTTACTCAAGTAAACTTTGAATTCCGGACTTTTACTTGTAACCGAGAACTTCTACATTGCAGTGTCGATACTTTTACATAAGTAAAACATTTTGAGTACTTTTTCCACCAGTGAAAATAGGCTGTATTGACGAGCTTGTAGATGGCCTATATTTTTCGTATATAAATCAGTCAGGAGCTGCTGCCTTGCCACCTGCCTCTGTCTCGACGCGTTGCAAGTCTGTACGAGACTTAGGCTCTTGGAATGCATAACATCAGAGCCATTCATATCACTTATCATCACTTATGTAACTCTTTTTCTTTTTTATTATAGCCTGGCATCATAGACCAAAGGTGCATCAAGTCAAGTGACAGCCTTGATGTGCAAAGCCTGCAGGATCCTGTCTGTGTGCCAGACTGACACCAACCAGTTAAAAGTTTGAGGAAAGGCTGTAATGTGTTTTAGCACAGGGTTGCTAAGGCCTCAGCGCTCTGCAAAGCTGCTTCTTTTTTTTCTCGGAGGGGAAAACAAGCGAGTATTGAAGTCTTTACAGCCAGAGCTTCTTTAGAGATGCTTTTATTTTTGGGTCGGGCATCAGAAAGGGATGAGAAGCTATCGGTTACATGTTACTTCTGAACTGAGTGGTGCAGTGATGGAAAAAGTACTCACATTCTTTACTCTTTAAGGAAAAGTATCAATACTCTTCAAACTCTTCAAGTTTTCAAATTTTAAAAATCTTTTGAAAATAGCAGATCTAAGTGCATTTTACTTGGAGTACTTGAGTGCATTTACTCAAGTACTGTACTGAAAATAGCAGATCAGATAGCAGAAAATAGCAGATCCCGATCTACAAGCTCACAATGCGTCGCGCCGCGACGCATTGTGAGCTTGTAGATCGGTTATTTTCAAATGGCTGAAATGTATATAGGACTGAAGTGGTTAATGTATGTTTTGTAATAATGATCAAAATCTACTAAGTAACTAAAGTTTTCGAATCATTGTAGTGGAGTAAAAAGTATAATATTTGTCTCTGAGATGTAGTGGAGTAGAAGTAAAAGTACTGAAAATTGGAAATACTCCAGTAAAATAAAAATACTGTACAGTAGTAAGTACGTAAGTACAGTACTTGAGTAAATGCACTTAGTTACAGTACTTTACACCACTGGAGTGGTGGAACACTGCAAATGAAACACAAAGCACCCCCACTTGACTGGACCAACACTCGTGTACACACACACACACACACACACACACACACACACACACACACACACACACACACACACACACACACACACACACACACACACACACACACACAGCATTCTGTTCTCCATCTCACAGCAGCAATGTCCATCTCCCACGGACGTGAGAAAGTGTGTGTGCGCGTGTGTGTGTGTGTGTGTGTGTGTGTGTGTGTGTGTGTGTGTGTGTGTGTGTGTGTGTGTGTGTGTGTGTGTGTGTGTGTGTGTGTGTGTGTGTGTGTGTGTGTGTGTGTGTGTGTGTGTGTGTGTTGACCACTCCACCGTATCATCAATGCACTGGCTTTGTTTGTCCCCTGCATATAGAGGTGTTTCATTGACACCCAGCCAATGCAAACAGCTGTTCCTCCTCTGCCCGCATAGGGACTGTTCCGTATTAACGGTTATTTAAAATGAGATTATATATCCGCTTTCATTAAGAACATCATTTATTTAAATATAACATCCGTTTGGTGGAACAGAAAATGTAGGTGCAGATATGGTTGTATATAGGGGTCAGATATGGTTGTATATAGGGGTCAGATATGGTTGTATATAGGGGTCAGATATGGTTGTATATAGGGGTCAGATATGGTTGTATATAGGGGTCAGATATGGTTGTATATAGGGGTCAGATATGGTTGTATATAGGGGTCAGATATGGTTGTATATAGGGGTCAGATATGGTTGTATATAGGGGTCAGATATGGTTGTATATAGGGGTCAGATATGGTTGTATATAGGGGTCCTGTTATCCTTCTGACTCTACCATGATTTGTACATCTGGTATTAAAGTGTCTGTCAGTTGACATGAAGGGGGCTTGGGGGGGCGACACGGCGGTACGGAGAACACATCCAAACACAGACATGTGGGTGAATATCGTAAAAATCACTTTTACGTGCACATTACTTATGAGACTTTTCACAGCCGAAGCAGCTGAAAAGTTTTTCAAGGCAGGGTCCCCCAGAAAGAAGCGTCTAACGCCGGCCTTATTTACGGCCCCCCGGGTGGCCTCTGGGAGCCAGCGGGCGATTCAGTTCCGCATCAACCAGCCGGGGCTCCGTGGCTAAAGACTTCCAGGCCGGGCCCAGCAAGCGGAGAGCAGGTGGCTCCCCCCCCCCACATTGAATGGACCCCACAGAACAAAAGGCCGGCCCAACACACTGCACGCTTTCACCAGCTCTGCCAAGAGAGACGTGACCCGGCCCGCTTAGAATGCAGCTCACACCGAGCGCCGGCACATCCAACACAAATGTGACATCTGTAAAGTAATCTGCATCCCCCCCCCCCACACACACACACACACACACACACACACACACACACACACACACACACACACACACACACACACACACACACACACACACACACATTCCCCAACTACAGTATAAGCTGCCTTTTAACCCATTTAAGACCTGAAGCCGATTCTACAAAATGTCTTCTAAATCCCAACGGTATTCTGAAAAAAAACCTATGTTTCTATATCAGTGGTTCTCAAACTTTTTCATGTCAAGGACCTCCCAAAAGTATATGTATTTGGCCACCGACCCCCATCTCAAAAGATATTGTTCCAGGGACCCCCCCAGAAGCAAAGATTTGAGTTACAAATGTTCGCTTTAAAATAATATATATATTCAAAGATTTGCACACATTTTCACGATTTTTCAAAAATAGCAGATCTACAAGCTCGTAGCGCGGCACTCTGTGCCGCGCTACGAGCTTGTATATCTGCTATTTTTGAATAGGCAAAATGTAAAGGAATGCTTTTATTTTTAAGCTCAAATAAAAAAATGACACAGATGCGTTCCAGGTCTTAATGGGTTAACAAGCAGAAGCCTTTTTGTCCCCCGTTCTTCTTCTTCTTCTCTCCGGTTAGTCAACTCTTTGGGTAGTAACTTGGTGATTTATACTCACTCACTCTCTGACTTCAGCCTGACCTCTCTTGCGGTTTTCCGAACGTGTTGTGGTGGTGGAAAGGCTGGGAGATGGAGGAGAGCTTGAAGAGGAGGACGGGTCGAGGAGGAGGAGGAGGAGGAAGAGGAGGAGGAGGTGGTGGGTTGAAGTTCTCAGGATACAGACCGTAATAGCCGCCTCCTCCTCTTCAGCCCTCTCTCAGCCAGCCGTCACGATGCAGCGGTGCTCTTGTCCGCCTCCGTCCTCCCTCAACGCACACAGCTCTCAGCAGCCAGCCTGTCCTCTCTCTCTCCAGCTCAATGAGACCCTATACAGCATTGGTTCTCAAAGTGGGGTCTGGGGACCCCCAGGGGTCCTTGAGGGAGTTCCAGTATATCTGCAAAGTAACTAGTAAAGTTTTCAAATAATTGTAGTGGAGTAAAAGTACAATATTTGCCTCTGAAATGTAGTGGAGTAGAAGTAAAAGTATTGAAAATTGGAAATACTCCAGTAAAGTAAAAATACCTCAAAATTGTACTTAAGTACAGTACTTGAGTAAATGTACTTAGTTACTTTACACCACTGCTTCCACCATAGCAAGCGGCCCTTCATCAGACACTCTCCGAGTTATAAATGGATAAGTGGACAGTAAGGGTTTTACTGTGTAGCAGTGGGCAACATCTCGGGTTAAAAAGATGCACAAGCTGTTTGGTGAACTTTTGGTGAAGAACGTGAATAATGTAGCCGAATATCCAGAATACTTAATGTTAGTTGTATCTCTTTCAACAGTTCAAAGAAGAAGAAATCATTTTCCAAAAAACAAATTCCTTGCATCTTTCAACAGTTCAAAGAACTCACTAAAAAGACTTTCCTCTCTAACTAGGCCACCTCTCTGTTGCATCGTCTTCAACCAGTTGTTCTTCAGAAGTCTGACTTCAGTCAATAAATAAATATATTAAACACAGAGGGAAGGTGAATTGAATAAATTATTTTAAAAAAAAGTCTACTACATTGGAGATGTGTCGAACACCAGATGTTCCGGGGCCGTTAATATCACGATAACGCTTTTGAATAAACATGGCCCGGCGCTACCTGAGCTGTGAGTGTGCGTGTGTGTGTGTGTGTGTGTGTGTGTGTGTGTGTGTGTGTGTGTGTAGACGTACCAGACTGTAGTGTTTTGTTTTTCCCTCTCTTGGCTTTCCCAGCTGGTCCTGCTTTAGTAGATTGGTCTTGGCCAAGCAGGACCCGTGTCTCTCTGGCTCCCGTTGGAGCCCAGAGGTTCTGTCTGCCCCATTACACTGCAGAACCCTCAAACGCTGACAGGTTCAGCTCAGGCGGGCCATGCAGGCTCGGTTCTCTTTTCACTCTTTTTGATCTGGTCGGCTGGCTCTCCTTGCCCCCCCCTCCATTTTCCATTTTCCCAGCTTTAGGCCCCTCCCTCCCTTCAGTCCCCGGGCCTGCCTCGCTTAGTTCGGCGTCTCTCGCCCTGAAACGTGAGCAGGTTCCCTCCTGTGAGAGCTCTCTTTAAAGTCCAGTGTATGAACTGGCACAAAGATAGAGGGTTCTGTTCTCCAGTCTGTGTGATCCTGGGCCACCCAGAACCCAGAACCAAAGCAGCCTTCGTTTGCTGGACTGAGGCCAGCCAGGTAAAGACAACACCCAGCTCACACACACACTCAGTGGTGGAAAGTAACTAAGTACATTTACTTAAGTACTGTACTTGAGTACAATTTTGAGGTATTTGTACTTTACTATACTTTCACTTCTACTCCACTACATCTCAGAGGCAAATGTTGTACTTTTTCTCCACTACAATTTTTTTTAAACTTTAGTTACTTTTCAGATATAAATTATGATGTTATAAAACATACATTAACCACTTCAGCCCTATTTTATACATCAGCTTGCAGATCGGCTATTTGAAAATAGCCGATCTGCAAGCAAGCAGATCTGCTATTTTCAAACATTTTTGTTCTTTTACTTTTGGTACTTTAAGTACATTTTGATGCCAATACGTTTGTACTCAAGTCAAATTTTAATTCCGGACTTTTACTTGTAACAGAGTACTTCTGCATTGCAGTATTGATACTTTTACTTAAGTAAAACATTTGAGTACTTCTTCGACCACTCTGCGCTCACACACACACACACACACACACACACACACACACACACACACACACACACACACACACACACACACACACACACACACACACACACACACACACACACACACACACTTAAGTAAGTATATGAAAAGGTGGGGGCCTCCATGCAATAGCACCTACGTGCTGTATCCAGAGCCAACACACACATACACAGGGCTTTATGAAAGCCGTATGGGCGACTGCTCTGTTGGTGTAGTTTTTTCCATAAATCCAGACCCCCTTCCTCCTAAAAGTCTTTTCTTTTTGATGACTAATCTGTAGCTTACTAAATGCCCCCGCCCCCCACCCCGCCCCACACCCCGCCCCACCGGTGTCTTCACTCCGTTTTCCATGTATTTCATTTTTTTTTTAACACATTCAATCCGGAAACGCGTCTACAAAATGTCTTCTAAATCCTAACAGTTCTCTGAAAACCGTAGGTTGCCTCTAGTGTCAGTGGGTTCTCATAATTTTGGGGGGTCCTTGACATGAAAAAGTTTTATGTATTTTGTCGTGGACCCCCATCTCAAAATATTTTGTTCCGGGGACCCCCCCCCCCCCCCCCAGAAGCAAAGATTTCAGTTACAAAAGTTCGCTTAAAAAAATCGATATATTCAAAGATTTGCACAAATTTTCATGATTTTCAAGAAAATAGCAGATCTACAAGCTCATAGCGCGGCCTATGAGCTTGTAGATCTGCTATTTTTTTAATAGCCAAAGTATACAATAATGGCTATAGCTAAAAAAACAAAAAATGACATTATGGATGCGTTCCCGGCCTGAGTGGGTTAATAGAATTTTCCTCCCCAAGTTTCAAACCGTAAAGAATCTCACAGCGTTTGGTTGGAGAGGACTTCACACATGGCAGCCTCATGGGGGCCCCTCCGTACCCTCGCCTCTCTCTCTCTCTCTCTCTCTCTCTGCGGGGCCCGTCGGGCTTTGATCACGGCCCAAGGACTGAGGTGGTTCCCATGGGGGCCCGGCGCTGCGGCCAGGGGTCAGGAACTGGCAGTAAAAAAAAAGGAGGGTTTTTTAGGGGTCAGTGGCTGGTTAACTCCAGAGGTGTGTGTTGTAACTGTGCCCCCCCCCCCCCCCCCCCCCGCCTGGGGGAAGAGAACACACTGTCTGTCCCGTTACGCATAACCTCAGTACTTACCGGGCCATGTGATGCAGGGCTGATGATTCTCAACTTCAAGGACCCCCAGTTTGATATGCATTTGGCCCAGTCGGTTCTCAAACTTTTAACACATTGAGTGCCAGGTTTTTTTTTTTAAACAGGGTACTCACAGTGCCTGATTTTTTAACAATTTTTTAACCTTTTTCAAGTAGTCACAAAATATTTTCAGTGATCACCGTCCTCACGGTGATCCCCTCATTACACACACAGGGGTCTCGTACAATCGGGGAAAAAAAAAACTAAAAACATTCGGTAATCCGTTCCATAGTTGCAGCCAGTTGAAAATAGTCGAAAATAGTCAAAAATACATAATAAAAAAAAAAATGTACACAGGAGCCGAGATTCAGGCTTTTGAAGTCATAAGTTAACCAGGAAGTGGATTGGAGTCTAAATCTTCGAAAAATTATATCTCCTGGTGCTGTGAAGGAAAAAAAATAATAATAATAAAAATAAATACAAAAACTCCTCGTTTGGATTATGAAAAACGGTCCGGACCGTTTTTGGCACTCAATGTGTTAACGTGTCATGGACCCCCCAAAATGGTATGACTTTGGATATCTCCGAAATATCTCCGAAATATTTTGTACCAGGGACCTCCAGAAGCATAGATTTGAGTAAAAAAATAAATCGCTTATGTTACACTATTAACTAATTTAGCTGGGGACCCCCTGGTTCCCCCCCCCAAGGACCCCTGGGGGTCCCCGGACCCCACTTTGAGAACCCGGTGCATTAGGCCACAGACCCCCCCGTTTGATAACTTTCTGTATCTCTGGGATACACTGTAAAATCCTCAGCGGTAATGTAGTCGAACTCTTGAGTGGACAAATGGATCCAAACGGACCCATATTGTGTCCTCTCTCAGAGTTACAGACCTGTAAGGGTTTGGTTCCTAACTATCAGTCATTTAACTAGGCACTAGGGGGGGACCTCGTGGACCCCTGGGCGGGCAGGCCCGGCCCCCCAGACCCCCACGTTTTGAGAACCAGTGACCTAGGCAAGACGGAGGAGGAAATGGGAGTTTGGAGTTTTTTGGACCACAGTGGAAATCTCATGTTCCAACTCTCACTCACGTGCGAGACAGACTTCCATCTGGCCTCCAGACGGCCCTGAGAGCCTGTGTGTTTGTAGAACCAATTTGCGTGTCCTCATGGCGCTGTGTAGTGTGAGAGGGGGGGGGTGGGGGGTGGGAAACAAACAAGGAGAATTAGTCTCCCAACACAGCAGTGTTTCTCCTAAAGCCAGAGTTCAGACTAGTTGCTCATGGCTTGGCGTGTCTGTCCTCCTTATGAAAGGCAGCTGGGTGGATAAATATCTCCCGCTGTGCGCCATCGTCTACCATTTGTCATCGTCTTGCCGTGTGTCATCTAACCATGTGTCATCATCATCATAATCGTCTACTCTATGGGTTTGTTTGGCCGTCACTTTCCCTCTCGAGGTGAGACTGCATTAACCCATTAAGACCGGGAACGCATCTGTGTCATTTTGAGATTTCTTTGGCTATTAGAAAATAGCAGATATACAAGCTCATAGCTCATACAAGCTTGTAGATCTGCTATTTTTGAAAAATGGTGGATTTTTTTTTGTAAATCTTTGAATATAATACATTTTTAAAGCAACATTTTTTAACTCAAATCTTTGCTTCTACAAATGTCTTCTAAATCCTAACAGTTTTTTGGTTCTCAAACTTTTTCATGTATATTTCATGTATTTGGCCGCGGACCCCCATCCCAAAATATTTTGTTCCAGGAAACCCCCCCCCCCCCCCCCCAAAAAAAAAAAAAGTTGTAACAGAGTTCAAAATGTTATAAAAAAGCTATAAAAATATATATAAATATAAATATATATATTCAAAGATTTGCACACATTTTCACGATTTTTCAAAAAAAAAAAGCAGATCTACAAGCTCGTAGCGAGGCACCGGAGCTTGTAGATCTGCTATTTTTGAATAGCCAAAGAAATCTGAAAATGACACAGATGCGTTCCCGGTCGTAAAGGGTTAACTCGGCCAATTGCTCTGACAACCCGCAACCAGCCAATGAGGAGACGTACCGACGTTTAGGTCCATATGGGCTTTATCACCACCCAGTGCCCTGGGGTATTCTGGGTAAAATGGGCTTTTCCCTGTGTGGCTCTACAAAACATAACATAATGTTCTTATTTTGTTCATGTAGCCTAATTTGCGATGAAAGCTCTTACTGTACTGATAAAAACCCAATCAGTGAAATGCCAGTCTCCAGTTTTTTCTTTTCTTTTTTTTGAACGCAGAAATGCTATCATTTTTAAATGTGTTGCACATTAGCATAGATGCTAATAACTATAGCATGTTAGGAGTCCACTAGTAGGCTATACGTTTAGGTCTAGGTCTATGTGTTTCTGGTTATTTACTTACTTGCTTATTGACTTGCTTTGTATGTCCCATCGCAAAAATATTAAATTTGACAAAAATGTCCGTCACAAGCCTGGTGATAACCCCTGGCCTAGCGGTCTATAAGAGGGTCGCTCTGTGTTTCTGCGTGTGTGTCTGTGTCCGGAGGAAATCTTGCAATGTAATGGTAGAATTCCATTTTATTATGTTTTAATTGGATTGTGAAGTGTGAATGTTTGGACCCCAGGAAGAGCAGTCTTCACTGTGGTGAGGACTAATGGGGATCCATAATAAACTATAAACCAATCAGGCCCAAACTTTGTACGCACACTGCACGTAGACCACAGAAGTACCTCCACTCATGTTTTTTCACATATCTTTTATTGTCTCCGCCAGGCCGAAAGGCATGGCGAGAGAGTATGTTTTCGCCCCTGTCCGTCCGTCCGTCCGTCTGTCCGTCCGTGTGTCCGTGTGTCCGTCCGTGTGTCCTGTCTGTGTGTTAGCACCAAATCTCAGGCACCGTTGGCCCGGTCGCTGCGAAACTGTGCACACACACTCCCTGGATGCCAATTCAGAACCTCTGCCTCAAATTTTTCACATAGGCCTGTCATAGCGCCACCAGGAGGCCGATTTGTGCAAAACCCATTTTTCCCCATTACTCCTACAGTTTTTAACCAAACCTCATGCAAATCGGTACACAGTATCTCTATAGTCATGTGATCAACCCTGATCTGTCCGATTTCCCATATTCCATCCTCATTGGCTAAGGTTACCATCCAAAGTTTGCAGGATTGGTCCGTTTTGAACAAACTGCCTCAAATCATGAACGCAGCTTGCCATTTCCATAAAATTGCACACGCACATTCCCACTAGGCCGAGGAAGAAATGGCACTTAAAACCTTTCACATCAGCCTCATGGTGGCGCTATAACAGGCCGATTTGCATTTTTAACTATAACTGCACCGATCTGCGTGAAACTTTGCACGCCTACTCCCTAGAGGCCAAGGAAAAACATTTGCACTGCATTTTTCACATCTGCTTTTTACAACGCCACCAGGAGGCCGACTTATGTCAAATACATTTTTGGATATTAATCCTTCAGATTTTATCCAAACATCACGCACATCGGTACACAGTATCTCTATAGTCATGTGATCAAGACGCATCTGTCCGATATTTCATATTCCATCCTGATTGGCTAAGGTTGACTTCCAAAGTTTGCAGGATTGGTCCGTTTGGAACAAAATGTCTGAAATCATGAACGTGGCATGCGATTTCCGTGAAAATTTGCACGCACATTCCCACTAGGCCGCGGAAGAAATGCCACCCTTTTCACATTGGCCTATTATAGCGCCACCAGGAGGCCACAATAACTTACCTGACCTGGCGGAGACCTGTGCTCCGAGGAGCACTTTTTTCTAGTTTAACTTTGATTTTATAATGGACAAAGACAAAGGGGGCTCGGATCAGGCGTCATATATCGGTGTCCTACGTCATAGATGCCACATTAAGTCCGATATCCACATGAATCCGTGCCGTTCCCACGTCGATTCCGAGACGCACGTGATTACATCTTTAGACGGAACAAGTTTCACTACAAATAGTTTCCACCACAACGCTACGTATTCATCCGTGTATTGGGACACTAAACCCTGCTTCTTAGTTGCTTTTTTTGTGTTCCTGATTACTTCGCTAATTAATTATTGACCTGCTTAACTTTGCCTCTGTCAGAGCCACTGGCTTAACATGCAAAACCTCTAACTTGATGAATGCCTACTGCTGCAGTCAGCTCCACCAGGCCAGCCTGTCCTCTCTGTGTCTCTCTCTCTGTTGTCCTGTGTCTCTCTCTCTGTTGTCCTGTCTCTCTCTCTCTGTTGTCCTGTGTCTCTCTCTCTCTGTTGTCCTGTGTGTGACACACAGAAGGAGGCCCTAGGAGGAGGACTGGGGGGACTGGGTGGGGGAGACAGACAGCGCTGGGAGGCCGCGGGGAGGAAAGCTGTCTCCCGGTGGTCATAAACAAGGCCATTAGGAACCAATTTAAAGTAATGGAGCTCTAATGAAAACAAGATGGCCCCTGCCCTCAGAATTCCACACTTCCATAATTGTGCGTCGCTACGGCCGCGACGCTCGACAAACGCGGCCATCAGTAAACACTGGCATGCTAATGAAGACGGAGTGTACCCAGGAACTGTGTGTGTGTGTGTGTGTGTGTGTGTGTGTGTGTGGATACTGGATAGATCCTGCTGCTTCCTCTGGCCGAGAATGCCTGTCATGTTGTCTCGCTGGTTGGTGTGTAGCAGACTAGCGGTGGAAGAGGCAGAAAATCCAGACAGACAGACCCTCCAGCCTCCCGCAGAGTTTCTTGAGCTCCTCGTATGGAAGCAAGACTTGTCTGGCACAGAGACATGAGGGAGGGGCGGGGTGGTGGGGACTGGCTCTAGAGGATTGTGTCTTGTGTGGTTACACACACACACACACACGCACACACCGACACGCAGACTGCTGACGGCGTAGAAGTTTTACCTGTAGCCTTGCTCTGCTCACGGCCGTTGTGCTTAAAGAGACTTGGCATGGGTCTGTTCCCGATTTTGCAGCACAACGTTCAACACGTATATCGCACTATACTCCCCACACCGGCCAAGATGGCACGGTACAACACGCGTTCATATATACTGGCAAGAGACGAGTCGCGTCGAAGCCCGTTTGAAGCTGCATATTTTATTATAGGCTTTGTTTTGAAGATGTCAGCAGCCCGTGCATGCGGCCGCGTAAAAAAAAAAAGCAAGGTGTTCGCTTAATTATCACCACTTGACCCCCTGGTCTCGTGTCTCAGGCCTGTGTGTTCACCGGTTGGTTGCTGACTTGACACTTGTGCGCTTCAGTAATGACCCGGTGACACGGTGAAATCGTCGGTGCTCATATAACTCTTGAGAGCGTACATATGTAACCAAATGGACCCGTACGGGTCCATTTGGTTACATATGTACGCTCTCAGAGTTACACATGGATGAAGCAATTTTTTTTTTTTACTGCGTGTCAAATCCCTTCACACTCGGGGTTTAATTGCGATCTACAATGGAGGCGGGGCTGCAAACCGCTTTTCTTGGCGTCGTATCAGACACACGCGGTGGAGCGTGAGTGCGCACTTATGCTGCAGTGTGTTTTAAAGTGAAAACATTGCTGTTTTAATGCGTCCACAGGTTTCAATGTGTTTTCGGTTAGATACACACAACGTGCTGCAGTTAAAGAGTTTTGGCACTAATGTTAAGGTGACAAGGACTTTGATCTAATTAACTCTTGGGTTCAGTCTCATTTATGGGGACAGCACCACGTGTAAAGGTGTTGTCCTTAAACAAACGGCAACAAAGAGAGAGAGAGTACACGATCCAAGCTAGAGAGTATTTTTGAAGGGTCAGAATTGTTCGATTTTGTCCAAAAAGAGAAGCAGCAGTCTTTTGATTTACTTCAGGGAACCAATAATGCAGTAGATCTATACAGGCAGATGCCAATTGTACCTTTTACATTGTGAATGCACGCACGCATGCATGCGCGAGCGCACACACACACGCACACACACACACAGAGCACTCGATATACTAGTGTTTAAATGTGTGAGCTATACATTTTTCCATGTTACACATATCCCTGACTGCCACGCGAACACACACACACACACACACACACACACACACACACACACACACACACAAACAGCACTCCCTACGCTAGTGTTTAAATGTGTTAGCTTTACATTTTTACTCTCTGTAATTCCACACAACAGGCCACAGTCCAAGCAGACAGCAGGCAGTATGTCACACATTTCTAAACACACTCTGTCACTTCAGTCCTACTGTGACATCATTCAAATGTCATAGCCCTAATTTTTTTCCCTCCCTTATTTGGGGAAGCCGTGAAGAGAGGACAAAACATCACATAGCAAATTTAAATCAAAATCATGTTTTTGACCAAGAACCAGAAAGTTACTAAAATAATGCTGAGGATATATCTCCAGATTTTGCTTTAATGGCTCATAAACGTCCATTGCACACTGTGGTATTTAAAGGCATGTTTTGCGTCTCTAAAGGCACATTTGTAAGTTTCTATTTGCATTTGCCACAAAGGGAACAAAAATACAGGGTTTTAAATCAACTGCAACCCAATGCAGTGTTTGTGGGCTTGCATCATGACTGACGAGAAGTGTGTTTTCTTGTGGTAGTGTTTGTACTTTGATCCATTGTCGCGTCGGAGTCTTTTGCTTATCTATATTCATCCTCGTGTGTGTGTGTGTGTGTGTGTGTGTGTGTGTGTGTGTGTGTGTGTGTGTGTGTGTGTGTGTGTGTGTGTGTGTGTGTGTGTGTGTGTGTGTGTGTGTGTGTGTGTGTGTGTGTGTGTGTGTGTGTGTGTGTGTGTGTGTGTGTGTGTGTGTGTTAAATCTTTAACCCATTAAAGCCGGGTGTCAACGCATCGGTGTCATTTTAGATTTATTTGGGCTATTCAAAAATAGCAGATCTACAAGCTCATAGCACGGCACTCGGTGCCGCGCTAGGAGCTTGTAGATCTGCTATTTTTTAGGGGGAAAAAAACTGTGCAAATCTTTGAATATATATATTTTTTTAAGCGAACATTTGTCAAATATTTCGTTCCAGGGACCTCCAGACGCAAAGATTTGAGTTAAATATGTTGTTTAAAAAAATATTATGTATTCAAAGATGTGCACAAAATGTTCAAGATTTTTCTAAAATAGCAGATGTACAATTTATGTCAATAGATGTCAATATATTAGATCTGCTATTTTGAAAAGCCCAAATAAATCTTAAAACGACCCGTGTGTGCGTTCCCCTGCCTTAAGGGGTTAAAGAGGCTGTGAGTCATTAGTCGTGGTGCAGAGTCAGAGTCTCATTAGAGTCTCAACCATCTGATAAAGCTATACCTGACAGAGACTTATGGCGACACATAATAATCACTAACATAAACCTGCACACTGCAGGGAGAGAGAGAGTGACAGAACGAGGTGAGGAAGAAGACTCTCTCTCTCTCTCTCTCTCTCTCTCTCTTCTTCTCGTCTCCTCCTTTGATGAGAATAGAGGGAGCGTCTCTATCTGATGGAGGAGTTTCTCTTTTCCCGTTGGCTCTCTGGGTAGGACAAGGCCTTATCTGTGTGAGGGAGAACTGATGCAGAGGAGATGTGTCCTAATGCAGTCTCTTCTGTCCCCGTCCTCTCTGGGGATACACACACACACACACACACACACACACACACACACACACACACACACACACACACACACACACACACACACACACACACACACAGCTCCTCTGTGCTGTGCTTTTGTGTGTGTGTGTGTGTGTGTGTGTGTGTCTCATTGGCTGAAAGGAGCCTAGATAGTAGCGTTTCTGTGGGGAGGGTGGCTGGTTCCTCCCTTCTCTTTTCTTCTATACAGTGAGAGACATAGCTCTCTCTCTCTCTCTCTCTCTCACTCTCTCACTCTCTCACTCTCTCACTCTCTCACTCTCTCACTCACTCACTCACACACACACACACACACACACACACACACACACACACACACACATTTTGAATACAATTCCATTTAGTTTTAGTCGAGTAAATATCATAAGATTATAGTCGACTAAAAACTACAGTTGATTTAGTCGACTAAAATGTATGTCGACGGTGCCTTGGCCGTTGATGGCGTCGTAATGGCTGATTTTACACTTCGGTCGCATGCTGAAAATAGCAGATCTACAAGCTCACAACTTGTGAGCTCCACCAGTCCCTCCCTAACATTTCTGTCTAGTTTTTATTTGTTGACGAAATTGTCAATATATTTAGTCTTAGTTTTAGTCGTCGAAGCTTCGTTTTTATTTAGTTAGTTTTCGGCAGTGACAAAAGGTAGTCGACGGACATCTTTCGTCATAGTTTTAGTCGACGAAATGTCCAGATGGGAGTTTTTTTGGACTGTGGCCTGCATGCTGCCTCTTTTATGAAGGACCACGGTGCACACACACACACACACACACACACACACACACACACACACACACACACACACACACACCCAGACCGGATATTAACCCCCCCCCACACACACACACACTCACATCACCTATTCCATTCAGAGGGCCCCATACAGTCCCCTCCTTCTATGTTAAGCCCAGTGAAACATGGAAATGTGAATCTGCTGACGGCCTCTCTTGTGTGAGGCCAGGAGAAGGGGATAGCAAGACCCAAGGGAGAGTAGTGTGTACTGTAAGAGGGCCAGTGGTGGGAAAGGTACTCAAATGTTTTACTTAACCCATTAAAACCTGAGGCGATTCTTTAAAAAAATTCAAAATCATAACAGTTTTTGGAAAGAAAAAAAAATTTTTTTTTCAAGATTTTTCAAAAATAGCAGATCTACAAGCTCATAGCGCGGCACCGAGTGCCGCGCTATGAGCTTGTAGATCTGCTGTTTTTGAATAGCCAAAGACATCTAAAGTGACACAGATGCGTTCCAGGTATCAATGTAAAAGTATCAATACTGCAATGTAGAAAAAAGGAAAAAGTCTGGAATTCTAAAATTACTGGAGTAAAAGTACAAAAGTATTGGTATCAAAATGTACTTAAAGTGCCAAAAGTATAGAAAGTACTCGTTATGCAGAATGTCCCATTTCACAAAAGTTTTCAAATGTGTAAAATGCATAAAAATCATTTGAAAATGGCAGATCTACAAGCTCACAATGTGTCGCGATGCGACACATTGTGAGCTTGTAGATCGGCTATTTTTCAAATGGCAGATAAAAGTACAATATTTGCCTCTGAGATGTAGTGGAGTAGAAGTAAAAGTACTGAAAATTGGAAATACTCCAGTAAAGTAAAAATGCCTCAAAATTGTACCTAAGTGCAGTACTTGAGTACATGTACTTAGTTACTTTACACCACTGACTGTAAGAGGGGGGGGGTGGATTCACTGCACTGTGTTGTTGTTTATCCAGATTGTAGTACGGTGTTTATCGATGATCAAACGCTGTGTGTGCGTGCGCGTGCGCGTGCGTACTAGGCTTGGGTATAGTCACGTTGCTTTTCTTTTTTCCCGCGTACACACAGGATTGTACGCATTGCGAGGAAGCAACACCTGGTTTGTGCATAAACGGAACAGAAGCCCCGAGTCGGTCTCTCTCTGCATAAGCCCAACCTGTTCTAATCATTTGAACCAGACACCGCCACAGAGCTTCCACTTTTTTCATTAGCATTTTTCCAGCCTGTAAAAAAAAATCGAAAGTGGTTAGAAACCGGGACACGACTGTCTGCATTGCAGATAGATACCCATGTCATCCATATAAGGTCAAACAATGACCCATATTCCAGTTGCTCTTAAAGCTCTGAGTCTCAAAAAGTCCAGATGAAGATCTCAACTGATCCAAACGTTGACGTTGGCAATCAATAAATACATAAATAAATAAGCGGAGCTTTTTTTCATTAGCTTGGGGTCTTCAACAGGGGGTCCGGGACCCCTAGGGGGTCCTCAGAGTTACTACAGGGGGGGCGCCAAATCTTTGTGTGATATGATTTTCTTTCTTTTTTTACATTAATCACTTGAACCCTAGCATCCCTTTTCTGAGGGGAACGTTAGCCAAACATAGCAGATCTACAAGCTCACAACGCCTCGCAGCGCGAGTCGTTGTGAGCTTGTAGATCGGCTATTTTTGGCTAACTAGGGGGTCCTTGGCCTGAAAACGTTGAGGACCCCTGCATTAGTGGCATCATGCAGACTCTTTCTTTTCTTTTTTTTGTGGAATTGCTGTTTGTCTCTGCACCTGGGCAGCCATCCACACAGCTTTTTTTATCCATGCTCCCAAGTAAAGCTCCCCTTGCCAGGTGTGGGCGGGCCTTAGGCCCACCCCTCCCCCCTCTCCCCTCTTCCCCCACCTGAAAAGA
The DNA here is from genome assembly GCF_963280865.1 of Gymnoscopelus braueri. Classification (NCBI taxonomy): domain Eukaryota; kingdom Metazoa; phylum Chordata; class Actinopteri; order Myctophiformes; family Myctophidae; genus Gymnoscopelus; species Gymnoscopelus braueri. The sequence continues at coordinate 5,410,593 of NC_137607.1, forward strand.
GGCCCAGTTCTTAGGGGGGGGCGGGGCTTGCAGTACCCCTCCTCTGTCTCTCTGTCTGTCTCTGACCGCAAGCTGGCCCTTCAGACTCACACACACACACACACACACACACACACACACACACACACACACACTGGTCTGCTGCAGGGCTGCTGTGTGACGGTGTGCAGCGGGACAGTGTCACCCTGTCTCACCATCACGCCTCAGCCTCTGTACTTTGATCCTCCTTCCTGAAGCCTTTTAAACGCTTCGTTAGCCTTTCTTTCACAAGGACACGGAGAGAGAGAGAGAGAGAGAGAGAGATTTTAACCCTCTACAGGGCTCTGCTGCTGCGCGACACCGTTCCCCCTGTTCGTCTCCTCTCCTTCCTTTTAGTCCTCAGTTCAAACCAATGTGGTGTCTCCCCCTCCTGTGCTTTTTTTTTTGCCTTCTATTCCTCGCTGGCTGAATATGTTCCCCCCACTACCGTTGGTAGTGATTATGATTCTGAGCACTGCAGAGCGACCGCTAAAAAGCCTCCGTTATGCTTGGTTTGCGGGAAAAATAGCAGATCTACAATCTCACAGCGCTTCGCAACGCGACGCGTCGCGAGCTTGTGGATCTGCTATTTTCGGTTTGCCCGACGCCCGCCTGCCTTGCAACTAAGTATAAATGGGCTGTGAGAGCAGGTTTTGGACCCCAGCCCTCCTCACACAGTCGACACAGCCTGAATGGAGCTCATTGACACTCTTCTTCTCTCTCTCTAACCCCCCCCCCCCCCCCCCTCTCCACACACAGACACACCAACCCCGTTCCACCCCCTCCCTCCCCTTTCCCCTGGATTGTCACACACCCCCCACCCCCTGAAAGGGCCTTTCAGGGGCCTCCAGACTAGCAGGTCGAGACCACAAAACCCTCCCTCTCGGGGGCTATAAGGCTCTGCATCAGTCAACTCGTCATGAGAGCCGGCCAAAGCGCCGTCACCGTGGTGGGGCCACAAACACAGGCTTTGTCAACTCCCATGATGGGGGGACACAAACAACATGGTTATAGTGTGTCTCTTTTTGAGACACGCTGCGCATGCAGCCATGCACAGATTCCTTATGGGTTTGTTTGTCGTCGGATAGTCTCTCAAGAACAGATTGATTCAGAGCTGCGCTTGAATCTGTCGGGAGCCCCGTTGAGCACCTATGCACGTTGGCTACAATAGGGGCGGGCCTTCAGATCAGGAAGCAAGGCCGCGCTTTACCCAATCAAATGTAGTGGGCGGGATTTACATCTGTGCGCTCGCTTCCCCCTGGAAGCAAACCGAAACTCATTTAACAATAGCGTCCTCGAAGCCGACAAAACCACGGAAAGTTAGTAACATTTTAAAAGACCTGAGGCGATTCTTTAAAAAAACAGTTTAAAAAAATAATAATAAAAAAAAAATAGCAGATCTACAAGCTTGTAGCGCGGCACTCGGTGCCGCGCTATGAGCTTGTAGATCTGCTATTTTTGAATAGCCAAAGAAATCTAAAGTGACACAGATGCGTTCCAGGTATTAATGGGTTAACTTGTTCTTTCATCATAGAAACAAGTGGGCTTAATAACCAAAACGATCCATGTTCTCTGGGAGGAGTGGTGTTAGTGTTCCGTGGAGAAATGTTGTTAGTGGGAATGAAAACGTAGGCGCACCACCGGAGGAGGAGGGCTGAGGGCATCTCCAAACCCCGGTTTCCAGTGAGCATAGGTCTAGTTAATCCCCCCCAGAGTCAAATGCAAAAGTGAAAAACAGCAGAGGGCGCCGTTTTTCCTTTTTTTTTGACGATGGGTTCCCAGATTGGTCGTCTGACAACGAACCATCTTGTGACGACTACGCCAGCACGCGTGTTCGGCCCATTGTGTTTTTTTAAGGCATAGTAACTACACAGTGAAGCAATGATGTAAAGTCACTAAGTACATATTCTCAAGTACTGTACTTAAGTAAAATGTTGAGGTATTTTTACTTTACTAGAGTATTTCCAATTGTCTATATATTGTACTTTTACTCAATACAGTTATAAAACATACATTAACCTTACTTTAGCCCTATTTTATACCTCCTAGGCTATTTGAAAATAGCCGATCTACAAGCTCACAACGCGTCACATCGAGGCGCGTTGTGAGCTTGTAGAATGGCTATTTTCAAACATTTTAGTACTTTTACTTTTGGTACTTTAAGTACATTTTGATACCAATACTTGTGTACTTTTGCTCTCCGAATTTGAATTCCGGACTTTTACTTGTAACAGAGTACTTCTACATTGCAGCATTGATACTTTTACTTAAGTAAAATATTTGGATACTTTTTCCACCACTGCGGTCCTCGATGTTAGGCCTCGATGTTAATTCAAATCAGAGAGCGTACAGATGGATCCCTATGGGTCCGTTTGTACGCTCTCAGAGTTACTGTGACGTGACCATGACACAGACTTAAGTTGAGCGTTCCATGTTTTGCAGACTGACCGCACCCTGTGCTTTTACTGTCGTGTGTGTGTGTGTGTGTGTGTGTGTGTGTGTGTGTGTGTGTGTGTGTGTGTGTGTGTGTGTGTGTGTGTGTGTGTGTGTGTGTGTGTGTGTGTGTGTGTGTGTGTGTGTGTGTGTGTGTGTGTGTGTGTGTGTGTGTGTGTGTGTGTGTGTGTGTGTGTGTGTGTGTGTGTGTGTGCGTGTGTGTGCGCGCGCGCGCGCGTTTTCTGCTCCACTCTTAGGCCATAGTACCTCTCTGAAAAATGAATGTCCCCTCTGAGGGGAGATGAATTATACATGATTGTTAAAGTTTGGGGAAAATCTTTAACTATGTCTCCCTCCCTCTTTTTTCTCTCTCCCTGAGCACAAGTAGATCCTCTCTCTACCTGCACTATTATTTACTGCTGTCTGTCCCCTCTGCCGTACGCATGTATTCCAGACGGTGACATATTTCAGTGTAACATTGTGTAGAGGCTCTGTAAATACAGAGTGTAATAACTGGATGGTGTAAGTACTCCACCCTGCCTGCTTTTAACAGGCAGCACAGTACCCGCTCCTTTTCACCTGACAGTGAGGAGTTTGCATGTGGAGGCAGAGGTGGATCTACAAGCTCACAACGCGACGCGTTGTGAGCTTGTAGATCCACCTCCTGTATCTCGGCTCCTGTGTTTTACTATGTATTTTTGGCAAAACATGCTATTTTCAACTGGGTATAACAAGAGAACGGAAGGTCACGATGACATTTATTCATTTTTTCACGGAAGCACAGTGATTTCCTCCGTGATTAGCAACCATCAGGGGATCGATCATACTGGAGATAAATATGCTGTGGTTCGTGAAAAATTAGTCGGAATGCTTAAAAATGCTGGCAGAAGCTACCTGGCAGCATTAGAAAGTGAATGTGTGAAGTAACTTCTGAAGACTAGTTGTCAACGCAGCTGAACCGGACGGACTGTCTGCTGTGAGGAACAGAGGATTCCCAGAAGCCTGGACTGTGACTGTGCTGGTGATCCATTCGCTATCAGCAGCCGTCGGCTTCTTTGATTGGCCAAACCCAACTCATCGGCTTTGTGGATTTGTTAAGCTTTGCGAGTCCTTTGTGCCACTGAACCAATAATAAGCAGTAGAGCAGTAGAGCACACATTAGGACTCATTTACAGAGCAAGACTTAAAGAACAGCATTAGAAATGTTCCGCTGGACGCTGCATCTGAGTGGACGACCGCCGATATATAGTGGTGTTGCAGTTGGAGACAAGGTGTACTCCTTTGAAGTATGCTATGATGACAACATGGATTGGATTGATGTGCACGTTTTCAACACAGTGTCTTTACGCTGGAGGACGTTGCCCCCGGCGACACCTGGAAGAGGAGAACATCACCTCGAGGTTTCCTTCTTGTGCTGTGGCACCTCAGCAGTGCTGGTTGAAGATGTCATCTACCTCTGGGGAGGTTGTCCCGAATACTCTCTCTGCAACGAGTGCAACGTGCTTTATGCATTTGATGTTGACGCCAACAGATGGTTCAAACCCAGGGTTTCTGGGACTGTTCCAGGGGAGAGGAGCTACCACTCAGCCTGTGTCTTGGGGAAGGTCATGTATATTCATGGAGGATTGACCACGACTGATTTAATTAATGACATGTACAAGTTGGACACCATCACGATGGTCTGGTCCTTAATTAACACCAGAGGTACTCCACCTCCTGCTTCATCAGGTCACTCTGCCACCATCATCGGGACAAAGATGTTTGTATTGCACCAGGGTCAGCACTGCAATGCCATCAGAGTGTTTGACACAGAGACCGACTGCTGGCTGAACACACCTTCTCCACATCATCTTCCAGAAGGACGCTACGGTCATTCAGCCTTTACCTACAATGGAGAGCTGTACATATATGGTGGTCACACCAAGGACCGGACCTTCAGTGATCTGTGGAAATTAAATCCAGAGACCTTCTCCTGGAAGAAGGTTGAGCCCAAGGGGAAAGGACCGTCTGAGACGGATGGGATAGGGTGCTGTTGCATGGTGGGAGATCGTATCGTTATCTTTGCTGGACAACAAACACCAGAGGATCTGTATATCTTAGACCTGAGTCCTAGCCTGAAGACGCTATGCAAGCTAGCAGTTATTCAGCATGGTCTGGAGCAGGCGGGACTCACACATGATGTCAGGTGGGAACTGGCAGCCACGACTACCAACAGAAACGGACACTTAAGTAAATAATAAAACAATGACATTCCTGTCCTGTTTTAACTCAGTGAATGAGTTAACTGAGTGAATGAGTTAATATGTGAATGTGTTGTATGTGCGAACGTTACCGGCGGGTCATTAAATTCACCCTCGTCGTTGTCTTTTCCAGGGCGTCCCCCAGCTGCCGTGCGCCAAGGCCCTGTACAACTACGACGGCAAGGAGCCCGGCGACCTCAAGTTCAGCAAGGGCGACGTCATCATCCTGCGCCGGCAGGTGGACGAGAACTGGTACCACGGCGAGATGGGCGGAGTCCACGGCTTCTTCCCCACCAACTTCGTGCAGATCGTCAAGCCCCTCCCCCAGCCGCCGCCCCAGTGCAAAGCCCTCTACGACTTCGAGCTGAAGGACAAGGAGGCCGACAAGGACTGTCTGCCCTTCTCCAAGGTGAGACTCGCGTCTGTAGGCCCTGTCACCGTTATTACAGAATCGCCCTAATGGCAATCTGTTTGAGATGATCGCAATCTGTTTGAGATGATCACAATCTATTTGAGATGATCACAATCTATTTGAGATGATCACAATCTGTTTGAGATGATCACAATCTATTTGAGATGATCACAATCTATTTGAGATGATCACAATCTGTTTGAGATGATCACAATCTATTTGAGATGATCGCAATCTGTTTGAGATGATCACAATCTGTTTGAGATGATCACAATCTGTTTGAGATGATCACAATCTGTTTGAGATGATCACAATCTATTTGAGATGATCGCAATCTGTTTGAGATGATCGCAATCTGTTTGAGATGATCACAATCTGTTTGAGATGATCGCAATCTGTTTGAGATGATCGCAATCTATTTGAGGCACTGACTACGCTGTCTCCGTGCATTTGGTGTATTTACCTTGTGTTTACCTTGCTTACTGTAAATCACTCTGGAATAAGAGCATTGATTGTAAATCAATGTTGAAAAAAAATCCTATATCATATATTTTCAAACCTTTTCAAAAATATTGTAAATTGCCGATCTACAAGCTCAAAATGCGTGAGCTTGAAATTATTGCTTGGGGGAGAAAAGTTTTTTTTTTCATAATGTTCCAATGTTCAACAACAGAAACACAATTCAATCGTTAAATCGCAAAAAGTAAAAATGTCATAATCGTGACAGCCCCTAGGTGAGAGAGAGAGACACACACAGACAGACAGACAGACAGACAGACAGACAGACAGACAGACAGACAGACAGACAGACAGACACACACACCCCTCGCCAGTCGCCACCCCCCCGGGTGCTGCCACGTTGGTAACGGCCAGGGCTAAAAAAAGGGACTCTAATTAGGGTGACGCACTTTTCACTCTGTCTCTCTTTCTCCCCCAAGCAATAATTTACAGTTCCAAACACTCTGCAACGAGAGGGTTAGAGAGAGAGAGGGTTGTCCACTCAGAGAGAGAGAGAGAGAGAGAGAGAGAAAGGGTTGTCCACTCAGAGAGAGAGAGAGAGAGAGAGAGGGTTGTCCACTCAGAGAGAGAGAGAGAGAGAGAGGGTTGTCCACTCTGAGAGAGAGAGAGAGAGAGAGAGAGAGAGGGTTGTCCACTCAGAGAGAGAGAGAGAGAGAGAGAGGGTTGTCCACTCAGAGAGAGAGAGAGAGAGAGAGAGAGAGAGGACTGTCCACTCAGAGAGAGATGAGCAGCTGTAATTAAATGTGTACGGTAGAGTCGGTACAGCACACAAGCTATATGGACCAAGACGTAGTTCAGTGTTCCCCATACACAGTTACACAGGTGATTTAATGGTGAAGAAAGTACAGATGGATACGTTTGTACTGTCTTCAGCGTTGAAATTAAACACCAAGGATTTAGCTGTGTGTACGAGTCTGGAACATGAACAGCACACAAGCAATATGGACCAAAACTTGAGCTCAATGTTTGAGTGTTGATTTTGACAGCAAATTTTGATTCAGTTTTAGTCAAAGTCCTTTGAATAAAATTCCATTTTAGTTTTAGTCATATTTCAGTCATCTGAAATGTTTTAGTTTTTGTCTAGTTTTAGTCGACTAAATATCATAAGATTATAATATACAGTTGATTTAGTCGACTAAAATGTATGTTGGCGGTGCCTTGATGGCGTCGTAATGGATGATTTTACACTTGGTTGCATGCTGAAAATAGCCGATCTACAAGCTCATAACGCGTCGCGCTGCGACGCTTTGTGAGCTTGTAGATCTGCTATTTTCAGAGCGCAACACCTGAGCGCAACCAAACATAAAATAACTCTCTTCTCCACTCGTCCCTCACTAACATTTTAGTCTAGTTTTTATTTGCTGACAAAATTGTCAATATATTTTAGTCTCAGTTTTAGTCATCGTAGCTTTATTTAGTTTTTATTTAGTTTTTGTCAGTGAAAAAAGGCAGTCGACCAACATTTTTCTTCATAGTTTTAGTCGACGAAACACTACAATGTTTCCTCTTCAGAAAAAAAGAACTTTCACACCGATACCTAAAAGAAAATCTGAAGGAGACCAAGCTAAAAAAATCTGCCTTTTGCGAGGGAAGCACACCTGTACCTCGTCTCCCTGATGTACAAATGGGGAAAATGCTGTAGGAATATATGAATCCCACTCTGCCAGGGTTACTGTAATGTGTCTTGATGTAACTGTCAAATGCTGTACTGTTTTTTTATTTATTTATGCCAAGCGGAGAAAAGAAAGAGAAGGCAAAATGCTTAGTGGGCTGTTTTCCATACGGAGTTCTCTATATTAAGCTGCTTTGTTTTACTCCCGGGCACACTGCCTTTAATAAAGCACCCCCCCGACACACACACACACACACACACACACACACACACACACACACACACACACACACACACACACACACACACACACACACACACACACACACACACACACACACACACACACACACTTACCAACCATCGCCTCACTATTCCAGCTTCTGTCTCACTAAGTATTCGTTCCTAGAGGACGGGGAACTTGTTAACAGCATACTTAACAATGTTCTGCCCGGTAACAAGGCTTCTCTCTCTCTCTCTCTCTGTCTCTCTCTCTCTCTCTCTCTCTCTCTCTCTCTCTCTCTCTCTCTCTCTCTCTCTCTCTCTCTCCGTCTCTCTCTCTGTCTCTCTCTCCTCGCACATTTCAGGATGATATCTTGACTGTTATCCGCCGAGTGGATGAGAACTGGGCAGAGGGAATGCTGGGAGATAAAATAGGAATCTTCCCCATCTCGTATGTTGAGGTAAGCAGAAGTTGTTAGACGAATTCCTTGAAACATCACAAACCCCCCCCAGCTCCCCCTGCTCCCCCCCCCCACCTCCCCCCCCGCCCCCATCTCCCCCCCCCGCCGCGGTACCCGAGGCGGAACACGAGAGAGTGACTAGTTTCTCTTGATGAAGTCAGCCGAAATCCTCCTTCCTTTCACCTTTGGTGAAATGCTGAAATATGTATTTCAGAGAAGCACCGAAGGGTGTCTTTGAAGTTTACAGGCGGTTAGACGGCTCCGATTTCTCTCTCTCTCTCTCTCTCTCTCTCTCTCTCCATCTCACTCTTTTTTTTCTCCAAGCCTAATTTATGCTTTCGGCAGAGATGTAAGTGTTTTGCGGGCATCAGAGTGTCACAACACCAACGCAGGTTCGACAGCTTTTGACGTCAAGGAGAGTCGTCGGCGGCGGGTGGCGCGCACACCTGCCCGTATGTGTCTGTGTCGCCGTCGTCATCCTAGGTTGCCAGGGTTGCCAGAACTGCTTATTATAATTTCCCCGCACGATTTTATTTGAAAATAGCCGATCTACAGCTTGTAGATCTGCTATTTTCAAATAGCTGATGTACATGTTAAAGTACTCATGTGGCCCATATAGTCGCTTCTTTTGGGCTGTTTTTTTTCCTAGACCTGGTTGCTTGTTTCTCTCACAGAATCTGGCAACACTGCCTAGGTGTTGTGCAGCTGTGTGAGTGCATTGGCTGAAACACAGGCGCTCGGGTGGCGCAGTGGTAACGTCCCTGTGCCGCCACCACGGAGGTTGTGGGTTCGAATCCCCACCGCGGTGCGTCCGGCTTTGTTCGAGCGTCTATAGGAACACAATTGACCCGTGTTCGGGGGGAGGGAAGCCGGGCGGGGGAGGAGGGTGATAATGGTCATTGTACGGGCTGGGGGGGGGGGGGGCGACATCTGTCAGAGGGGTGTTGGGGTAGGACGAAGGTTCTGCGCCCTCCCGGTGGGGGCTCCTCACTGACAGGTGAGTCAGTAGGGTACAACAGCAGTGACAACACAGAGACGTTTATGGCACACATTGTGTGCCATAAACGTTTTTGAGAAGCTATGCGTTATGTGCCATAAACGGTCCGGACCGTTTTTGGCCAATTTAAAAAAATATATATTTTGCCCACGTGGGGGCGCTCTAACGAAACTTTGGGATCATCCAAGGAGTCTCTAAGAAGGAGAGGCCGGATGTGGATCCATGTCAAAAATGCTTCCGGTTGTCCGCTCCAATGTTAACTCCTTTGACTAAAAGCTTAATATCTCCTATTTCTTTTTAACGTGGTGGAAGTGAGCCGTTTTCGATCGGCGATCACTCTGCAACGGAGGATCGCGTTAGAAATATTATTGTTCCAGGCGTTAGTCGGGACCCTCCGCCGTCTCGAAACGCACGCTTTGTTTACATGCACGTCCTCGGCAGGGCTTCTTCAGCACGAAACATATCAATGTAAGTGGATGGAACACAATGTGTTAATTGGCATAACGACTAAATTGGGGAGAACAAGGGGTAAATTTTTTTTGGCTACTCTAAATTTAGAAGAAGGAAAAAAAAGAAACACAGTCAAGATGTAGTGTAGGAATATAAAGGCACAATCCACTGGGCTTGTGGTCTGGTTGCCATAGCAAAAAGGCAGATTGTCGCTTATTAACCAGTAATAACTTAAAGGGATACTTCACTTTCACATAAAATAAACATTAAAAATATATATTAAAAAAAAATGAAAGAAGTTATGGCAAAATAAAGGCCCCCTCACACATTAGTAGGACACTCTAATGCGTGAGGGGGCCATGAATTTTCCATTACTTTTTTCATTTATTTTTAATATATTTTTTAAATGTTTCCCCCCGCCGAAAGTGAAGTATCCCTTTAAACCCTATATATACTTTGTTGTACGTACAAACAGCAAAAATAGCCTGTCTACTAAGCTCACAACGTGTCAGGACGTGTAAGCTTGTAGATCTGCTCTTTCCGTCCGAATGTTTGCCTTATTAACGACTTGCCCAGAATAGGGACGCTAGGGTAGCCTGGTAAACCCTCCCTCCGGAAATCTCATTTCCATTTGATTTCAGGAGTGAGCCTGGCCTGATCGCCCATTCTGCAATATTGGCTGTGGGCTGGAGTTGGGCGGGAGTAATACCGTTGACTGACAACCCCTTCAGCCAATGATCGTTTTTCCCCTTCAGCCAATCAGCAGTTCACCAGTCTAATGTGACGCAACGGGACTTTTGAGACGGCCATGCCCAAAATGGGTTGCCTTATTCGGATACATGGGTGTCACTGCCCGCCCCTACCGGTTCTCTACATTTTTATTTTTAAATAGGCTCTGTCATGATTAACACATTGAATGCCAATCGCGTAGATCTACGCGAACCTATTTAAAGCCGCAGCGTGCCAGTCGCGTAGATCTACGCGAACCGCCGATTCGCATTGAAAATTTTCCAGGTGCACTTTCGGATTTTTTTTTATCCATTTCCGTTTCCGGTTTGATGACCGGAAACGGAATTATTCGGGTTCCGGTTTTTTCGATCGTATCCGCTTCCTGTCTGGGATCCTGTTTAAAACTCGATTTTCTCGGTTGTTGTTTTTCTCCTCGCTGATCACTGTTTAGCGTTGATCCGCTGTATCTTCAAGATGGCGGCTCGGATTTGGAAACAGTTTTCGCTGGCCGTTTCTCACAGATCCGCTGTGTGTTTAGAACCAAATGAACGCGCACTTTTAACTTATTTAGCAAGGTCTGTGGCGACATGAAAAAAACAAAAAAACAACAATAAAACGCTGGCACTGGTGAGTACATTATGATATTAACCTCTGGCATGGAATGTGTTAATAGACCACATATATGAAGTTGAACAACTAAATTCTATCCAAACGATATCTTATAAGTAAATTCCATGCCTCAAAATAGAAGTTTGAGAGCTTTTTGAAGTTAAAAAATAGCGGAGAAAATAGTGGACAGAAAAGATGGCTGCCGTTCGTGTTTTGTCGGCTGCATTCAAGCTGCACTCGGTGCCATTCGGGCTCACTCGAACTCGCCAACTGATTGGCCAACTGTCGCTGTCAATCACAGAACGATGTGCGACGACGCTGATAGGCTCGGTTAGTTGGTAATTCCACTAGAAACCCCCACAATGGGCAATCAGGCCAGACTCACTCCTGGAATCAAATGGAAATGAGATTTCCGGAGGGAGGGTTTACCAGGCTAACGCTAGGGTTCATGAGGTTAACTATAAATGTAAAACTTTGTGTGACAGTGTTCTGTCTGCTGACACTTTTGTCGTCGTCGTCGTCGTCGTCCCCCCCCCCACCACCGAGGCATGAAAAGGTGTTCCTCAAAGCGTTGGTTCTCAAAGTGGGGTCCGGGGACCCCCAGGGGTCCTTTGGGGGGTACCAGGGGGGTCCCCAGCCATTTTAACCCCTTTATCCATATTTTATACTTTGGGCTGTTAAAAAATAGCAGAGATCTGCTATTTTTGTGAAGAATTGTGGAAATCTTTGAATATACAGTATATTTTTTAAAGCGAACATTAGTAACTCAAATCTTTGCTTCCGGGGGGGGGGGGTCCCTGGCCGCGGCCAAATACCTATAATTTTGGGTGGTCCTTGACATGAAAAAGTGTGAGAACCACAGCTTCAAAGCATCAGCAGTGATCCGTATACATAATGAAACATCATTGACACGACTCCTGCGCCAAAGCCTCGTCTGCAGCCAGAACCTGGTATCTGCTCAGCCATCATCCTCCTCCTCCCCCGCTCGCTGCAGTGCTCTGATACACGGCAAGGCTCTCTCGTGACACCTCTGCAGTGGTGGAAAAAAGTACTCAAATTCTTTACTTAAGTAAAAGTACCAATACTGCAATATAGAAATACTCTGTAAAAGTAAAAGTCCAGAATTCAAAATTTACTAGTAAAAGTACAAAAGTATTGGCACCAAAATGTACTTAAAGTACCAAAAGTAAAAGTACTAAAATATTTGAAAATAGCAGATCTACAAGCTCACAACGCGTCGCATCGCGATGCTTTGTGAGCTTGTAGATCTGCTATTTTCAAATAGCCTAGGTATAAAATAGGGCTAAAGTGGTTAATGTATGTTTTCTAATGTAATAACGTATACCTGCAAAGTAACTAGTAACTAAAGTTTTCAAGTAATTGTAGTGGAGTAAAAGTACAATATTTGGATCCGAGATGTAGTGGAGTAGAAATAAAGGACTGGAAATTGGAAATACCCAAATAAAGTACAAATACCTCAAAATTGTACTAAGTACAGTACTTAAGTAAATGCTTTCCACCACTGCCTGCCGTTTATGTTGTGTGACTCCCCTATTCCCTCACACCCCCGACATCTCGTCGGGGGTGTTTCACAGAAAAGCGTTTTTTTTTTTTTTTAGCAGAATAACAGACTAAATTGTTTGTGCTCTCTGTGGAGGGTGAGGGATAATACACACTGCTGCTGCTGCTGCTGCTGCTGTTCTTGTTCCATGAATAAATAAGGACAACACGATGGAAGGTGAAAGTAGCTCAGAGCAGTTCTCTGCTTCTTTACAGTAAGACAAATCTGGTTCAAAGTTTTCTCTCTGGTTTGTCGGTGCGTTTTTTTTTTTTTTTTTAGCCCATTCAATCCGGGGACTCATTTGTGTCATTTTTAGATTTCTTTGGCTATTCAGAAATAGCAGATCTACAAGCTCATAGCGCGGCATGAGCTTGTAGATCTGCTATTTTAGAAAAATATAGTTTTTAATATATTTTTTTTATTGAATTTTTTTTTTTAAAGCGAACATTTGTAACTCAAATCTTTGCTTCTGGGGGGTCCCTGGAACAACATATTTTACAAATGTTTGCTTTTTAAAAATATATATTTAAAGGTTTGAACAAATCCTCCCGAAAAAAATAGCCGATATACAAGCTCGTAGTGCGGCACCGAGTGCCGCGCTACGAGCTTGTATATCTGCTATTTTTTGAATAGCCAAAGAAATGTAAAAATTACAGATTATTTCCCGGACTAAATGGGTTAAACACCTTTCCCACTTGTTTGTGGACGGGAGGAGTAAAGGCTGGTGTTGACATTAAACGCTGACAAGGCTCCAGACACGCTGATGATGATGTTGAACTTATGTTAATCCTCATATCTGATTCAGCGGGTGAATCAGAGACACGCACGCCTTTTCTTTTTTTTCCTTTTTTTACTCACTTTCCTCTTCCCAATTTAGTCGTTACGCCAATTAACTCCTCCCCACACGTGTGTCTGTGTGTTGTCGCTGCCGTTGTAGCCTCGATCTCCAGGCTTTTATTTTCCTTCGCGTTTTGCTCAAAAATAAGAGCCTGGACCAAGCTGTTGACTTTCCTGGCATAGGAAGTGGGAGTCAACCATTCATTTCCCCGACCAACCAGAGTGCAGTGGGCGTCGCTCCAAATGTTTTGACGTCAGGGCTCTCAATGCTGCACATTGGGGGAGGAGGAGGGGCGCGGGGCGGGGGCGGGCGCACAGATCGGTGAACCAATGGGAGCCCATTGGGACGGGCTCCCATTGGGACGGGCTAGGGCAGGCTACTGCCGTTGACTCTCGTCTGACTCTCCTGCCAGTGAGGAGCCACCACCGGGAGGACGGAGAGCCTTCGTCCTTCTCCTCCCTGCTGACAGGTTCCCCATCTGCAGCCTGTAGGCTTCCCTCCCCCGAACACGGGCCAACTGTGTTCGTATGGACCAGGGGTGGGCAGCGTTCCCACCGGACATGAAGTCGCATCGAGCGGTGCTCCAGCTGGGAAAATCCCACGTTTGAATAATAGTCCATTTATAAAGCTCTTTTATCCAAAGCGCTGTACATAGATTGTGCATTACATTTACCCATTCACACACACATTCACACACCGATGGCGGAGGAAACCATGCAATGCACCAACCTGCTCATCAGGAGCAATTAGGGGTTCAGTGTCTTGCTCAAGGACACTTCCACACTAACTCTGGGGGGAGCCCGGAATCGAACTGGGGACCTCATCCGACCGCTCTACTGGCCACTGCCGCCCCTGAGCCACTGCCGCCCCTGAATGAACACGTTTGTCCCAGCAACCAAAAGGACGCGATTCAAGCTATTTAGAAAGATAGTTTTGCGTCCAGTCTGAATAAACCTGAAGTGTTTAAACCCTCCTCATTTAGCTGGGGACCCCCTGGCTGGAACCCCCTCAAGGATCCCCCGACTCCCAATTTGAGAACCGGTGCATTATCATTATGAACAACTACTATTCTCTCTCTCTTCCTCTGTCATTCCCACCCAAAGCCCCCAGAACCCAGTGGTTGCATTGAAGCGCATTGGACATGCTGGCCATTCATAGGTACTGCAGCTGGGGCCACTGTACATGAACGAGCTAAAACGGTTTCGATCAATGGCCTCGACTCACAGGCTTGTGCCCGAGCTTGTGCACGGGGGTTGTGCACGAGCTTGTGCACGGGGGTTGTGCACGGGGGTTGTGCACGGGGGTTGTGCACGGGGGTTGAGCACCGATGTGACGCAAAACGTGTCACAGAAGCCCAAAATAGGCCCCGCCCATCATATTTCTCAACCCGGAAGAAGGGGTGATTTCGGCCCATGTGCTGGGTGAGCAATTCAATGCAAGTGGATGGGAGGGGATATCCGGTGCCCTCTCTATTATTGGGCGGTGAAACCGCCCCTATAAGTGAGATTTGGAAAAATGTACATTTTCCTGCGCTGTGATCTGGGCCCAGGAAATTTGTAGAATTATCCTGCGCTGTGATTGGCCAATCACAGTCTATTCAGGACTGTGATTGGCCAGTGTCACATGACACATGTGCATAGCCCTATATAAGCAACCATAACTTGAAAAAAACCATAAGTTTGTTTTTTTCAAGTTATGGTTTCGTCCATCATAAAGAGTGTTTCAATAAATGTATTTATCTTTTGTACATGATTGGTTGACTCCATTCAGTATTGTGATTAGCTAGCAAGACACCGCCCACTTCACACAGGGTGTGATTTTTTTTAACTCTATGTTCCCTTCCCTCCTCTCTCTCTCTCTCCCTCTCTCTCTCCTCCAACAGTTCAACTCAGCAGCCCGTCAGCTCATAGAGCTGGACAAGCCGTCGGACTCCTCCGGTGTCGGCGGCGGGGTTGGGGACCCGACTGTGGATGTGGGGGCCTCCTCCTCCTCCTCCTCTTCGTCGTCGGGGCCCCAGAGCAACGGCGGCGGCGGGGGCCAGCAGCGGGCGGCCGAGAAGAAGAACAGCAAGAAGCGCCACTCCTTCACCTCGCTCACCATGTCCCACAAGCCCTCGCTGGCGCCGCCCCCTCAGCGCCACTCCATGGAGATCAGTGGGCCCGTGCTCATCAGCTCCAGCAACCCCACGGCGGCCGCGCGCATCGGAGAGCTCACCGGGGGGCTCTCCTGCAGCGCCCCCTCCCAGGTGAGGACACACACACACACACTCACACTCACACTCACACTCACACACACACACACACACACACACACACACGTACACACACACACACACACACACACTGCGTCAGCAGCACTAGGGTGGAGGAGGAGCGGAGGGAGTATAGCTGCTGCATTGCAGCTATATATATATATATATATACGTACTCTAGTCCCCGGCCCCCAAATTTTTACCCTCTGCCAAGCTTGGTGAAGGGCAACAACAAAATATACCCTCCCTGTTGATCTTTAGGGACGTTGGTTCTCAAAGTGGGGTCCGGGGGGGGGGGGGGTTCCAGGGGGTCCCCAGCTAAATGTGTTAATATAGCATCACAATAATTATTTTAACCACTTTAACCTTTTATACTTTGGCTATTTTTGAAAAATCGTGAAAATTTGTGCAAACCTTTGAATATATATATATTTTTTAAGCGAACATTTGTAACTCAGATCTTTGCTTCTGGGGGGGTCCTTGAGAACAAAATATTTTGAGTTCGGGGCCCGCGGCCAAATACATATCGTTTTTGGGGGTCCTTGACATGGAAAAAGTTTGAGAACCACTGCTTTAGGAAACTTTTTAGGCGTGTGATGAATCGGGTGTGTTTTTTGCCAGAGAGAGCCTTAAGGCCCTGATTTTGTAACTTGGCTGCGGCGTCGTGTGGTGCACATCAAACTGGAAGATCTACAAGCTCAAGAACGCGTCGCAGCTTATCTCTGTTTCGTTCCCTGAAGTGAGGATTTTACCCCCACCCCCTCCCCCCACACACACACACACACACACACACACACACACACACACACACACACACACACACACACACACACACTTTCTTCAACACAACATTCGAGAGCAAAACGCTTCCAGATTCGACACCAACTTGTTTGTTGGCCGCGGTCCGTGCGTCGCCCCGATGCACGCATACCACCGCTTCTCTCTCTCTGTTGATCAAGGCGTCTTGGGTGACATGTCCCCCCCCCCCCCCCCCCCCCCGCTCTCT
This sequence comes from Gymnoscopelus braueri, assembly GCF_963280865.1. Lineage (NCBI taxonomy): Eukaryota > Metazoa > Chordata > Actinopteri > Myctophiformes > Myctophidae > Gymnoscopelus > Gymnoscopelus braueri. The sequence continues at coordinate 5,426,951 of NC_137607.1, forward strand.
CTAGACACAGCTGACATGTCAACATCCTGTTTGGCTTGTGTCAGAGAAGTCACGCAAACTCATAAAGCGGTATCCACATCTATCCCGCAACACTTCTCGTTTCTCTTGTTTTTTTTGAGTCGACATTCCAGCTCTCTCCCACTGTCAGCAATTACCCCGAGCCCCCCCCCCCCTCCTCTCCCTTAACCCCCCCCCCCCCCCCCCCCCCCAACAACCCATCATAGCCAACAGGCCATCGCTCCATCCAAGCGTTTTGAAATCACGGATGCGTGACTCCACTCGCCTGCGAAAGAGGAGAGAGAGAGGGAGAGAGAGGAAGAGAGAGAGAGAGAAAAAAACTCTCAACAGCTCGGGCCCCCGAGGTTTCCACAGCAACCCTTTAGAAAAGGCTACAGCTCCCAGCTGCTGTGTGACTGACTGACTGACTGACTGACTGCCAGGCGAGAGGCACTAGAGACGCAGTGGTTCTCAAACTTTTTCGTGCCAAGGAAAGGAACCTCCAAACTGATATGTATTTGGAAAAGGTTTTGCAAAAGGGACCCCTAGAAGAGAAGATTTGTGTTAAAAACACGTTCAAGATGTTGCAAAAAAATTCAAAAATAGCAGATGTACAAGCTCGCAGCTTTTATGCAAAAAAATACTAAAAGCTTATAATACTTTTATGAAGTATAAGTATTGAAAATCGGAAATACTCCAGTAAAGTAAAAAATACCTCAAAACGTGCAGTACTTGAGTAAATGTACTTTGTTACTTTACACCACTGCTTCCAGCGACCATAAGCTTGAGTTATACCTAGCGATGCGCCGGACGGTGTCGCGCACGTACCGGGAAATATCCGATCTACAAGATCGCAACGCGTGGGCAGCGCGTCGCATTGTGAGCTTGTACATCGGATATTTATTTCCACCATTCTTTTGTATGAAGAAGTATATAGGGGGCTTAAGTGGTTAAAAACACAATTAGCAGCCCTCCTGCCACGTCAAAGTGAGAACCTACTGTACCGCTACTGTGGTTTCTGCTGCTTGTCTTCTTGCATCAGTGTCTGCCTGTACGAGCTTAGTGTGTGTGCAAGTTATAATATGCTCTCTGTCGGGTGGAAACCTCATTATGTCCAAAAAAGCAGTTTCTTCCAACTAAGACTCCTGGCCAAGGTAAAAGCCTACCTCACCCCTAAACAACTGGAAATGGCTATCCATGCCTTCATTTCTTCTAGGCTTGATTACTGCAACTGGTCTTATATTGGTGTTGAGCAGTCCGCACTCAGGCGCTTGCAGCTGGTCCGGCATGCGGCTGCCCGTCTCCTCACTGGCACAAAAAAGCGAGACCATATCTCTCCTGTCTTAGCTGCACTCCATTGGCTCCCTGTCTTATTTCAGAATTCATTTTAAGGTCCTTTTATTTTGTTTTTAACACATTGGGTGCCAGCATTTTTTCATAACAACTTACGTTTGGTGCCAGCATTCTCCCCATTGACTGCGCTTTGCTGTTTAAAGCTCTAGACTCCACGAGGAGCAAATCCATGTAAAAAAAAACATCCATTCATGTTGCGCGATGACCCTGGCTACAGCCTGGAACGATAACATTTCACTCGCGAGTTACAATGGGGGGGGATCGCGCATCGCGCATGACCGGTTTTCCCCACCGGAAACAGATTCGGAGATATAGGTGTTTTAAAGAAGGAAATAGACAGGAAGTGGATGGCAGCCATGTTTTTGTTTTTCCGGTGATCTATCTGGCCTATCCTTCTCAAGATCACAATGGGTACTCCCAGAGCTGCTCTAGCCCCGCCCGTGTGGAGAAAAACGAAAAAAACAAAAAGACATATTTCACGGTCTGGACCGTGTTCGGCACCGGACCGCTACTCTGCGCAAACACGGTTCAGACCGTGTTTGGCACCCGATGTGTTAATACCAGGTAGCTCTCTCCAGCGTCCCTGCATGGAACCAAATGGACCAGTGGTCCTGTACCCTTTCGCTCGCGGAGTAACAAATCGCTGTTGGAGGCGGTGCTGTGTGTGTGTCTGTGTATGAGGAGTCAAGTCAATAGTTTGTTTGGTGGCGACGACCATTATAAAAAAAATGTAATAGTTTGTTTGGTGGCAACGACCACACTTTTTTTTTTGTTCTGGAAGTCTCCCCATTGGCTTAAAGGATTGAAGGACCGCCAATGATGAAAAGGTCGCTAGAAAGTGTTGAAAAAGTGTCGAGAAAGTGTTGAGTAGTTGATCAGCAAGCAACCTGATAAAAATAGAATTTGGAGATAAGAGGTTTCAGCAACCATGTGCAATAATTAATGTACGTTTTGTGTGTGCTTGACACCGGCACTCTACCAAGTATAAATCAAGGCATTTTACAGTGTAATGTTGTGACAGCGCTGGCTAGTATACCATGCCAGGCTTATCAGAGGCAGATGTGGGTTTACGTTGTTGCCCTCACATATCCTCTTTCCTCTTTTCTTTCTCCCCCCTTCCATTCAGAAGCCCTTCTCATACTGTCAGTGGTGGAAAAAGTACTCAAATGTTTTACTTAACTCTTTGACTGCCCCGGACGGGAATTCCCGTCCGATGGCTCTATGGCTATCATGGCCAATGACGGAATGACGAAAATATGAAGAAAAAAAATTTTTTGGTCTTTTTTTTTTTTGGTTTATCTCAAAGGAACTAGGAGATAACGCTATCCAAAAAATTGCTGCTCCATTCACTTCAATGTTAAGAAACAAACAGAGGAAAAATGCACCTTTTTCCTGGCACTGGGATGACACAGTCTGAAATAAGTCTGGCAGTGAAAGAGTTAAGTGAAAGTATCAATACTGCAATATAGAAATGGTCTTGTTACAAGTAAAAGTCTGGGGTTCAAAATGTACTTAAACTACCAAAAGTAAAAAATACTCATTATGCAGAATGTCCCATTTCACAAGTTTTAAAATGTATACAAATCTTTTGAAAATAGCAGATCTACAAGCTCACAATGCGTCGCATCGCGACACATTGTGAGCTTGTAGATCGGCTATTTTCAAATGGCCTAAATGTATAATAGGGCCATTGTGGTTAATGTATGTTTTGTTATAATCAAAATCTTCAAAGTAACTAGTAACTTCTGTAAAGTTTTCAAATAATTGTAGTGGAGTAAAAGTACAACATTTGCCTCTGAGAGGTAGTGGAGTAGAAGTGAAAGTATTGGAATTTGGAAATACTCAAGTAAAGTACAAAAAAACTCAAAATTGTATTTAAAGGGATTCTAGGCAACTTCAGAGATCCAAAAAAGAAAACAAACTGTTGTCAAACACCCCCCCCCCCCCCCCCTCCTCATCAGCAGTTCGTTTCCCCGACCACCAGGGGGTGACGCAGGGGGGACCTCTGAACGGGCCATGCCGAAAATAGGTTGCTTTATTCGGATACAATGCTTGTCACTGCCCACCCCTGCCGGTTCTCTGAATTGTTATTTTTAAATAGGCTCTGTCATGATATATAAATTCTATCCAAACGATATCTTAAAAGTAAATTCCGCGCCTCAAAAAAGAAGTTTGAAAGTAAAAACACTGCAGAGAAAACAATGGCTGCCGTTCCATTTTTGTCGGCTGCACTCGGTTCCATTCAGTTTCACTCGGAACTCGCCGGACACGCAAGGACGCGCATGGACGCGCACGGACGCGCATGGACGCGCACGGACGCCACATGCGTGCGTTTCATTTACGTCCCGGACAGAGCCGGATACCCGGATGTCAAAACATAAACAGTAGGGAAAATATGGATTTCAGAAAGAGGACTGTGTTTCAATGCAGGAAAACACCCCAGCATCATTATATAGTGGCTGACAAAAAATGCTAAATTTATATATATAAATATTTTTTAATTTAGGCTTAAGAAGTTACCTAGAATCCCTTTAAGTACAGTACTTGAGTAAATGTACTTAGTTACTTTCCACCACTGGCCCTCACATATCCTTTCCCCCCCCCCCCCTTCCATTCAGAAGCTCTTCTCATACTGTACTGTTCAGACACTGCAGTCATCACACTGGTGTCTGCTTTCATCCGTGTCTGACAAGAGAGAGAGACAGTTTGTGTATTTTTCCACAACAAAAGGCCCTTTTATTTCATGTTTTATTTGTCTTCATACAAACTCTCTCTCTCTCTCTCTCTCTGCCTTTTCATTCTACTTGTCTTGATTCATCCTCTTGATTAAAAGATCTCTCTATCCTGCGGGCGAGAGAGAGAGAGAGAGAGAGAGAGAGGACATAATCACGCCTCTTTAAAACACTCCAGACGTTGCCTGTTCCTCGGCTAATTATTAACAAGGATACTGTTGGCTTTTTAACCCATTCAATCCGGGAGATCTACAAGCTCATAGTGCCGCGCTATGCGCTTGTAGATCTGCTATTTTAATTTTTTTTAATCGTGAAAGTGTGTGCAAATCTTTGAATGTCTTTTTCTTTTTAAAGCGAACATTTGTAAAATATGTTGTTCTAGGGACCCCCAGAAACAAAGGTTTGAGTTACAAAGATGTTCGCTTTAAAAAATATATATTCAAAGATTTGCACAAAATGTTCGCGATTTTTCAAAAATAGCAGATCTACAAGCTCATAGCGCGGCACTTTTGAGCTTGTATATCTGCTGTTTTTGAATAGCCAAAAGAAATCTTTAAAATGACAACGGAGGCGTTCCCGGTCTAAATGCATTAAGCCCTCAACTCCCTCACGGGGGCCTGTAGGGGCCTGTAAGGCGATCCTCCTCCTCGACTCCAGTGACAGCAACCAGTGAGGTTCTAAACCCTACTGTACCTGTACCATCCGTCTGAGTTATAGACCCGCCGTGTTTCATAATAATAACAAAGAGACACAAAAGGACCAGGTCTCCCCCGGGCGCTGCTGTACTCACTGCTCCTCATCTGGACTCTCACGTTGCCTTTTTCTTCAAAGCTATAGCGGTAGAACAACAACAATATTAACCCATCGAGGCCTGAGGTTCCGATTCTACTAAATGTCTTGTAAATCCCAGAAGTTTTCTGAAAGACGTATGTTTCTATATCAGTGGTGCTCAAACTTTTCCATTTCAAGGACCCCCAAAATGATATGTATTTGGCCGCGGACACCCATCTCAAAATATGTTGTTCCAGGGACCCCCCAGAAGCAAAGATTTGAGTAAAAAATGTTCGCTTTAAAAGAATACATATTCAAAGATTTGCACAAATTTTCTCGATTTAAAAAAAATTGCAGATCTACAAGCTCGTAGCGCGGCACTCGGTGCCGCGCTACGAGCTTGTATATCTGCTATTTTTTAATAGCTAAAGTGTAAAATAATGCTTTTTAGCTCTAATCAAAAAAGTGACACAGATGTGTTCCAGGTCTTAACTCTTACCCTGCCAGAGTTTTTTCAGAACAGTCTGTAGCCTCTGCCAGGGTTTTGACCGATTTTGGTACCTTTTCGCATAGCCACAAAATATTGTTCTCAAGTATGATTGATCCCCAGAAAATTTCTAATCACAGATGAGATTCAGGTGTGGTTTCACAAATGTCAACGAGGTCAATTTGACCTTGTTGTCATGTGTTGTTTGATGTTTGAAAATAGCTTAAAACCAGTAGTTTCAAACCAAAAAACATTGTGAATTGTTTGTCCGTTTCAATTTTAACATTGAAGTGGATGGAGCAGCAAATCTTTGGAAATTGTTATCTCCTTATTCGTTTGGAATATCGAAAAGGTGTCAATACTAAATAATTAGAAAATCTTTTTAGATTTTTTTTTTTTTTTTTTCAGGACGTTTTTAAACGTCTTTGGCAGGCAACAGCTAATTTCTCAAAGACGTTTATAAACGTCTTTGGCAGTTATAGAGTTAATGGGATAAAAGAGAAGCGGAGTGGCTGCCAGAGGGGTTCAGAAAAAAAGTCCATCCCTGTAAAACGGGATGGACACGCCCCTCTCTCTCTCCCCTCTCTCCCCTCTCCCCCCTCTCAGCCTCCCCTCTCTCCCCCCTCTCTCTCTCTCAAGCGTCGTCTTGATGTTTTTCAATCATGTTTATTTCGCCGCCGAAATTGGTCGTAAAAGTTAATGTGCCGAAACCGGCACAGCCTCGCTCAAAAGAGAAAACGATATTCTACCCCCTCCCCCCTTCACGATTATCCCTGTGAAGCCCCTTTCTAGTTCTTCCATCCTTTTCTCTTCGGCGGTGGAATAAGTGAAAGTACAAAAAGTGTCGGCGTCAGGAGAATACTTTGCAGCAGCAACCATGTGAAAAGTGCTCGTTGTTGCAGAATGGCCCCGTTTTCACCATCTTGTTATTGGATTGTAATTAGTGATGCGTTTGTGTGTTCATCACTTTAACGTTACAGCTGGTAAAGGTTTGATTGATTGATTGAGTACTTTATTAACAGTTTGCAAAGACAGGCACAGGGAAGTACAGTTCAATACAAGGTCTGTTAACCCATTAAGACCTGAAGCCGATTCTACATGTCTCCTAAATCTCAACAGTTTTCTGAAAAACGCATGTTTCTATATCAGTGGTGCTCAATCTTTTTCATGTCAAGGACCCCCAAAATTATATGTATTTGGCCGCGGACCCCCATCAAAATATGTTGTTCCAGGGACCCCCCCAGAAGCAAAGATTTTAGTTAAAAATGTTAGCTTTAAAAATATATATATTCAAAGATTTGCACACATTTTCACAATTTTTCAAAAATAGCAGATCTACAAGCTCGTAGCGCGGCACTCGGTGCCGCGCTATGAGCTTGTATATCTGCTATTTTTGAATAGCTAAAGTGTAAAATAATGCTTTTTAGCTCAAATCTAAAAATGACACAGTTCTAGGTCTTAATGGGTTAAGAGGATTTTAAACCCCGGAAAGCACTATGGCTGGTTTCCATTGGGGTCCTTTGTACTCAATTAATGTGTGTGTTTGTATTTAGATTGTAACTATAAACTAAATATGTCAAATAATGGGGTAACGGAGTAAAAAGTCCAATATTTGCCTCTGAGCTGTAATGGAGCAGTAGTATAAAGTATTTAAAAACAATGGTGAAGAGATTTGGTGTAGACATTTAGACCTGATTCTAAAAAACACCTTCTAAATCCTAACAGTTTTCTGAAAAACGTTTATTATATATCGTCTGTGTCGGGTGGAAACCTATTATTATTATTATTATTATTATTATTATTATTATTATTATTATTATTATTATTATTATTATTATTATTACAAAACACACATTAACCACTTCAGCACTTTATATACTTCGGCTATTTTCAAAAGATTTATATATACATTTTGAAGTCTTGTGAAATCACTGGTGTGTTTAGGGATGCCAAATTCCGCGTGACGAGTACTTTTACTTTTGATACTCTTAAGTATATTTCGATGCCAACACTTTTGTACTTTATAAGTACATTTTGAATTCCGGACTTTTATTTATACCATGTGGTATCAATACTTTTCCTTATGTAAAACAAAAATGTTCGTACTTTCCCCAACACTGCTAGTCTTTTTTGGCCTGTGGTTGGCAGGCAGCGTGTCCAGCTGTAGTGTTAGGTTGAATGTGAGGTTGTAATGACTCACCTTGTGGGACAGCTCTGTCAGGGCCAGTCATGCGTGGCGGGCAGGCTGGACAGCACACACAGTACACACAGTACAGCACACAGGCTGGACCCACAGTACAGCACACACACAGGGGGGAGGCAGGCTGGACACAGGGGGGATATTGTGTGTCCGACAGACAGTGTGGCCTCGTTGCCAAGACAACGCCGTGACTCAGTCAACACGTGGTGGTGGTGCATGGGGGGCCTCCTCCTCCTCCGCTGGTGGCTGGTTGGTTTCTCCTCCTCCTCCTCCTCCTCGGAGGGAGAAGTCACCTTTCTATGCTATTTTTTTTTTTGGGGGGGGGGGGGTGGGGGGGGCAACAAGTACATGTACATGTACTCAAGTACTGTACTTAACCCTTTAAGATCTGAGGACCCGATTCTAAAAACGGTTTTCTGAAAAACGTATGTTATACAGTGGTTCTCAAACGTTTTCATGTCGTGGACCCCCACAATTATGTTTTTGGCCGTGAACCCCCATCACAGAATATGTTGTGCCAGGGACCCCCCACACAAGCAAATATTTGAGTAAAAAAAATTGCTTTAAAAAATATATATATTCAAAGATTTGCACAAATTTTCACGATTTAAAAAAAAATAGCAGATCTACAAGCTCATAGCGTGTCGCTTTGTGCCACGCTATGAGCTGTGGATCTTTGCTAATAGCCTCCTTCCATCACAGGGTGGCTGGTTTGTCCTCTTCGCAGAGGAAAGTCACCTTTCTCCACTTTTCTGTTTTTTGGGGAAGGGGGGGGGGGGGGGTGGAGGCCTGGCAAGCACACACCCACCTGCTGGACGGTCACCTGACTCCGCCTCGGGCCAATCGCGGCGTCGGGAACAACAACGCGGTCACGGTCGAGTCGAGCGGGGGATCACACAGCCAGCCGCACGTCTTGCTCTGAAAAAGGGACTCGTTCTCCGACACAATGTCGTTAATAGCCTCGGGAAAGTGTTCTTCAAAAACATGCAATTTTTAGTTTGTCGCACTTCAAACTGGGTCATCTTCATTTCCCTCTTGTTACACTAACGCAGAGGAAGATTAAATGCAAAAAGGTCTCTTAAGGCACATTTCCTCCAGAGTAAAAGGCATAGTAATACTACTGCCATTCTGCATCTGTTTGGGATACATTGTAACCCATCTTGCTGATTGCGTCATACTTAATGATTCCAGTTTCTTTAATAAGGCCGATCTACACCAGACTTTGCGTGGCGCGTATGCGTGGCGCGAATGCGTGGCGCGTAGAGCGCGTTTGTTTAGATCCAATTGATATCAATGATAGCGGCTACACCAGGCGCGCGGATACGCGAGTCCCGCATACGCAGGCTTTAAAATAGGACTGGATCTAAAAGTGCGTGTGTGCGTATATGCGCGTGTGTGCGAAAAAAGTCTGGTGTGTTTCCACAGTTAGGATAAAGCCCTTGAGATGTACCATCTCGTTTTCGAGGGGGGTCCCGAATTTGCGTACTTGGTTGTCGGAAATAGGCGATCCACAAGCTCGCAGGGGTACGCGACACAGGCTCACAGCCAAATATAAATCGGTGGTCACAGCCAGGCTCCTTCTGCCTGTACTACTAGTGTAGTACTGTGATGAATGGATGTGATGCACCAGGGAGTTGCCGTAGTAAAGTACCTGTCCACCACCAGTGCATCTGTCATGTCCGAGTGTCCATACTAGGGTACAACGGCACCAGTTGTGTGGGGAGGAGTAATTGGCATAACGACTAAATTGGGAGTGGGAAAAAAGGATACAAAATGATGGACTAACTGGATCAATGTGATGATGATGATGATGTTCCTCTTCTCAACCACACAGGTACACATCTGCACAACTGGACTCATCGTGACTCCGCCCCCCAGCAGTCCTGTCACCACGGCGACCGTCTTCACGTTCCCGTCGGAGATGCAGGGCTACACGTCTATCCCAGTGGTAGGTGGAGACTAACCTATCTCCAGAAAATTGGAAATACTCCAGTAAAGTAAAAATAGCTCAAAACTGTACTTAAGTACAGTACTTGAGTAAATGTACTTAGTTACTTTAAACCACTGCTAGTTATAGTAACATACATACTCTACCATACAGATGTACTAGTTATAGTAACAAAATCCCCTTTAGAAACTCAGTTTGGTGTTGTCAGATGCTCGCCATGTCATGGGGATGAAAAGTTGCACAATGTCTTTGGCTTTGTCTGAAAATAGCTTATTAGCAAAATGTCAGAATTCATCACGTTAATGGCTCAGTCACTGGCTCAGTGTGAATGATAAATGCTGACACTGAGAACACACTTTTTTCTTTGCAAAAAACTTTTCTGATTAAGAGAAATACGTCGTGTGAGTGTGTGTGTGTGTGTGTGTGTGTGTGTGTGTGTGTGTTGGAATGCGGCGCTCCTGAATGAACAGGAATGTGTACACAAAAGGTCGGGCTCTCCGCTTCACTTGGGAACCTCTACTTGATGTTTTTGTACAGATGATTCCTCTAGCCTGCAGGCAATCTAATTATCTCAGCTCAGGCGTCATCGCTGAACCGAAACACACACACACACACACACACACACACACACACACACACACACACACACACACTCACACTGCGTTATGGAAGCTGTCCTCTGCTCTCCCATGCTTAGGTTGGCAACATCGTAGGTTTGTCTATTGGCCTTTGGGTATATACAGTGGCGTAAAGTAACTAAGTACATTTACTCAGTAGTAAGTATTTCCAATTGTCTATACTTTTACTTCTACTCAGTGGTGGAAAAAATACTCAAATGTTTTACTTAAGTAAAAGTATCAATACTGCAATGTAGAAGTACTCTGTTACAAGTAAAAGTCCAGAATTCAGAATTTACTTGAGTAAAAGTACAAAAGTATTGGTATCCAAATATACTTAAAGTAACAAAAGTAAAAGTACTAAAATGTTTGAAAATAGCAGATCTACAAGCTCACAACGCGCCGCGATGCGACGCGCTGTGAGCTTGTAGATCTGCTATTTTCAAATAACCTAGGTATAAAATAGGACTAAAGTGGTTAATGTATGTTTTATAATGTAATAATTTATATCTTCAAAGTAACTAGTTTCTAAAGTTTTCAAATAATTGTAGTGGAGTAAAAGTACAATATTTGCCTCTGAGATGTAGTGGAGTAGAAGTAAAAGTATAGACAATTGGAAATACTCCAGTAAAGTAAAAGTACCTCAAAAATGTACTGAAGTACAGTACTTGAGTAAATGTACTTACTGTAGTTACTTTACACCACTGCTTCTACTCCACTACATCTCAGAGGCAAATATTGTACTTTTACTCCACTACAATTATTTGAAAACCTTAGTTACTAGTTACTTTGCAGATATTCCCCCCAAGGACCCCTGGGGGTCCCCGGACCCCACTTTGAGAACCAATGGCTTAAACATTGTCCCTGTGCTCGTTGGAGCACAAACATCACAGAGGTTTGGATAGAACTACGATAGCGGGGCACGCCGCTCATTTTACGCCTCCTCTCCCCGGCCGCGTTCCTCTGGCCCCTGTGACGCTGGTGGTGGCACGGAGGGAAACCCGGAAACCCCGCCATTCGAGGGGGGAATCCGCCAGCAAGGCGGTACGGGCATGGTACCACGCTTTTTGCGGGTACCGCTCTGTCGGAACGTGGACAGACGTTTAGGTTTTCATATGGTACCAATTAAGAACACAACGCTGCCAACTGCATTTCATATGCAGCCACCAGGTCTCCTAGCAACAAACAAACAAACAAACAAACAAGCAAGCAAGTGTAGCAGGAGAGAGAGAGAGAGAGAGAGAGAGAGAGAGTCCCCAAGTTTTTCACAGAGAGGGGAGTCGGGGACAAGAGCCACCGCGTGCTTCCCCCTCGGTGTCAGCGAGGCCCGGAACGCATCTGAGGCATATTCAAAAATAGCAGATCTACAAGCTCGTAGCGCGGCACCAAGTGCTGTGCTACGAGCTTGTAGATCTGTTTTTTTTTATTATGAAAATGTGTGCAAATCTTACGTATAATATATATTTTTAAGCGAAAATGTGTAACTCAAATCTTTGATTCTGGGGATTCTACAAATGTCTTCTAAATCCTGAAAAAACGTACGTTGCTATAATATCAGTGGTTCTCAAACTTTTTCACGTCAAGGAGCCCCAAAAACGATGTATTTGGCCGCGGACCCTCCATCTCAAAATATTTTGTTCCAGGGACCCCCCAGAAGCAAAGATTTGAGTTAAAAATGTATATATATTCAAAGATTTTCACACATTTTCACGATTATATATATTTTTTTATAGCGGATCTACAAGCTCGTAGTGCGGCACTCGGTGCTGTGCAGAGCAAGCAGGAGAGAGAGAGTCCCCCCAAGTTTTTCACAGAGAGGCGAGTCGGGGACAAGAGCCACGCCGTGCTTCCCCCTCGGTGTCAGCGAGGCTAGAATGGAAGAGGCCAAGATGACAGATGATCCGTTTTTTTCTTTTCTCGCTCGCCATCGGGTTTCGATCCTTTTTACACAACACCTTTGTATCGGCTCTCTGAAAGCTCCTCTTTGTCCCCCCACGGCCTGACAGAAAGCCAATGATTGATTGTTGTGTAAATGTAAAGCCGCTCTTTAGTCTTTAGTTGTGTGCCAGTGTGTCACACACTGGAAATAGCAGATCTACAAGCTCGTTGTGAGCTTGTAGATCTGCTATTTTTGCTGCATGACATGCTACACACAACTAACGCAGTGCTTCTCAACGTTTTCATATCAAAATATATGTATTTGGCTGCGGACCTCCATTTCAAAAAGATTTTGTGCCAGGGATTAAAGAAAATAGCAGATCTACAAGCTCATAGCGCGGCAACGAGTGTCACACTATGAGCTTGTAGATCTGCTATTTTTGAATAGACAAAGTATAAAATAATGGTTAAAGTGGTTAAAATGATTGTGACGCTATATTAACACATCTTGCTGGGGACCCCCTGGTACCACCCCAAGGACCCCTGGGGGTCCCCGGACCCCACTTTGAGAACCAATGCGATAACGTATATCAAGCCCTTATTAACTGATTCACTGCCAATCACGTAGATCTACGCGAACCTATTTAAAGCCGCCACGTGCCAATCGCGTAGATCTACGCGTTTTTTTTTTTAATATATCTTTTTTCCAATTTGATCCAAAGACCAAGGAGATATGATTTTTCAAAGATCTAGACTCCTATCCACTTCCTTGTTAACTTAAAACTTAAAAATTCTGTATCTCGGCTCCTGAGTACTTTTTTTTTTTCAATGAAAAACTCTGGCACTGGCTAAAAAAATATGAAAATACCTCTGGCAGTTAACTCTTTGACTGCGGACGACGCGATAACGCGTCAAGTGCTACTTTGTCCAGTTGGCCGTCGACGCGTTCGACGCGCTTGACGCGCGTTCATTGTTTAATCTCTGATTGCGCTATGCTGCTTAATATTCAATGTTATTCTCGAGTTCCACTTACTTCACGGACATCTGCATCCGGTTTCATGGCCTGGATTCCGTTTCCGGTTTTTGATTTTTTTCCCCAGTCATTTTCGTCCAAAATAGGTAAATAAACGGGTTTTCACACGGTATAACGGACAAACGGACAGGTTCTCTTCTATAATCTATGGTCTGGGTGACGATCAGTCATCGCCGTCGTGTATCACATCGTAATTTTCGCCGCTCAAAACAATCTGGGACGACGTCACATCCGTTTTCATGTTTTTCCTTGTCTAATCTATCAAGAAGGGTGAGAGAGACCCAACGACATGATCAAGCTGTCATGTGCTGCTCTCTAGTGGCGGATTTGTGCTGGGTCTTTAAATTATGTGTCCTTAAATTATTTTCATGAGAAAAATTCAAAATATAAAAATAAAAAAACACGAAAATTGCTGGCACTGGGGGAGTACTTTATGAAAATACTCTGGCAGTCAAAGAGTTAATGGGTTAATATTGTACTTATTTTTTTTTCCCTACTCTATCCTCCCCCTTGCTTTTCTTACAGGACGCTCTCCCGCCGCCTCCGCCGCCGCCCCCGCAGTCGTCCTCCTCCTCCGGCGCCGCGTCCTCATTGGCCGCCGGGCAGAGGCCCTCCCCCAGCACGAGCGACCAAAGTGGCAGACAAAGACCCACAGTGTGAGTTACACCAGACAAAAGGCAAAGAAGAACAAAATGTGCTTCTTCTCCTTCTCTCCTACACTCTGCAACAACACACAACAACAACACTCTCATTAGCCATGCCGTGAGATGTCACATGTGCTTTCCTCAAACTCACCCCCCCCCCCCCCCCCCCCCCCAGGCTTAATTCATATTCACCTCCTCTCGCCCCCCCCCCCCCTCCCCTTTCCTCCAAGCTGTCAGAATGTGTGTATGTGTGTGTGCTCTCTCGTTCACCCCTGAACCCCTGACCCTCTCACCCTTCCCCTCATTACTCCTGTGAGTCCACACACACACACACACACACACACACACACACACACACACACACACACACACACACACACACACACCTGATGAGAATTGGATCCGCTCGACGCCTTGCACTTGTGTTCCTGGACCTCTTCTGTCTGTCGGGATTTTGCTCAACTAGTCCCTTCAGAGTGTGTGTGTGTGTGTGTGTGTGTGTGTGTGTGTGTGTGTGTGTGTGTGCGTGTGCGTGTGCGCACGTCTGCAGCTTCAGAAACAGGCGTTCTGTCCCTTCAGTGTGTGTGTGTGTGTGTGTGCACGTCTGCAGCTTCAGAAACAGGCGTTCTGTCCCTTCAGTGTGTGTGTGTGTGTGTGTGTGTGCACGTCTGCAGCTTCAGAAACAGGCGTTCTGTCCCTTCAGTGTGTGTGTGTGTGTGCGAGTGTGTCCCTGTAGTGTGTGTGTGTGTGTCCCTATAGCTTTAAGAACAGGCGTTTCACGTGACATACAGAAACAGAAATAAGGTCATATACAAACCCATATGAATAACATAGCAGCTTACTGTATGGATGCTCTTCTCTCTGGGTATGCTGTTTGTCCCATTTAAAGAAATACACTGTCAACTTATACTCCCAGAATGTACAAATGCCATTCAACTCAGAGAATGTACAAATGTAACCAAATGGACCCGTAAGGGTCCATTTGGTTACATTTGTACATTCTCCCCCCTTAACGCCCTTAACGCCCCGACATATCCCGAGTTTTTCCCGAGTACCCTCAGTGCCAGCACGAGAAATCCCGAGTTTTTACTTTTGACTGTGGTCGCGCTATTCTGTGTATTTTTCATGATCACTTTCGCTTCCTGACTACATCAGACTCACCCGGAGCCGGATGTAAAAAAAAAATTTCATTTCCGGGTCACGTTGTTTTTCGGCCAGAATAGGGAAAGTCACGGTTTTTCACACGGTATAAAAAGCGAACGGAGAGGTCCACGTCTACTCTCTTTGGTCTGGGTGACGATCAGTCATCGTAGTCGTGTATCGCATCGTAATTTAGCCCGATCAACGATTATCAAAAATGTCAACATCCGGTTCTGACCGGATATGACGTGAGCCTGTTTGGGAGGGGGTGAGTGAGCCAGCGAGATCATCAATGTGTCGATTTGTTGCTCTCTACTGGTAGAACTGTATTATGGGTTTAAAACCCCAATCAGATCATTTATTTGAATGAAAAATTACAAAATTACAAAATTAAAAAAAACACAAATTCCTGGCAGTTTGGGAGTACTTTATGAAAATACTCTTGGCACTGAAAGAGTTAAGGAATTCCCCACAAGCATACATAGCAAAAATCTTGTGTGTTTGCGTTTTAATCGTCAAGTACACATCACACTGTAATAGAATACACTACTTTTCCCAAATGTTACACGTTATGACCAAAACACAAAGACAACAGAGTGAATAGAACGGTGCACAGTTAAAAAAAATCCTCAGTGTTCATTTAACCCTGTGTGGTGGGCGACGACACAAGAACAACAGCACTAACGTAGAGGGACCCTGAGGTGAGAGCAGGGGGTTCAGTTCGGGCGGAGACGAACCCTATGACGTTTCCAGTCGATCACCCTGGCTTAATAGTGGGTCCCAGAGTGCTGTGATAGCAGTCTCTGCATGGATAACACAGAGTCTGTGATAGTAGTCTCTGCATGGATAACACACAGTCTGTGATAGTAGTCTCTGCATGGATAACACACAGTCTGTGATAGTAGTCTCTGCATGGATAACACACAGTCTGTGACAGCAGTCTCTGCACGGATAACACACAGTCTGTGATAGCAGTCTCTGCATGGATAACACACAGTCTGTGATAGCAGTCTCTGCATGGATAACACACAGTCTGTGACAGCAGTCTCTGCACGGATAACACACAGTCTGTGATAGCAGTCTCTGCACGGATAACACACAGTCTGTGATAGCAGTCTCTGCACGGATAACACACAGTCTGTGATAGCAGTCTCTGCACGGATAACACACAGTCTGTGACGCTCTCATTTTTCAGCTTTCTGGAGAGCGATGTTGGCTTTGTGCGTACAGGCCGATCACACGTGGTTTCTCCCCTTAACACATTGACTGCCAATCACGTAGATCTACGCGAACCTCCGCAAAGCCGCCACGTGCCAATCACGTAGATCTACGTGAAGTGAAAAAAAAAAAAAAAAAATTATTTTTCCAATGAAAAACTCTGGCACTGGCTAAAAAAATATGAAAATAATTCTGGCAGTTAATGTGTTAACCAGCGTTCGTGATCTCTCAGGATCTGTAGCCGCCTCTCTCCCATCGTTGTGATTTAACTATGTAATTGTGTTTCTGTCATTGGAACATTATGAATAAAATTACATTTCAGTTTTTAGGTTTCATAGGGCAGATCATGTCAAATAACTTGCATAATTTGATAACTTTATACTTATAAAATCTACAAGCTCTTGAGCTTGTAGATATGAAATAATGTAAATTATACATGATTTGAACATGCATGGTACATTATCAGACCTACATTTACCCTTCAACTTATTGTTTATGCCATAATGACTGTCCTATCCACAGGTTTTGTAGCGATTGTTGAAATATTAGGCCTCAAATGTCCAAGCATGTTCACATACTTTACCCTATTTCAGACCATTTTCCAATTAACCCATTGATACCTGGAACGCATCTGTGTCACTTTAGATGTCTTTAGGCTATTCAAAAATAGCAGATCTACAAGTTCATAGCACGGCACCGAGTGCCGTGCTATGAACTTGTAGATCTGCTATTTTTGAAAAATCGAGGAAAAAAAAATTTGGGTTTTTTTTTCCAATTTTTTTTTAGGATTTAGAAGACATTTCTAGAATCTTCTCAGGTCTTAATGGGTTAAAGCATTTTTTATTTTGTGAAGAAAATAACCAATGTAACATTGAGGTGCCCAGACCTCTCAGGTGCACACTGCACACTCTTCCAGTTACCATTTTGTCAATTAGCCCCGACAGCAAGAAATACCGCGACAGGTTTTCTCTCGACTGCAAACAAGGTTGTGGTGTTGTTCATGTGGCGTCTGCTCGCTGGTAAAAATGTCATCCTCACACACCGGCTAATGTGACTTTATACGTTAGTACGTTTTGTAATGGAATTAGACAATATAACATGGGCTTTGGCCTTAACATTCTGTGGTCTCACAGTAATGGTAGCCGACAGTGCATGCAGCATGCCTACCTCATGCACTTAGCTGCATACAAGCTCTCAACAACGTCGTTTATTTCAGTGAGATGAGATCTGGTGTAGAGGGGAAAGGGGAGGGGGGGCCTACTAGCATAGAGTCACATTGGGGAACCCCCAGTCAACAAAATATTTGTCACGAAATATGTTATTTAGTGACTTGGCACTTATAACAAATTCAGTGTTAAGTTAAATTGGTCCTACTTGTGTATACTAGTAGCTTACCTGTTGTCAACCACTAGCTATACTGTGTCGCTAGTTTGATTTTAGCTGAAGAATTGTGCTGCATGAATCGTATACACACACACACACACACACACACACACACAGGTTTGTATTACTAAAAGCAAAAAGAATTGCAGATCTATAAGCTCACAACGTATAGCGATGCCACGTGTTGTGAGCTTGTAGACTCTAGCAAGCAGCCAAGTAAAAATCAGGCATAATTCTAACCCCTTAACCTAAGGGCCCTATCTTGCCGCCTTACCTCAACATTTTAAAATAGTGAAAATCTACATCGACACGATGTGAGCTTGTAGATCGGCTATTAGATCTTTTCCTAATTGTAAGCCTAACCCTAAACATCTTCTTTATTTGTTTTACTGTACCATAAAACAACCCTTTCTCTTGTAAGGACCAAGAAATTCTACTATCTTCTTTTTGGGTCATTTGGACCTCACAAATATAGTAATACAAGTACACATACACATACACATTCACACACACACACACACACACACACACACACACACACACACACACACACACACACACACACACACACACACACACACACACACACACATCATTCCCCGCCGTTGTAATGGTGACCACACACTGTGTGATGTTGACCATCTTAGTGGCATGCCAGGCCAAGTTTCCACACGTGACAGTAAACACACGTGTAAAGCGTCTTGGGTCGCTCACAGGGTCAAGGGCCGTCCATGGTCCAGGGTCCCAAAATTCAAGGCATCGTTCGTGCTGCCTGGCTGGTTGCTACGATGACAGTCATGCAAGATCGTTATTATCACGGCTTCCAACACGTTCCAAAAATAATGGGTAATGTCATTGTTTGTGTCAACGGAAACTCATTTGTAAGCTCCCCCTTTCCGAACAAATAACTCCACACTTTTGCGGGTTAAAGCAGGGGGGCATCAATCACCATCTGCTAGTCGATGTGCAGACAGTTTAGTGAAAAATGGCTTTATTACCAGCCTCTCCTTGGAGGCTTGCCAACCCGTGTTGTGCTTCTGCCAAGTCGAGACCTGCTCCAAGTCCTCCTTTTCTTTTTCTTTCTTCTTTTGTTTTCTCAAGGCAAAACATTGACCGCCGTGGGGGGGGGGGGGGATTCATCTGATTATCCCAAAATAATCAGACTAATTCAAGATTAAGATTGGGACGCTTCAAGATTATTCGATTAATCGACTCACACAGTGTCGCACAGGACACTACTGCTTTTTTAGTTGTAAAAGATGTGTGTGTGTGTGTGTGTGTGTATGTGTGCGCACGCACACGTGTGCTGAGCCAGCCTGTGTGTGTGTGTGTGCATGTGTTGCACTGTCACCTGTTTGTGTCTAATTAGTGTAACCGGTTGCATCTTTGTGTTGCAATCAGCTGCAGCTGTTGATGCCGTGCTCATACATACAGACATACGGACATACAGACATATACGGACAAACACACTCGGTCACTTGTTGGAGCGGCTGGCACCGCTCAAAAGCGGCAAAAGTAGCAGATCAACAGAGCTTGTAGATCTGCTACTTTTGATTCTTTTGTGTGACGCTGTAGTATGATCACGCAGGGCGTTAATTTATGAAAAAAACACAAAAAGTAAAAATATGGAGATAAGAGATTTCTGCCCGACGGCAACGATATGCAATGAACTTCTTAGTGTGTCTGTGTGTGTGTGTGTGTGTGTGCACGCAGCGTGCGTGTGTGTGTGTGCGTGCATGCATGCGTGCGTCGATTCAAGGAGTTTCCCCTTCGCCATCAGCAACAGAGCCGTGCTACTAAGTACAAAGGCGGTGCCGGGGCTCCAGCGGCTGACAACCCTTCCGTTTTTTCCCCAGGTTTTCTAACTTAATTCGATCTCCCAGGGAGCCCCTGTGATCTGACTTCCCCTGTTAATTTACATTTCTGAGCCATTCATTTCTGGTTAATTACAGCGTACAAGGGAACCATGGGGAGGCTCAGCCCGGCTAATGTGCACAGAATTACCAAACCATGTGACACAAGGCCTTGAGCCGGTGTTGGACTCGACATCACATCTCCCCTCGCCCCCCTAAACCCTCCTCTGTTCACCGGCTCTGCTTACTATTCCCCAGCCAGTGGTGGAGGAAGTACTCTGTGTTAAAAAAATACTCTAAAAAATACTATTGACAGTCTAGACCTTTTAGCAGACGCTCTTAATCCAGAGACACTTACAGTAAGCAAGGTAAACACGAGGTAAGTTAACACATCAAATGCATAGAGATCCTAATCTAGGGTCATAGGCAGTGGTGGAAAAAGTACTCACGTTTTGTACTTGAGTAAAAGTATCAATGTAGCAATGTAGAAATACTCTGTTACAAGTAAAAGTCCGGTATTCAAAATGTACTTGAGTAAAAGTACAAAGGTATTCGCATTAAAATATACTTAAGAACTGAACGTAAAAGTAGTCATTTTGTAGACTGTCTCATTTCACAAGTTTCCAAATGTATAAAAGTGCTTTGAAAATAGCAGATCTACAAGCTCACAACGCGTCGCAAAGCGACACGTTGTGAGCTTATAGATCGGCTATTTTCAAATAGCCTAAGTATGCATAGGGCTGAAGTGGTTAATGTATGTTTTGTAATGATTTTTTTTTTCTTCAAATAATTGTAGTGGAGTAAAAGTACAATGTTTGCCTCTGAGATTTAGTGGCGTAAAAGTATTGAGAATTGGAAGTACTCAAAAAAGTAAGTACCTAAAAATGTTACTTAAGTACAGTACTTGAGTAAATGTACTTTACACCAATGTTACTTTACACTACTGATCATAGGTAAACCAAGAACCTATCATCAGTCTAAATCACTGGTTCTCAAGCCTTTTCATCTCAAGGACCCCCAAATTGATATGTATTTAGCCACGGACCCCCATCTGAAAAGGGGGTTTCAGGCATAGATATTAGAAACCTAGATACCTCATTGGCCTCTGCAGTTCATTGGGGCGACTTGTATCGCAATACACGGCGGCACTTCCGTCTTCCGCAGGGAACCTGTCACTCAAAGTGACTACTGGCCAATCACAGCGCTCACAGTGCGTTGACTACTGGCCAATCACAGTGCGTCTTTTCCGGGACTTGTCAGTGCAATGGTTCTCAACCAGTGGTCCGGGAACCACCAGTGGTCCTTGGGGGGGTTCCAGGTGGTACCCAGCTAAATGATGGAGAGTTGATAACCAAATGGACCCTTATAGATCTTTAAATCTTGAGTATAACATTTCACACTGTCAAGAGTCAAATTGTTAAACATCTGCATTACTTACTAAACAAGTACACAATTAGAGAACGTAAACAATTGTTATTTTGACAACATCTTATCGAACGATAACATATTCTATGTTTTGGGTGTGAGAGGCTAAAGCTTATCAAACGGTGTTCCGTGACTCAAATGCTGAATAAATAATGGACCTTGATATGAAAAAGGACCATGTCTCTTATTTGTATTTCACAAATAGAGTGTGGAGTTTGCCAAGTTCCAACTAACTAGATGCTGCGCACAGCTGCTGCCTCTTAAAGGGTTAAAAGCTGGGTTACAAAATGACCCGCCCCCACCTGCCTCTGATTGGCCTACCGAACTTCCGCGTGTGTGACGCACACGGCAGCCCTGCGGAAGCAGGAAGCGCGCCCGAGATACACACGCTTCAGAGCCGAATGAGGCGTCTACCTTTATATGTCTATGGTTTCAGGGACCTCCCCAGAAGAGAAGATTTATGTTAAAGAAAATGCAAAAAATAGCAGATGTACAAGCTCTCAGCGGGGCACAACATGACGCGCTGTGAGCTTGTAGATCTGCTGTTTTTGAATAATGATCGTGAACCACTGGTCTAAACAGTATAATATCAACAACAACAAAAAATCTGTACATTGAAACTATACAAACTATACTATAGGATGCCAGGTCGACAAATAAACCTGCCATCTGACTAAATAACATGCTATCTAAATGACATTTTGACCTTTGCATAAGACTGCATGGCCGTCACGCTCACAAGTAAAAGTCCTGCATTCAAAATGTTACTTAAGTCAAAGTTCAAAAGTATTATCATCAAAATATAGTAAAGTAAAAGTAGTCATTCTGCAGAATGCCCATTTCAGAATCATATATACGTATATCGTGTTATTTGATTCTAATCATTGATCATTAACCAATTAAGCCTTATTTCACACTTTGTCAATTTGAAAATAGACGATCTACAAGCTCACAACGCATCAGGGTGCCTTGTGAGTTTGTAGATCTGCTATTTTCAAAACGTTTACAAGATTTCTGTTGAAATTGTACTCAAGTGTACAGTACTAGAGTACATGAATTACTTGACATCGCCGCTTCCAGCCACACCACCAGCTTCTTCTAATACAAGCCTTTAAATTAAAAACAGCAGTATGGTGTTTCCATGGACTCCAGTATGTTCCCCCTAATTCAGCGACATAATTGAAATGTTGGCAAACTTGTCCTCATAAACTGATAACATCTGTTCTGTCAGATGAATACGTCAATACATAAAGCCTTCCTGTCAGCACAGTATGTGTTGAAAAGTTTAGGCTGTTTTTTTCTTTCTTTCTTTCTGCTAGTAGAGCCACTGAGAATAATGCAAGCAAAACACTATTCAATTAACCCATTAAGGCCGGGAATGCATCGGTCATTCATTTTAGCATTTTAGCAAATCTTTGAATATATATTATTTTAAAAGTAATTTTTTTACTCAAATCTTTGCATCTTGGGGTCCCTGGAACAAGATATTTTGTGAAGTGGAGGGGGGGGGGGGGGCGGCAAAATACATATAATTCTGGGGGTCCTTGACATGAAAAGGTTTTGAGCACCACTGACATACTGTAGCAACAGACGTTTTTTCAGAAAACCGTTAGGATTTAGAAGACTTCTAGAATCTGCCTCAGGTCTTAACTGATTCACTGCCAATCACGTAGATCTACGCGAACCTATTTAAAGCCGCCACGTGCCAATCGCGTAGATCTACGTGAAGTGAAAAAAGTGTTTTTTTTTTTTTTTTTTTTTAAACAATTTGACCCAAAGACCAAGGAGATATGATTAGTCAAAGATCTAGACTCCTATCCACTTCCTTGTTAACTTAAAACTTAAAAAAAATGTATTTCGGCTCCTGAGTACTTTATTTTTTTCAATAAAAAACTCTGGCACTGGCTAAAAAAATATGAAAATACCTCTGGCAGTTAATGGGTTAATGGGCTAATAGCATTAAAACGTTGCTGCTGTGAGCCAAGTGAAACAGTTCCCCAAATATCTTTATCACAAGTTTGGGTGAATTGTTTTGCACCACGTTCAGTGTCGATTCAAAGTCACGTTATTACTCCAAAACTGAGGAGAATGGCTACAACAATAATATAGCCTGGTTCCAGACGAATCTGCCTTCGCAAAATTGCATCGCACTTTAGCCCTCGGCAGATTAGGTCTGGCCCCCCTCCATAGAGATTCAATTTCTCTCCCTCCGCAGTTGTGCGGAACCAACCAGGGCCCAGTATCCAAATGTGGGCGGGCTTATCACCTTATTTGGAGCAATGACGTACAAGGAAGCACTGCTCTGATTGGTTCGTGAACAAGGAAGCACTGCTCTGATTGGTTTAGGTATAACCAATAGAGTCCGTTTGGATCTTTTTGTAACCGCCCCTTGGAAAAAAATCTATCGTTGATAGGGACCAGACTAATATCCACGCAGTGTGTCGTGTGATATTGTCTGGCCACGCGAGGCTAGCAATAATACAACTACTCTATGGCAGAACCCTCATGTATAAGTGTATTCTTTGGGTTTGTTTTGTCTCTAATTTGTCATTGCGTTTGTAATGCAAGCATACAGTAGTATGTACTGTAAGTATGGATGTAAATATTCATCTTAGATCCTCTTGACCAGGTGTTCCAAACTTTTCCATGCCAAGGATCCACCCCTAGCCATAACCTCTCACTAGTGAAATGGCAAAAATGAAAATCTATCTACAAGCTCACTATATGTCGGGCTGTGAGCTATGCGGCCTTCAAATCCAGCCCTATATTGCGCTGATCAGAGCAATGGTCACCAGTTCTGGCCATTTGAAGTGTTAAACACTGCTGTAGTGCCCCATGTGTGTGAAATGTAGTTGTTTGACTGTGTGACTATTTTCATGGCAGACCCCTGAACAGCGTTTGTGCCAAGTTTGGCACCTGGGGGCCACATGGGGGCCCCTGGTGTGGCTATTCTTGGCAAGTTTTGACATTAATGACATGGCAAAAATCGGGACGCCAGGGTGAAAGTGCTAAAACTGGCACAACAATTGAGTTTGAATATATATATATTTTTCCCTCTCCTTTCCAATTGCCCCCCTAGCGCCCCCTGGTGGACCCCCACATTGAAAACCACCTACAGCAGTGGTTCTCAAAGTGGGGTCTGGGGACCATCCAGGGGTCCTTGAGAGGGTTCGAGGGGTCCCCAGCAAAAGTAGTTAATATAGAGCATCAAAATCGGTTTAACCGCTTTAACCCTTTACACGTGGGCGTGACCCGTTGTGAGCTTGTAGATCTGCTATTTTAAAAAAAATCATTTTACATTTTTTAAATGTGGAATATTTTTTACATGTATTTTTAAGATTTTACAAACAAAGATCTTGTCATGGGAGGTCCCTGGGTACAAAGTCTTTTCAGATGGGGTTCCGCGGCCAAATACACATTACTTTGGAGGTCGTTGATATGGAATAAGATTGAGAGAACACACTGGACTATATAACAGTACAGTGTGATTTCTCTGCCCGTGGTGATGCAATGTACCATGAGAAATGGATCCTATCTGTGTGTGAGAATCCTATACTGTGACTAGAGGCTAGCTTTGACTCACCGGTACCGCAGGAATGCAGCCGTATATACTTAGGTCGCCCCCCCACTGCGGCTCTCCTTTCTGACACACAGCTGTAAGCAGGCTGCACCGGGCCAGCTCATTCCTCTAGCACCGGCTTATTATGCAGGTTAACCCGTTAAGACCTGGAACGCATCTGTGTCACTTTTTCATTTGAGCTAAAAAGCATTATTTTACACTTTGGGCTATTCAAAAATAGCAGATATACAAGCTCGTAGCGCGGCACTGAGTGCCGCGCTACAAGCTTGTATATCTGCTATTTTTGAAAAATCGTGAAAATGTCTGCAAATCTGTGAATATATATTGTTTAAAGTGAACATTTTTAACTCTATTCTTTGCTTTTGGGGGTCCCTGGAACTAAACATTTTGAGATGGGGGTCGGCGGCCAAATACATATAATTTTGGGGGTCCTTGACATGAAGAAGTTTGAGCACCACTGATATAGAAACATACGTTTTTTTCAGAATACTGTTGGGATTTAGGAGACATGTAGAATCGGCTTCAGGTCTTAATGGGTTAAAAACGGTGGGAGTTGTGCTGATGGCAAAAGTAAAAGTAAGGCCTCCAAGTTGTTCTCAGCTTTCAGTGTTCTCATACTGTGGTCAACATGTTTCTTACAGGCGTTGATAGCCATGCTTGTCTTTGAGTCTCCTGCCTCTTAACGCCATGTTGAACCCTAGCGTTCCTATTCTGGGCTTGTCTTAATATTCCGGAAGATTATTGCCGATCTACAAGATCACGATGTAGGGACCGGACCGCCGGCCTAATGGTCCGGGCACCTAGGCTCTGATAGCCTGACAGCGTGACGCGGGTTCGAGTCCCGATCCCGACGACCTTTGCTACACGTGGCTCCCCGTCTTTGTCCCTCATTCTGTCCATCTTCAATTCAAAAACTATCAATAAAGGCAGAAAAGCCTAAAACAAAACTTTGTTTAAAAAAGATCATGATGTAGGTCACCTACAAGCAGACGCACTGTGAGCTTGTAAGAGATTTGGTGTAGAGGGCAAAAAGGATGCGACCAACTTGAAAGTATGCCCCCCTGGGGGACCCCGGGCTGTTCTGGTAGTACTGTATATAGGGTTTAAATGGTTAAATAAGATTATTAGTGATTATTCCTGTAAAGCTTATTACAGGAATTGATGATATACTCTTGTGTGGGAGAATATTTTGGGGGATTTGTATTTTTGTTCTGCCCCTTTTCTTTTTTGACAGTCCCACAATTTCACAGCAAAAACAATGCTTTACGTTTCCCACAAAACACATAGAAACGTAATGAGAAAATACACTGCAAAAAATACACTGCAAATGGATGTCGTTAAATTATGGAGATAAGAGGTTTCTGCCCGACAACAATGATATCATTTTTTTTTTGCTTGTAATCATCACTGTTAAGCCAAAGCCTGGTTGGGACTCCTGAGATTCCTGCAGAGTTTAGTCTGTGATGTCTGGGTGGGTTTTTTCCACTCCACACCTTCCACAGCAGTATTGTTTTGCCCCACGCTGGCTTAGCACGGCATGTTTGTTTCCCCCATTTACCATTTTTGTCATGGCTCTGCATGGCTCGGTTACTTTATAAAAGCATCACTAAGCCCTGGCACGCAAACGCATCTGATATACCAGGCCTTGCTTTCAAAATAAAAGCATTACTAAGCCCTGGCACGCAAACACATCTGATATACTGTACCAGACCTTGCTTTGAAAAGGGTGCTATGGGATGATTTCATATATAATCACGCAGAATGACGCAACGGTACAGAAGGTAGCACAACAATACCCACCACAATGTGGTAATTCAGTGGAAAACCACACCGCCATGATACTGTACTGTACTGCATTGGCTCAAAGTGGGGTCCGGGGACCCCCAGGGGTCCTTGCGGGGAGGTACCAGGAGGTCCCCAGCAAAATTAGTTAATAAAGCGTCACAGTCATTTGAACCTTTTATCCATATTTTATACTTTTATACTTTTTTACATGAGCTTGGGGGGGGGTTCGTGGAGAAGTGACCGCGAACACAGATTATGACCAATCTTTGCCACTGAAGTAAATCGTCTCATATGTCCAACCAAAACGGTTACTTTTCAAAAACGGCAAAAGTAGCAGATCTACAAGCTCAAAACAAGCATGTGGATCTGCTACTTTTGCTGCTTTTGTATGACGCTGTAGAATGATCAAGTAGGACGTTGATTTACAAAAAAATATGAAGATAAGAGGTTTTCCGACAGCAACAAAATATTGGAGCCATTCTTCGCGAACCAAGTACAGTGTGTTCGGAACATTCTGACATTTAAAATGGTCTTTCTCAGACAGACACATGAGAAGGAAATTATCTCATCACAGAGCTGTCTATGTTAGCGCCACACTCCCGCGACTTGCAAGATCTACTAGCAGCACTTATCACAGGACTAGAATCGGAATCAGTTCTATTTGACACATCACAGTTTTACAGGGGTAAAGCATTAGGTGAATTATTTTGAAACATTAGCATCATATGTGGGGGGGGGGAGTAGCAGCAGGTACAGTGCTGTTTCAAAGACCAGTTTGTACACTATGGAAAGGTAAAAAAAACAAAAACACGTTTCACTTGGTTCGTTCACAAGATCTGACATTCACGTCGAGTGATCAGACTTGTGTGCCATTTTGTACTAGTATGTACTTATCTTAGCCCAAAATATAAAGGCACTCGTGCTTACTCAGAGAACCGGGGTTACGCCAGTAACCTAAAGTTCTGCAGTGTTAAAAAAAAAGAAAAAAAAAGGCTGTCCTAGTCTCAGCCAGCAGCAGTATCATGGACGCTGGACAGACGACCCACTTGTCTCTCCCTCCCTGTCCCTCCAAGGACACAGCCAGCCAGCGCTGATTTAGTGTGGGTCTGTAGGATGACCAGAGGACACTCTCTCTCTCTCTCTCTCTCTCTCTCTCTCTCTCTCTCTCTGCAGAATGATCTCCAGAGAGGGAGAGAGGGTGACAGATCTAGTAGCTGGTGACAGCAAAGTGACACCATGGACTGCATGAATCACTTGACTTGCACAGAGGAGGGAGTTAGGCAGTCTCAGTGCTCCGTCTTGCAAAGCAAAGTCTATCAATGTTAATTGATCCCTTTGTACAAATGTGGGTTCATTTAATACAGGTCCATTTGGTTGCATTTGTAACAGAGTTACAACAGTGTTGCTTTAACCAAATTATATCATTATTACAGCACCTTGAACTTCGCCATCCATATTGTGGAAGGAACATTAGCCCAAAATAGCCAATTTACAAGCTCACAACACTATGCCGCGTCGTGAGCGTAGAGCCAGGGCTCTTCAACAGGGGGTCTGGGACCCCTAGGGGGTCCTCAGAGTTACTGCAGGGGGGCCACCAAATGTTTGTGTGATTAGATTTTTTTTTTTTTTACATAAACCACTTGACCCCTGTTATCCCTATTCTGAAGAGAACTTAGGCCGAAAATAGCCGATCTACAAGCTCACAACGCCTCGCAGCGCGAGGCGGTGTGGGCTTGTAGATCGGCTATTTTTGGCAAAGAGGTTTGGTGTTGGTCTATGAAATCTATGAAAGTACAATGTTATACAGTATGTACAGTAGTGGGGGTCCCTGCTTCATTTCTCTTTCAGCTAGGGGGTCCTTGGGCTGAAAAACATGGAAGACCCCTGGTGTATATAGTGCGTACCAAAGAAATCATGAAGGGGGCGTCGACGAGTGTCATTTGGTAGCGGCGGACATCTTTGTGGGGTATAAACAGGTTGACTTAAAGGTTCTATGACATTCATTTTCACTTTTTTTATTTTTTATGTTTTTTGGGGGGTTTTATGACCTCAATTACACCCAAAAAATCTGAACTTTGAACATTCAGTGGATTTTCTGTGGTCTGGGGTTTTCTGAATAATTAGGCTGAAAAGTAATATGAGCTTGGCCCTTTGGCAGTGAGGTCACAGCCGATTAATCCCGCCCACTCTCCTCCTTGCCCCTCCCCTCCCCTATCCTTTCCTTTGGGGGGGGGGGGGGGGGGCGGAGCAGAGGCGATGATTGACAGGCAAAATCCCTCACTAGCGACACCCGCAGGCAAAGATTTCTTTTTTCATTGCAGTTGAAAAGGCTTTAGAAATGTGAGAGAAAAACACCTGCCATGGATCAATGGAGTGGAATTTTTTGTTAAAACTTTCTATACACGTTTGAAGGACCATGACAAAGACTTTTAATGTGTGGTAAAACTGAACGTCATGAAACCTTTAACATTGACCCCCACAAGTATGTCTGCAGCTACTATGCCACGCCCCCCCGTGGTGACGACACGTTGGCAAGCACTATAGAGGAAAAAAACGGCACAAGTACAGTTGCGACTCCGGTCCGTTTTACTAAGTCTAGAGGGTTTAAGTGTTTAACCCATTAATACCTGGAACGCATCTGTGTCACTTTTAGATTTCTTTAGGCTATTCAAAAATAGCAGATATACAAGCTCATAGCGTGGCACCGAGTGCCGCGCTACGAGCTTGTAGATCTGCTATTTTTGAAAAATCGTGAATAATTTTTTTTTACATTTGTTTCCGAAAAACTGTTAGGATTTTGAAAATGTTTAGAAGCGGCCTCAGGTCTTAATGGGTTAACACATTCACTGGCGTCTGGCGGTGAATGTGTTAAATGAATGTTTTTTTTATTTTCATTCTAGGATTTGGAACAAACTGTTCTTGTGCTGATGTGTGTGTGTGTGTTCCCTGTGCAGCTATGTGGCCATGTTCCCGTACACGCCCCGCAAGGATGACGAGCTGGAGCTGAGGAAGGGCGAGATGTTCCTGGTGCTGGAACGCTGTCAGGACGGCTGGTTCAAGGGCACCTCCATGCACACGGGCAAGATCGGAGTGTTCCCCGGCAACTACATGAGCCCTGTCAGCAGGTCAGCGTGGTAACACACCGTACATTACAACTACATGAGCCCTGTCAGCAGGTCAGCGTGGTAACACAACACACCGTACATTACAACTACATGAGCCCCGTCAGCAGGTCAGCGTGGTAACACACCGTACATTACAACTACATGAGCCCCGTCAGCAGGTCAGCGTGGTAACACACCGTACATTACAACTACATGAGCCCCGTCAGCAGGTCAGCGTGGTAACACACCGTACATTACAACTACATGAGCCCCGTCAGCAGGTCAGTGTGGTAACACACCGTACATTACAACTACATGAGCCCCGTCAGCAGGTCAGTGTGGTAACACACCGTACATTACAACTACATGAGCCCTGTCAGCAGGTCAGTGTGGTAACACACCGTACATTACAACTACATGAGCCCTGTCAGCAGGTCAGCGTGGTAACACAACACACCGTACATTACAACTACATGAGCCCCGTCAGCAGGTCAGCGTGGTAACACACCGTACATTACAACTACATGAGCCCCGTCAGCAGGTCAGTGTGGTGACACACCGTACATAACAACATGTAATGTAATGTACATGTAATGTGGTAACACAACACACCGTACATTACAACTACATGAGCCCCGTCAGCAGGTCAGCGTGGTAACATAACACACCGTACATAACAACTACATGAGCCCCGTCAGCAGGTCAGCGTGGTAACACACCGTACATTACAACTACATGAGCCCCGTCAGCAGGTCAGCGTGGTAACACACCATACCGTACATTACAACTACATGAGCCCCGTCAGCAGGTCAGCGTGGTAACACACCGTACATTACAACTACATGAGCCCCGTCAGCAGGTCAGCGTGGTAACACACCATACCGTACATTACAACTACATGAGCCCCGTCAGCAGGTCAGTGTGGTGACACACCGTACATAACAACATGTAATGTAATGTACATGTAATGTGGTAACACAACACACCGTACATTACAACTACATGAGCCCCGTCAGCAGGTCAGCGTGGTAACACAACACACCGTACATTACAACTACATGAGCCCCGTCAGCAGGTCAGCGTGGTAACACACCGTACATTACAACTACATGAGCCCCGTCAGCAGGTCAGTGTGGTGACACACCGTACATAACAACATGTAATGTAATGTACATGTAATGTGGTAACACAACACACCGTACATTACAACTACATGAGCCCCGTCAGCAGGTCAGCGTGGTGACACACCGTACATTACAACTACATGAGCCCCGTCAGCAGGTCAGCGTGGTAACACACCGTACATTACAACTACATGAGCCCCGTCAGCAGGTCAGCGTGGTAACACACCGTACATTACAACTACATGAGCCCCGTCAGCAGGTCAGCGTGGTAACACACCGTACATAACAGACACCTCTTATCTCTTATGTTTTTAGCTTTTTGTGTTTCTATCGTAAATCAACTAGCCTGGTAAACCCTCCCTCCGGAAATCTCATTTCCATTTGATTCCAGGAGTGAGTCTGGCCTGATGGCTTGTATGGGCGTTTCTAGCGCATTACCAAAAAAAAGAGCCTATCAGCGTCGTCGCACATCGTTCTGTGATTGACAGCGACAGTTGGCCAATCAGGTGGCGAGTTCGAGTGAGCCCGAATGGCACCGAGTGCAGCCTGAATGCAGCCGACAAAACACGAACGGCAGCCATCTTTTCTGTCCACTATTTTCTCCGCTGTTTTTTTACTTCAAAAAGCTCTCAAACTTCTATTTTGAGGCACGGAATTTACTTATAAGATATCGTTTGGATAGAATTTAGTTGTTTAACTTCATATATGTGGTCAATTAATCATGGCAGAGCCTATTTAAAAATAAAAATTTAGAGAACCGGTAGGGGCGGGCAGTGACACGCATGTATCCGAATAAGGCAACCCATTTTGGGCATGGCCGTCTCAAAAGTCCCGTTGCGTCACATTAGTCTGGTGAACTGCTGTTTGGCTGAAGGGGAAAAACAATCATTGGCTGAAGGGGTTGTCAGTCAACGGTATTACTCCCCGAGTCCCGCCCAACTCCAGCCCACAGCCAATATTGCAGAATGGGCGATCAGGCCAGACTCACTCCTGGAATCAAATGGAAATGAGATTTCCGGAGGGAGGGTTTACCAGGCTATAAATCAACGGCCTACTTGATCATACTGGGAAAAGTACTCACATTTCTTACTTAAATAGTAAGTATCAGTAGTATCAATACTGCATTGTAGAAATACTCTGTTACAAGTAAAAGTCCGGAATTAAAAATGTACTTGAGTAAAAGTACAATAGTATTGGTCTCAAAATGTAACTTAAAGTACTACAAGTACTGAAAAGTTTGAAAATAGCCGATATACAAGCTCACAACGCTTAGATCTGCTATTACTTTACACCACTGGTTTTGAGCTTGTAGATCTGCTACTTTTGCTGTTTTTGAATTTTAATTCTGAAAAGTACCAGTTTTGGACATAATGAGGTTTCCACCTGACAGAGACCACATACAGTAGTACAGTATTTACACACACAGCAGCTCGTTTACATACGTGTGCATATTATCCACACACACACACACACACACACACACACACACACACACACACACACACACACACACACACACACACACACACACACACACACACACACACTCTCTGCAGGCTGTAAATACTTTTCTCATTATCTTTATTGTGTTATTGCTCTTCATTGTGCATTCCAGCCCAGTTATCTAACTGCTCACACCAAAGGAAAAAGATCCTGCTCAATTATGTTAAGCTTTACTAACAGAATTACCAGATTTTTATTTCATTTTTTAAAATATATATTAACCATACAACTAGTATTGCCATTACAAAGCCGTCCCTATGAGCTATGAGCTTGTAGATCTGCCATTTATTTTGAAAACGTGAACATTTTTGCAAATCTTTGAATATATATTTTTAAAGCGAACATTTGTAACTTTGCTTCTGGGGGGTCCCTCCCTGGAACAAAATATTTTGAGATGGGGGTCCGCGGCCAAATACATATCATTTTGGGGGTCCTTGAGAAAGTTTGAGAACCAGTACAGCTGCAAAAACAACACGGTCAGCGGATTGATAATAAAGCTCTGTAACTCAGTTTAGTGAAATCTATCTGTGAACATTGTGACGTGTTGAGCTACACGTCAACCAGGATAAGAGATAAGATAAGACCTTTATTGACCCTGCAAAGGAAAATCTGTCGCCAAAGGCAGGACAGCAGTAGGGTTAGTGATTTTCTTTGGTTAAAGTAAGTGTTAAATAGCTCTATATTGTGATAGTAATCATTGCTATAGAGTGTTTGTTCAGTAACAGGAGTCTCCATGTCTCTCCAGCTCTTAATTAAACAGAGAATTCATTTTCAGGTCGGGATACCAATTTTATCCAATCAGGATAGAGAACTCAGACAGGATACAGATTTAAACAAGTGAAATTGGAAGTGATGACACAAAGAAATGAGCAGACACAATTGGAACTGGAACACTATAAAAATTAAGCTGACAAATGGGTGCTTTCTCCTGATTGGCTGAAATTCTGTCACCTACCTGAAAATGTATTTTCTGTTTAAAGAGCTGGAGAGACGTGTTGCTGAACAAACACTCTATAGCAATGATGATACTATCAGAATGTAGTGCTTTAACCTTTTAACCCAAAAAATCACTTATCCTGCCTTTTTAAGATACAATTACAGCCAGAGCCAATAATGAACCAAATGTACAACAATATTCACCCTCAACAGTGCTTGCATTATGCAGGACAAAATAAATAATAACATACCATGACATAACCATGTCAGATAGTGTCAGTTACTGTAAGATCTCAGCATGTCTGATGAAATCCGTGAAAACATGGACTTCATAGTTTCTCTGACATTGTTGCTGTTCTGTGTACCAGTGTTGATTTTGACAGCACATTTTGATGTAGTTTTAGACTTTTAGTCATAGTCTTTTGAATAAAATTCCATTTAGTTTTAGTCATATTTTAGTCATCTGAAAAGTTTTAGTTTTTGTCTAGTTTTAGTCGACTAAATATCATCAGATTATAGTTGACTAAATCTACAGTTGATTTAGTCGACTATAATGTATTTTGTCGGTGCCTTGATGGCGTCGTAATGGCTGATTTTACACTTGGTTGCATGCTGAAAATAGCCGATCTACAAGCTCACAACGCGTCGCGCTGCGACGCGTTGTGAGCTTGTAGATCTGCTATTTTCAGAGCGCAACTAGCGCAACCAACCATAAAATAACTTGTCTTTTAGTTCTACTGGATCTCTTCTCCACTAGTCCCTTCCTAACATTTTATTCTAGTTTTTATTTGTTGTTGAAATTGTCAATATATTTAGCAGTTTTTATTTCGTTTTTATTTAGTTTTCATCAGTGAAAACCCACCCAAAAGGTAGTCTACGAACATTTTTTGCCATAGTTTTAGTCATCGAAATCAACACTGCTGCGTTCCCCCCTTTTTTCAGGACGTCGTCAGGGAGCACCCAGCCCAAAGTGCCGCTGAGCCTGTGCACCCAGGCCGGCCGAGGAGTGACCATCGTCAGCCCCTCCGCCGCCATTGTTCCGGGGCCCGGGGGCGGGGACTTCAACAACAAGCCCCTCCTCCCTCCCGCGTGTTCTGGCGTCCCCGTGGCGGCGGCGGCGGCGGCGGCGGCGGTCTGCCCCCTGCCCGGCGCCGCCGTGGTCACCGCGGCCCAGACGGCCACGGGGCAGCAGCCCAAAGTCCTGATGCACGTCAACTCACAGATGACCGTCAACCAGGCCCGCAACGCTGTCAGGACAGGTAGGAGAGGACCCCTACCCCCCTGTGTGTGTGTGTGTGTGTGTGTGTGTGTGTGTGTGTGGATCTATTCCAGTGGGTTCTTAAACTTTTTAACCCATTAACTCTTACCCTGCCAGAGTTTTTTCAGAACAGTCTGTAGCCTCTGCCAGGGTTTTGACCGATTTTGGTACCTTTTCGCATAGCCACAGAATATTTTTCTCCAGTATGATTGATCCCAGATAATTTCTAATCACAGATGAGATTCAGGTTTGGTTTCACAAATGTCAACGAGGTCAATTTGACCTTGTTGTCATGTGTTGTTTGATGTTTGAAAATAGCTAAAAACCAGTGGTTTCAAACCAAAAAACATTGTGAATTGTTTGTCCGTTTCAATTTTAACATTGAAGTGGATGGAGCAGCAAATCTTTGGGAATTGTTATCTCCTTATTCGTTTGGAATATCGAAAAGGTGTCAATCTTAACACATTGGGTGCCAGAGGTTTATTAAAATATTATACGTTGAGTGCCAGCATTTCTTCCATCCACTTGCGTTATACATTTCGTGCTGTGAGAAGCCCAGACACGGAAGTGCATGTAAACAAAGCGTGCGTGCGAGACGGCGGAGGGTCCCGACTAACGCCTGGAACAATAATATTTCCAACGCGATCCTCCATTGCAGCGTGATCGCCGATCGAAAACGGCTCGTTTCCACCACATTAAAAAGAAATGGAGATATTAAGCTTTTAATCAAGGAGATCACATTGAAAACGCCGACCGGAAGGATTTTTGACATGGAGCCAGATCCAGCCTCTTCTTCTCAGAAACTGCTTGGGTGATGTCAAAGTTTCGTTTTAGCGCCCCACGTGGCCCACATGTATAAAAATAGAATTGGGTCAAAAACGGTCCGGACCGTTTTCGGCACTTCTCGTTTGGACCCTCAAAAACGGTCCGGACCGTTTTTGGCATTCAATGTGTTAAATAATTAGAGAATCTTTTTAGAATTTTTTTTTTTTTGAATTTTTTTTTTTTTTTTGAAATTTTTTTAAAGACGTTTTTAAACGTCTTTGGCAGGCAATAGCTGAAGGCCCAAAGACGTTTATAAACGTCTTTGGCAGTTATAGAGTTAAGACCTGAGGCCGATTCTACAAAAACCTTCTAAATCAGTAGTTCATGTCGAGGACCCCCAAATTGATATGCATTTGGCCATGGACCCCCCTATCTGAAAAGGTCTTGTGCCAGGGACCCCCATAAGAGAATATTTGTGTTCAAGAATTCAAAAATAGCAGATTTACAAGCTCACTTGTAGCTTGCGTGAACTTGTATATCTGCTATTTTTGAGAACCACTGTTCTAAACCACTGTGCTAAATCCTAATCCAACTTTTCTATGATATTTTATTGCATTAAAAGCTACAATCCGGGACCTATTTTAATGAATAAAACATGATTTTGAAGCAGTCTGTATGGTCATGTTAAAAGGATCCCTGGCTAATAAGCCTGTTATGCCTTATAGTCCATCTTTTACTCAGGGGGAACAACGGCAGTCACAAGTTGATTTAGGGCTGGGGCGGTATGGATGTTTAGTTATGGCGGTAATGAATCACTGTTTACCGATGGTATGGCGCTATCGCAGTATCTTTAATTTTGAATGAAAAGGTTAATAAAATAAAAATAATAATAATAATCGCGATTATGAACTCGACATTGCGGTATTGCGGTTATTGCACCCAGCCCTATGTGGTCCAGCAATAAACAATCATTACCTAACCTAAACATAACTAAAGACCAACTTAATACTTCCTAAGGTTAATAGGAAAAGGTTACAATAAACAATATTTTAAATGTTTTTATTAGCACATGCATTCCATACATACCATAGGGCTTAAACACCAACATATGTATATATTTCAGGCGAACGTAATTTTCAAATCTTTGCTTCTTTTCCCCCTTGGCACAAAATATTTTTCAGATGGGGGTCCGTAGCCAAATATATATCATTTTGGGGGGGCCTTGACATGAAAAAGATTAGAGAGCCACTGCTATAAGAGCTGTTAAATAACAGCAGCATTCTGTCCCCTCTCAGCAGCGGCGTGTCACAGTCAGGAGCGTCCCACAGCGGCGGTGACCCCCCTCCAGTCCCAGCCCCCTGTCGTGTCCTACCTGCCCCACCTGGCCATCGTGTGTCCCCAGCCCTCCTCCTCCTCCTCCTCCTCATCCTCCTCTTCCTCCGGAGGAGGAGGCGCTCAGGGCTGCTCCCGCGCCGGGGCCTCGGCGGCCGCCATGGGCTGCGCCGCCGCCTCCCTGACCCCGCCCAACGTGAGCGCCGCCTCTCTGGAGGGGGGCGTGGCCGCGCTCGTGGCCATGCCCGCCGCGGGCGCCGCCGGCAGCAACGGGTCTCCTCTCAACGCCGCCAACGCGGCGCTCGCCTGCAGAGCGGACAAAGACGGCAAGGTGGGGTTCCATGTGGACGCGTCTCCATTCCCCCGTTAACCCGTTGAGACCTGACGCCCATTCTAAATGTCTTCTAAATCATTGGTTCTCAAACCAGTGGTCCGGGGACCACCAGTGGGTCCTTGGGGAGGGTACCAGGGGGTCCCCAGCGAAACTAGTTAACATAGCGTCACAATCGTTTTAACCACTGAGCTTTGGCTATTCAAAAATAGCAGATATACAAGCTCATAGCGTGGCACCGAGTGCTGCGCTTTGAGCTTGTAGATCTGCTATTTAAAAAAAATCTTGAACATTTGTGCATATCTTGGAATATATATATTTTTTAAAGCAACATTTTTTAACTCAAATATTTGCTTCTGGGGGTCCCTGGCACGAAACATTTTCAGATGGGGGTCCGCGGCCAAATGTATATCAATTTAGGGGTCCTTGGCATGAAAAAGGTTGAAAACCACTGTTCTAAATCCAGTTTTCTGAAAAACGTATTGTTGCTACTTGCTATATCAGTTCAAACTTTTTTTTTTTTTTTTTATGTCAAGGAGACCCCCAAAATTATATGTATTTGGGCCGCGGACCCCCATCTCAAAATATGTTGTTCCAGGGACCCAGACGCAAAGATTTGAGTTTTAAAAAATTACTTTTAAAAACGTATATTCAAAGATTTGCAAAACAAGTCCCCAGGACCACGTGCCGTTTACATTTGGGACCAATAAAGTATTCAATCAATCAATCAATCAAATTGAAAGCTACCGCTTCGCCCAGATGTCCCGAATGTTTCCCATCGGTAGAGAGAGAGAGAGAGAGAGAGAGAGAGAGACTGGTGCGCCGCCCGCGTTAACTGCCAATTATTTACAATACCAAACACCCCGCTCTCTGTCGAAAATAGACAGTCGACGGAGAGCGGTTTATGTAGAATTTGCACACAATGCCGCCGTCTGTTCCCTCTAGCGGGCCTGGAGAATTGAGTTAGGGGGGTGGGGGGGGGGGGGGGGGGTTCAGACGAGGCCAACAGGCACCAGCTGTCTTGTTTTCTCCTGACGAGAGTCCCCAAACGCAGCCCGTCGATTGGCCCCCGTCCGCCCAACCGCATTATCCAAACTATTTTTTTTTCTTTTTTTCCAGGCTCAGTGAGAAGCAAAAACGTGATAATTAACCCTTTAAGACCGGGAACGCATCTGTGTCATTTTTTTGATTTCTTTTTTTAACTCCGATCTGTGCTTCTGGGGGGGTCCCTGGAACAACATATTTTGAGATGGGGGTCCGCGGCCAGATTTTGGGGGTCCTTGACAAGGAAGAGTTGGAGCACCACTGATATAGCAACATACTGTTACAACTGAGTTACAAATGCTTGCTTTAAAACAAATTATATTCAAATATTTGCACACATTTTCACGATTTTTCAAAAATAGCAGATCTACAAGCTCATACCGCTCTATGAGCTTGTAGATCTGCTATTTTTGAATAGCCAAAGAAATCTTAAAATGACACAGATGCGTTCCCGGTCTTAATGCATTAAACTAAAAGCTGCCAGACAGATTGTTTTTCGTGTGAAATGGAACCCGTCAGCCTGGTTCTGGGTGCGCGTCGCGGTTTAATCTAAAACGCTGTTGTCCCTCTCGTTGTCACGGAGCGTTTGTGACGATCGGCATGCGTCTGAGGTGTCTCATCACAGCCCTGTGTCCCCAGGGCTCAGGAAGAGCTTCTAGCCAGTGGCTGTTAGAACCATAAACAAGTTCTAGACCCGTCACCATCATTACATAATCGCCTCTAATCGCAATTGTTTGAGATAATCGCTATTATCTATTTGGTCGCCAGCAAAATGTGTTAATATTATAGCGTCACAATCATTGTAACCACTTTATCCATTATGTTATAGGTTGGCCATTCAAAAATAGCAGATCTACAAGCTTGTAGCAGTACACCTGCTATTTTTAAACATTCTTATTTTTTTTAACTTTGAAGTTTTTTAACACAAATCTTCCCCTCTGGCGGTCCCTGACACAAAACATTTTGAGATGGGGGTCCGTGGCAAAATATATATTTCAATTTTGGGGTCCTTGACATGAAAAAGTTTGAGAAAGGTGTAAGGCAGGGGTCTTCAACGTTTTTCAGGCCAAGGACCCCTTAGCTGAGAGAGGGATGAAGCAGGGACCCCCCACCCCACTACATATTGTATAAAGTTGTGCTGCAGATTGAGCTTTTTCATAGATTTCATAGATTCATTGACTATCATTGACTGACATTTAACCACTTAAACCTTCAATACTTTATACTTGATTTGCTCCTCCCCCCCCCCCCCCCACTCCAAACCTCTTTGCCAAAAAATAGCAGATCTACAAACTCACAACTTGAGCTGCTGTGAGCTTGTAGATCTGATATTTTTGGCTAATGTTCCCCTCCGAAAAGGAAGTCTAGGGTTCAAGTAGTTAATGTAAAAAAAATTATCCGATCTCTCAAAGATTTGGCGGACCCCCTATATAGTAGCTCTGAGGACCCCTTAGGGGTCCCGGACCCTGGTGTAAGGGACTGCTTTCATGCTGTTTTCCCAAATCTCAGATCAGGACCTTTTGGGCTCAAACAAACATCTTGAGATTTTGTATTTTTGCCTTTCTTTGTCAGCGGGAGAAGAAAGGCCTCCTGAAGCTGCTGTCCTCCAACAAGAAGAAGGCTCGTCCCTCCCCACCCTCCTCCCCCACGCTGGAGGCGGAGCAAGTGGCCGCCGGGGGGGAGACGGCGCTGCAGGGCGCCATGGGACTCGAGACCACCACCTCCTCCGCCACCCCGCCTCCTTCTGTGGGCCGGGTGGAGCCTGAACCTGCTGCTGCTGCCGCCTCCCCTTCCTCTTCCTCCTCTTCCTCTTCCTCCTCGGCCCCCGAGACCACCCCCCACCGCAAGGCCAGCCCCCTGGAGGTGTGCCCCCCCATCGCGCCGCCTCCTCGCCAAGCCTGCTCCTCTCTCTCCTCCCAGCTGCATGACGCACGGCCCATCATATGTGAGAGGTAATGAGAAGCCCTAGTTCTCCTGTGACGCCCCATAGAAAATGATTTAGTATGATCAAGTAGGGCGTTAATTTCCGAAAAAAACAAACACGAAAAGTTAAAAGATGCAGATCAACGACAGCATCGATAACATCCACAGTAACATCTCAGTGTCCAATAAGCAAGTGTCCATCTCTCTATGATGTTGATTTCGTCGACTAAAACTATGATGAAAAAGAAAAATGTTTGTCAACTACCTTTTTCCACTGACAAAAAACTAAATATAAACTAAGCCATGATGACTAAAACTAAGACTAAATATTGACAATTTCATCAACAAATACAAACTAGACCAAAATGTTAGTGAGGGACTAGTGGAGAAGTAGAACTAAAAGACAAGTAATTTTATGTTTGGTTGTGCTCGGGTGTTGCGCTCTGAAAATAGCAGATCTACAAGCTCACAACGCGTCGGTGTGAACTTGTAGATCGGCTATTTTCAGCAAGTGTAAAATCAGCTATTACGACGCCATCACAGCCCGCCAAAATACATTTTTGTCGAAAAAATCTACTGTAGATTTAGTCGACTAAAGTCTTATGATATTTATTTTAGTCGACTAAAATATGACATTTTTGCGAACGCGGAAGGAGGCGCGGCGAAGCCGCGCCTCCGACCAAGTGGAGCTTACTATGTAACCCTGCTCAGGTTGTGGGTCTGTCTGTCTGCGTGTCTGTGTGCATGCACTACCTATGTAGAGGGCGCCAGAGTGCAGGAATGTAGACAATGCTCTGATTTAAATGCAACAACACACACACACACACACACACACACACACACACACACACACACACACACACACACACACACACACACACACACACACACACACTTCTATGTTTTCGAGCTGCGTTCGCTTCCAGCGTTCGCACGTCTTACTTGTATTCAAAAGACTACGACTAAAACAACGTAAAACTTTGCTGTCAACATTAACACTTTGCTCTGACCTCGTCACCAGGTACAGGGTGGTGGTGTCCTACCCGCCCCAGAGCGAAGCGGAGCTGGAGCTCAAGGAGGGCGACATCGTGTTCGTCCACAGGAAGCGCGAGGACGGCTGGTTCAAAGGCACCCTGCAGAGGAACGGACGGACCGGCCTGTTCCCCGGCAGCTTCGTAGACAGCATCTAAAAAACAACCACCACCAACCCAAACTGATCAGTGATCAGACTCTGGTCTTAGACTCACACACTGAAACCCTTTTCCCAGAGGCCATTGCGGCTGCCACGGGAGATGGAAACGCCGATGGCCGCCGCACAGAGAAGGAGAGAGGGGGGGAAGGGGGGGGGGGACAATTTGGGAGGATGGAAAAGCTGGAGGACAGCACACTACTCACACTGTAAAATCCCCGAGCGTTGGTTTAACTCTGGGAGAGTCGGTACTTACTCTCAAGAGTTTTAAACCAACATCGAGGAGTTTACCGTGCATGATTTATTTTTCTTTCTTTTCTTTGGTGGCTTATTTATATCTGTGTAACAATTCAGATGTTTTTAAATGTGTGCCTTGTACTGTTCCTCACTTTATTGTACATAAGGAGACAAAAAAATATGTTTTTTTTTTTTAGCGTTACACAAAACAAACCAATAATATGCTGTTGATAGATTAGAAAAGAAAAATGCATTTTAACTTATTCAGTAGTCTTTGTTTTCTGGAAGAAGATGAAAAAAAAGCGGACAAGCTCTGCTCTGCCTTTTTTTTGGGGGGGGGGGGCGTTTAGGGTAAACAAAAAAAAGAAAGAAGCTGGCACATGGCTTTGGATCTGGACGACTCGCATCATCTCTCATCTCTCCTGAATGCTTTCCACTGTCGGACGATAAAGTGACGAGAGTGTTACTGAACGCAGCGGATGGGGGGGGGGGGGGGTGGAAGAGACGCGGCACTTAACGACGCCATCATCCACAGCGCTTGGCATCGCTCCCAGGAATACGATACTCCACCCCCCCACCCCCCCACCCCCCCACCCTCCGGGTCTAATCAGATTACCTGGGACTGGCTTGATGACCCGGCGATGGGGTCTTGGGACATATCTCGGCGATATTGCACCGTTATTTCATCACAAGGCGAGGCGAGGAATTGCACAATGTTTCGTCTCTTTAACCGGGGCTGTTCCACAGGGCTCCGGGGGGGTTGTTTGGTTGGGGAGTAGGTGGGTGGGTGGGTGGGTGGTGGGAGGGAGGGAGGGGGGGGTCTGGGCGTTCTGTGTCGCTGAACCCCTCGTTAATGATCAAATACGTGCATGCAAGCCAATTCGCTAGAAGATGAACTTACAGCTCGCTTCGGTTGGATCTTTTTATAATGATAATACGGGGGAATGAAATAACACTCCATAGTAGACTCAGCCATTGAAATGTCTGCTTCCTTTATATTTCCTATATGTACTGGTCTGTAGTATAGCTGCTGGGCCTCAAAAAAAAAACTCTCCCCTCTGGGCCTTAACCTCCTCATAGACAGAGCTCTTAACAAGCGTTAACCCTTAGTAGACAGAGCTCCACAGCACAAGAGCCACACATGCCTATCATTTCAAGAAGGACTGATACCTTTTTTTTTCTCTCCTGTGTATTTATATTCATGTCCGCGTGGATTTTCACAAGCTGACCCTAGGTGCTCTTAGAGAGTGTCTGCTGTACTGCAAACCCTGGCACGCACGCACACACACACACACACACACACACACACACACACACACACACACACACACACACGACAAACGACAAAGCCCTTCAAGCGCTCTATTCTAAAGACTACTCATTCCTAATGTGACTCGTTGCAATATTATGGATCCATGACTTGCTGCAGCATGCTCTCTCCAGTAGTAATGTATCATGATGGGGAATCACTCCGCGGGAGGAGCTGTGGATCGTATTTCTCTCAAATGGCAAAGGTTTATAATGCCAATCAATCACTTGGGACCCCCTCCATTCTTGATTTTTTTTCTCCAGTCGGGTTTTGCTGTACATTTTCGTCTATACAAAGTGTTTCCATGTTTTAAGTGTTTTGTGTTGATTTGATGACTTGCTGTATGATTTATTTAGTGATTGTAGGCTACCGGTTAATTTTGGTCACTTGGTCGGGGCATAAAAGACGAGAGAGAAGCAGCGAAGGATGGCATTTCAAAAGGAGGAGAACTTCTACCCGGAACGCTGTCGACGTTTGTTTTTCCTGCCCTCCTTTTTTTTCATTTTTCATTCCTAAAACATTTTTTGGGGAAAAAAGGAAAGACCATTTGACACCAAAGCTTAGATTTTTTAACGAGGAGGTAAAAAGCCTTATTTATACTTAGTTGCGTATTGGTGTCGTGCACCGAAAAAAAGCAGATCTTCAAGCTCACAACCTATGTTGTGAGCTTGTAGATCTGCACTTTTCGGTGTGAGACACCATTCCCAACGGACTGTAACTCAGGCTTAAAGGGCCACTTCACCCATTTTCAACCCCTATCTTCATATAATTGGTCCTCACTAATGCTCATTACGTTTCTGTCTATTTGGTCTGTGTCTCAGAGGCCTGTGAACAGTTCAGAGATCTACCTACCAGTGACATCGTCGGTAGGCAGGTTTGATTTCAACCTTTTTTATTGTATTTTTTATTTTTGTGTTAATGCAAGAGTATAGAAACGGAAGATATTTCACTTGCATTAAAAGCAATAATAATAAAATAAAATCAAAGGTTGAAATTATGATGAAGTTTACCAAACCTTCCTGCCGATGTCAGGTTTCGTAAACTGTCCACAGCCCCCCTCTGAGACATAAAGTGAGTCGGCAGGAAATGGCGGCATCTTACAATGAACATTAGCGAAGCATCATTTATGCGAAGATGGGTTGAAAGTGGGCGAAGTTGGTCCTTTAAGGCAGTGGTTTTCAACCCTTTTCACATCAAAGGTCCATTATTTATTCGGTATTTGAGCCACGGATCTACCATTTGATGAGATTTAGCCTCTCCGACACAAAACTTAGATACGATTTTGTCCACAATTCCATGTTATGTTGATGTGGTAACAATAGGAGAGATAACAGGCAAACGTTGATCAAAATACCGATTTTGTTTAACAATAATTTAACTCTTGAGAGTGTAAAATGAAACCAAATGGACCCATAAGGGTCCATTTGGTTTCATTTTACCCTCTCAAGAGTTAAAAGATCTCTAAGGGTCCATTTGGTTACCAACTCTCCATCATTTAGCTGGGGACCACCTGGAACCCCCTCAAGGACCACTGGTGGTCCCCGGACCGCTGGTTGAGAACCACCGCTTTAAGGAATCAGAATAGAAAGTTGTGAGGGACTCAAAGATGGTGCTGGACTAGAAAACGTACCCCCTGCTGAGGACACTTAAAGGCTGTGGCAGGTACTTGTGTAAAAAAAAAAAGGGTCTGTTCT
Source organism: Gymnoscopelus braueri (assembly GCF_963280865.1). Classification (NCBI taxonomy): domain Eukaryota; kingdom Metazoa; phylum Chordata; class Actinopteri; order Myctophiformes; family Myctophidae; genus Gymnoscopelus; species Gymnoscopelus braueri. The sequence goes on from NC_137607.1 coordinate 5,470,744, forward strand.
TAGGTATACAGATCCGCTTAGCTACTGATGACGTCTAGGAAGGAACCCACGAGGTGTTTGTTTTCTTTTTGGGAGGAAGATCTCTGGATAAGTGTAAAACGGGAGTCATTTCAAAGTTCCACCAGAGAAGGATGAATTTCACTGACTGAATTGGACCCAGATTTATGAGCGTTTTTTTTTTTGTCGTTAATTGACGGGGACCACTGTGTAAATGTACTGCTGGACGTGGTAAAGTGTGGATTTATCGGTTACGAGAACCAGATACAATGGTATGGGGGGAGGGGGGGCTTTGGGGGGGGTTACAGAACACTGCTAGGGCTGTTTCTGTTTTATCCTCATCAGTACTTGTTAGAGTCGACTAATGTTCCATACTTTTCTTGGCATTCACCTCATGCACCCCAGAGTGTGTGTATGCTCAACTGGTTTTTACAGTGTATTTAAATCACTGGCAAAGCCTTTTTTTTTCTTTTTCCTCATATACATACATTACAGATCTACATTTATATTAGAGATACACGTGCATTCAACCTTGACCACATATCACACTCTGACAGTAGTATTTTGATTCGCAAAAACCATGAGCCGGGAGATGGTGTTTTTTTTTTTCTCCACTCGATTTCAGACTGACAAAGTGAAGGTTGTGTTCTTGTGAACACCCATGTTTATACTGTATTGCCATGCCTTGGGAGCACAAGGTCGCACTAAAGTCTGCTTTGTTCAACTAAAACAGATTTTAAACTCATGCCAAGGTGACTTACTTGATTTTTTTTTGGATTTTTTTTTTGTATTGTTAGTCTATTGTACGTCTGAGAAAAACATTATTAATGGTGAAATTGAAATCCACTTCTGGCACAAGACTGTGTGCTAAACGTTCTGAAGTATTGAGGGAATAGCACATTTTGTAAAAATGACTATAACAATAAAAGCTAATGGTTTCCATACTTTTTTCACCTCCGTTTTCAGTGTGTGAAGACAGATTTATACGTGACATTGTCGCACAACGGAAATGGCCGATCTACAAGTTCACAACGCGTCGTGCTGCGAACTTGTAGATCTGCTATTCTCTGTGTCTGCTCGCCTGCACTGCATTCCTCCATGCCTAAGCTTGGATGAAGTGTGTGTGTGTGTGTGTGTGTGTGTGTGTGTCACAGTGGTACGTACAATCCCTCAAAGGATGCAGTGCTACAATGGAGAGATCCCCCTCCTAGATTGTTTGAGGTACTTTTACTGTACTGGAGTATTTCCAAATGTCTATACTTTTACTTCTACTCCACTACATCTCAAATATTATACATTTACTCCATTACAATTATTTGTAAACTTTAGTTACTTGCAGCCAGATATACATTATAAAACATACATTAACCCCTTTAGCTATTTTATACCTAGGCTATTTAGTGTCCAGTTGATGCAACGCGTTGTGATTTTGTAGATCTGCTATTTTCAAACATTTTTGTACCTTTTAATTTAGGTACTTTAAGTACATTTTGATACCAATACTTTTGTACTTTTACTCAAGTAAATTTTGAATTCGAGGCTTCTCCTTGTAACAGAGTACTTCTACATTTCAGTATTGACACTTTTACTTAAGTAAAACATGTGAGTACTTTTTCCACCACTGGGAGTCGGGATGCATGTACACACAACGTGTCTCTCATGGCTGAATAGATGACTGACTGGCATTTAAATAAACAAGAAGGGACAATGAGTGACAGCTAATGGACGGAAACAGGCTCACAGCACAGCTGTACGCTACGCTCACGATCTGGGATTTAGTATTTAGGCAGGTCAAAGGTCACCAAGCTATAAAAGTGTTCCATGTCCCAACAGTCCCATCAGCCGGGGCAAGTCTCAGAGGTGGAAAGTACATTTACTCAACTACTGTACTTAAGTAAAATTTTGAGGTATTCGTTACTTTACTGGAGTATTTCCAATTTTCAGTACTTTTACTTCTACTCCACTATTCATCTTAGAGACAAGTATTGTACTTTTACTCCGCTACAATTATTTGAAAACTTCAGTTACTAGTTACTTTTTGTGGATTTTGATTATTATTACAAAACATACATTAACCACTTCAGTCCTACATACAGTATATTTCGGCCATTTGAAAATAGCAGATCTACAAGCTCACAATGTGCCGCGATGCGACGCATTGTGAGCTTGTAGATCTGCTATTTTCAAAAGATTTGTATACATTTCATACATTTGAAAACTTGCGAAATTCTGCATAACGAGTAGGCTACTTTCTACTTTTGGTACTTTAAGTACATGTTGATACCAATACTTTTGTACTTTTACTCAAGTCAATTTTGAATTCCGGAGTATTTCTACATTTGCAGCATTGACACTTTTACTTAAGTAAAAAAATGTGAGTACTTTTTCCCCCACCGAGTCTCACGGGGATGAGATGAGAACATTCCCATCTAATGGAATAACAGCCATCATGGTCTCTTATGAATAAATCATTGCATTAGCGTAGACTGTGACCTGCCAAAACCTCAGTGTCACTATTCACAAACCTAGTTGGATTTGCATGGAACGCTGTGACTTTTTTATGTATGGAGCGTAATTATAGAAAGGCCTGAGGCCTGCTTGAACTCTGTTATTGAGTTAAAGAGCCATTCTACAGCAGAGCAGCTCAGAGGTTTTATTAGTGCATGCTACTTATGTTTATGATGGGACTCATTCGGGGTTTTGGGGGGATTTGGTGTCGTGAATGTGTCCTTATTTTCCCCCGAAAGGTTCAAAACGGCAGAAAATCCATCATGGCGGCCGTTTGAACTCTCAAGGAGACTTTGTAGAGCAATGATCGCAGTCTGCATCCAGTCTTAACCCTTTAAGGCCGGGAAGGGAACGCATGTGTGTCATTTTAAGATTTCTTTGGCTATTCAAAAATAGCAGATACACAAGCTCATAGCGCGGCACCGAGTGCCGCGCTATGAGCTTGTAGATCTGCTATTTTTAGAAAAATCTTGAAAATTTGTGCAAATAATTTTTAACTCAAATCTTTGCTTCTGGGGGTCCCTGGAACAAAATATTTTTAAGATGGGAGGGGATTTGTCCGCCGACAAATACATATTATTTTGGGGGTCCTTGACATGAAAAATGTTTGAAAACCATTGATAATATAGCAACATAAGTAAAAAAAAATGAAAAAAACTTTAGGAAAAGAAAAAGAAATTGGATTTAGAAGACATTTGTAAAATCCCCAGAAGCAAAGATTTGAGTTAAAAACTTTTGCTTTAAAAAAGTATATATATATATATATATTAAAACTAAAGATTTGCACACATTTTCTAAAAAAAATGCAGATCTACAAGCTCATAGCGCGGCACTCGGTGCCGCGCTATGAGCTTGTAGATCTGCTATTTTTGAATAGCAATCCGTAACTTATACATTTTTATTCTAGCCATTCTTTGTGGTAGAGTATGTTAATACAGTATAACTAGTACATGTGCAGTAGGTTGGCGGTGGTCCCTCTACTCTTCCATTGAGACATTCAGACCCCGGTGTCAGGTACTGTAGGACAATACCAGTTGACGAGTAATACTGCCTGAAGCTCATTGGCACAATATCATCCCTGGCCAAGTGGGGGATTCCCTCTTGGCCGAGTGGTACAGTGGTTTAGATGCTTGGTCTGTCCCTCGGGAGACAATGGTTCGAATTCTGTGCATAGACCATAAAACGCAGTTGTGGAAAGTAACTAAGTATAGTACCATTTTTAGGTACTTTTACTTTACTGAAGTATTTCCAATTTTCTATACTTCTACTCAGGAGACAAATATTTTACTCTAACTCCACTACAGTTATTTGAAAACTTTAGTTATTATGTACTTTTGATCACTTTTACAATACATACACTAACCACTTCAGCACTGTACTCTGGCTATTTAAAAATATGCGATCTACAAGCTCACAACGCGTTGCGATGCGTCACGTTGTGAGCTTGTAGATCTGCTATTTTCAAAAGATTTTTATTAATTTTGAAAACTTAAAATGGGACATTCTGCATAAGGAGTACTTCGACTTTTGGTACTTTAAGTACATTTTGATGCCAACACTTTTGTTCTTTTACTCAAGTACATTTTGGATACCAGACTTTTACTTGTAAAGAGTATTCCCACATTGTAGTATTGATACTTTTACAAAAGTAAAAAATGTGAGTACTTCCTCCACCCCTGATAAAAGGTACGGATGGCAGCTTTAAGACTAGCGGGACAAACAGTTTAAGAGATGTTGTCTGATAGCATTATCTGAGCTGCTGGGCCTTGTCGTGCATGTGTGTAGTTGTTTTAGTGGCGACTGTGTGATGTTTATCTCTCACAGAGCAGCATGAAAACAAGACCGAGAGGGAGGGAAGAAATCATAAAGCAGCAGGAAACAATAAGATTTAAGCCAAACAACAGGGTCGAACCCAGACGGAATATTAATGTGAACGTGGGCATGAAATAGATTTATATGCAGCTGTGTGTGTGTGTGTGTGTGTGTGTGTGTGCGCATGTGCGTGTGCGTGTGTGTGTGTGTGTGTGTGTGTGTGTGCGTTGTGTGCATGTGCGTGTGTGGATGTGCGTGTGTGTGCTACAGCGTTTTGGTAACTACAATAAATCAATGGGTGAGAGACGATGGCCCACAAATGGAATTTAGGTGCTATCGCCACTCATTCAAGTGTGTGTGTGTGTGTGTGTGTGTGTGTGTGTGTGTGTGTGTGTGTGTGTGTGTGTGTGTGTGTGTGTGTGTGTGTGTGTGTGTGTGTGTGTGTGTGTGTGTGTGTGTGTGTGTGTGTGTGTGTGTGTGACAGTGTCATTAGACCACAGGGGTGTGGAGGAGGAAAATGAGGTCCTGAGGAAGATGGTCTGAATACAAATCAACTCACACACACACACACACACACACACACACACACACACACACACACACACACACAGAGCGAGTGAAGACATATTGCATTAATGTTCTGTAATATGTTTGGTTGAGAGGTTATAATGAGTGGAGTATTGATGTCTGGAGACGTGGGTTGACTATAACATATAATAATGTAATATGAGAAATCCATAACCATGCAGAGATGAGAATATTAGGCCCTTTTAAGATGAATTGAACATGCTATTAGAAATCATCCTTTTTTCTCAGGGGGCAAGTGAATGCAACTAAATGTATCACTGTCTCCACTGGGCTCCTCTTGCAGGGACCAGCGGGTCCTTCAGGGGATTGGAAGAGATATGAGCAGTGGTGGAAAAAGTACTCAAATTCATTACATAAGTAAAAGTACCATACTGCAATATAAAAATACTCTGTTACAAGTAAAAGTCCAGAATTCAAAATTTACTTGAGTAAAAGTACAAAAGTATTGGCATCAAAATGTACTTAAAGTACCAAAAGTAAAAGTACAAAATATTTGAAAATAGCAGATCTACAAGCTCACAACGCGTCGCATCGCATCGCTTGTAGATCGGCTATTTTCAAATAGCCTATGTATAAAATAGGGTTGAAGTGGTTAATGTATGTTTCATTATAACATGATTTATATCTAAAGAGTAAGTAGTAACTAAAGTTTTCAAATAATTGTAGTGGAGTAAAAGTACAATATTTGCCTCTGAGATGTAGTGGAGTAGAAGTAAAAGTATTGGAAATTGGAAATACTAAAGTAAAGTACAAATACCTCAAAATTGTACTTAAGTACAGTACTTAAGTAAATGTACTAAGTTACTTTCCACCACTGGATATGAGACAAATCTATCAGGGATTTGTAAAGTACAAACAGTTTGCTTACACTGGAAGACAGACAGGGCTTTGGACTAAACACATGTAACACACAGTCAAATCTTCAGTGTTCGTTTATCCATTTGTAACACAGAGAGCATTCAAATTGAACCAAATGGACCCTTACCGGCAGTGGTGTAAAGTAACTAAGTACTTCTACTCCATTGCATCTCAGAACCAAATGGTGCTTTTACTCCACTGCAATTATTTGAAAACTTACTAGTTACTTTTTACAGTTACATATTTTGATTATTATTACAAAAACATACATTAACTACTTCAACACTTAATATACTTCGGCTACTTGATAATAACAGATCTACAAGCTCACAACACGTTGCGACGCGTTGTGAGCTTGTAGATCGTCTATTTTCAAGAGATTTTTATACATTTTGAAAACTTGTGAAATGGGACATTCTGCCTATAACGAGTACTTTTACTTAGTATATTTTGATGCCAACACTTTTGTACTTTCAACTCAAGTACATACTTTTACTTGTAACAGAGTATTTCTACCTTGTGGTGTTAATACTTACTTAAGTAAAAAAAATGTGAGTACTTCTTCCAGCACTGCTTATGGGTCTGTTTGGTTCCATTGGTACACTCTCTGAGTTAAATGAACACTCAGTTGTTGTTTTTTACAGTTGCACCATCTGTGGCAGATGTTGTGGTTTAACCCCTGGGCACCAGGGAGAATCAGGATGACATCTTCACTGTGTCTAATGGAGGGAGCATCTTCACTGTGTCTAATGGAGGGAGCATCTTCACTGTGTCTAATGGAGGGAGCAGCTGGCCTCGGGACACGCAACGTCCACCTCCCACTGACCACCACAGGTTCAGCCACCACCCACTCAGCCAGTGGACGCTTAACCCAATGTTCTCACACTTTTTCGTGTCAAGGACCCCCAAATTGATATATATTAATGTTATGATATTTCTGAGGACTGACACTCCTCTGTCTTGCCAAAAGGATGTGTTCTCAGCACCTGAGAATGGAAGGTCTCTTCTGCTATTGAAATGTGCTGCTCCACGCTCAGCGACTGAGATTAGATGGACTTAGATGGACTCTGACCGACTATGAAAATGTGTTCCATTCTCAGGGACTGAAAATGTGAGGCCTATACTGCTATACGCAGAGGCCATAGTCATGGCCTTTAGCCAGAATACTGACGCCTGATAACAAGATACATTCTCCATGCGTTAATTAAACCTTGGAACTTGTCGTCTTGCTGTCTGGGTCTGAAGCTTGCCTACTGTATACAGAGGAATAGCTGCTTAACCTTGCTGTATGGTCCTGCTGCTTGCTTACAGAGGGATAGCTGCTTAATAACTACACACCAAGGGTCTATTAAACTCACAAGACAAATGATCAGCCTCATTTACCTCACTTGCTAGGACACTTCATTCCGACACATCAGCAAACAGTCATACTTGAATACAACTGAATAAGTTGAATGATAAATCGATAATCAAAAAGGAATATGAATTCAATTATATTACTGTTACAGCTGCAATCTGTAACTTTTATGTCCTACACAGGATTCAAACCAGGTTCTCCTGCATCAGAGGAGACCAAACATCTGCTGACAAACCAAGATGGAACGCCTCCTTGGCCAGTAGAAGAAATGAGCTTCAGGCAGTACTACCTGTAAAGCATGTGTCCTCCTCGACACCAGGGTCTACATTTAAGACCATAAGAGTAGGAAGACCACCTCCAACCACGGCAGAGTGTATTACATACTCTACCATACCCCAGCCAGCACGCCCACGTGGGTCCCATATGGGTTCAAGGTGGGCTAAACCATATGGGCCCCATGTCGGCATGTCAGCGGGATCCACTTGGGTCCCATCTGGGATGCCCATGTGGGCCTTACGTGGGTATTACCTGGGCCCCACATGGGCCCCATGTGGGCTTTTAGGTGGGTTCTACCTGGGCCCCACGTGGGCCCCATGTGGGCTTTAGGTGGGTACTACCTGGGCCCCACATGGGCCCCATGTGGGCTTTAGGTGGGTTCTACCTGGGCCCCCCATGGGCCCCATATGGGCTTTAGGTGGGTACTACCTGGGCCCCATGTGGGCCCCATGTGGGCTTTAGGTGGGTTCTACCTGGGCCCCACATGGGCCCCATGTGGGCTTTAGGTGGGTACTACCTGGGCCCCATGTGGGCTTTAGGTGGGTACTACCTGGGCCCCACATGGGCCCCATGTGGGCTTTAGGTGGGTTCCACCGGGGCCCTAGGTGGGTCCCTTATGGTTTCAAGGTGGGCTAAACCATATGGGCCCCATGTCGGCATGTCAGCGGGATCCACTTGGGTCCCATCTGGGATGCCCATGTGGGCCTTACGTGGGTACTACCTGGGCCCCACATGGGCCCCATGTGGGCTTTTAGGTGGGTTCTGCCTGGGCCCCACATGGGCCCCATGTGGGCTTTAGGTGGGTTCTACCTGGGCCCCAGGTGGGCCCCAACTAGGCAAGTCTATGTGGGACCGAGGTGGGTCCCAACTGGGATGCCCATGTGGGCTTTAGGTGGGTTCTACCTGGGCCCCAGGTGGGCCCCAACTAGGCAAGTCTATATGGGACAGAGGTGGGTCCTAACTGGGTTTGTTTGTGCAATGGTTCCTTTGATTTCCAACGTGTGTCCTAATAAGATTTAAATATAAATAAAATAGATTAAGCAGCAAACATGAACCGTGTTAATTCTTGTAAACACACCTAAAATAAAAATTGGGTATATAACATTTTACACGTCTTCAGTTTTACCAGGATGAAAATAGACAATATATATTTTGACAAATTTATTAAAAACAATATTACAAGATAATGAAAATACAATGAAAATACAAATGGAAATAAATATAGCAGTAGTGTAAAGGTGCAGGAAGAGAAGGCACACACATTAAACGTGCAAGTGTACATACAGTATATACATAAAATCACAAAAATGCAACATAATATTCTGACAATGCTCCACAGAGACTATTAACAGAACAAAATATAAGAATAAAAATGGTCCAAAAAATGTATAAATAGTGTATAAGAGGTGCATCAAAAACTTCCATTGTCCATGTAACAGGGCAGAGGGATTCTGAGATCCAGTTTCATGTTGCAGATGAATCTGGGCCCTATGTGTACGTGGGTGTCTCTTGAGCCTTTCTGTTTAAATCCCCAGTGACAGAACCAACCAAGTATTGTGCTGCTAAGGGGAGAGAAAGAGAGACAGAGACTTTGTCTACTAGGGTGGTGCATCATCCAGTTGTGGAAGCTGTCTCTGAGCTCAAACTCTGTTTCCACCTCTATCACAAGCCCCAGTGAACCACTTGGAGAGAGCCTTCTCTGCATCCTTGTGTTCTTCAGTCCTCCTAATAGAAATGACAAGAAGCCAACTGTTAGAAATTATAGAATTATGAAACTTTCCATTACTGTATATGCTGTGGCATGCCTTCTACTGGTATACATCAAATGTGTTGCCAAATTACATTTAAAGTTAGACAGATAAAGGAAAATTAATCACACACACACACACACACACACACACACACACACACACACACACACACACACACACACACACACACACACACACACACACACACACACACACACACACACACACACACACACACACACACACACACACACACACACACACACACAATGATTCACCAAGACAAGCAGGAAGAATGCCCAAACTGAGCAGCATAAAACAGCATGAAAATAAAGTTTAGCTTGAGAACAGAGTAATGCACAATCTACTAACTTAAGGAGATCAGTACTGAATTTAAATATTTACTTACTTAGTTATGAAAGCAGAAATCCATCACAAGGCAATCCTCCTCTCTGCTTTGCTCCTTGAGTCCTTTGTCAGTTTAAATTTGAATTTAGTGGACAAACAGAGGGGGCCTTTAGGACCCAAAGCAAACAGGACCTTTAGCTGTCCTTAGAAATGCCTGAGCAAATAAACAATAAATAAATAACAATAAAATACTAACTGAAAACTAAATACAATGGGCTTGCCTGTCTTAAGTAAAGTGTGTAATACTGCATTAAAGCAAACATCGCCAGCCTTTATAAACATAACCTGTGCTGATGTAAACATTCGACTTTCTAAATGAACACCCGAGCTCTCTCTCTCTCACACACACACACACACACACACACACACACACACACACACACACACACACACACACACACACACACACACACACACACACACACACACACACACACACACACACAGCTCTGTTCAACACAATGCTGTACCCCCTCCAACTGTACTTCTTGTTTTCATTATGTTTTAAAAAAGACTCTCTGTCTTTCTAAAAGGAAGATATGTGTGTCCCCACTGCTGCCTAAGCCAGGAAACAAGGCTTTACAAAAAATATAACTAACTGAAACAGGATTGTGTATTTTCAAAGTTAACTAAAACAATCTATCTGAAAAAGAGCTTGTAGGTCGGCTATTAAAAAAAAATCCATATTACAATAAAAAATTAAAACTAAACTTTAAAGAAAGAAATAAACTAAACCACCCACCCCTCCAAACCCAGACTAGTCTGGCATGCCTTGAAGTGATAATTTGAATACCCATTGTTCCATTGTTGCTATCTGTGTGTGACCTCCACAGGGTCACACTCAGATAGGGCCATTAACAGGCAGTCAGGGGGAGGGGATTTAGTCTGGACTTGAACAGGATAATACAAATGTAGTTTGACTTGAAGCAGCACATGTAACTGAAAGAAAACAGAAAGCTCTGAATCCACAAGCTTATGAACAAATTGTATTATCATTGCTCCCTATCACAAACGACACATTTATACTTGTTAAAATCTAAGAAAAAGTGAGTTGGGCTTTAACCACTTAAACCCTTAGTAAACTTGTACTTGGTCTGCTCTTTTTTCCCCCTCTACACCAAACCTCTTTGCCAAAAATAGCCGATCTACAAGCTTGAGCTTGTAGATTGGTTTATTAGCCAGGGATCCTTTTAATGGTTAAACGGTTAACAGTTAAAAAGTTAACCTGCCATGGCCATCTCTAATAAATAAAAACAAATACTTAAATACTTAAAAATACAATGTAATGTCCAATCTGTATGGTAGAGTATGTTCATACAATATAACTTATACTATATATATAATTGGGGTGGTTGCATTTAGTCTCCCTGCTCTTCTATTGAGACATTTCGATTGTGTCAAAGGTCATGTCTCACCTAGACACAGGATCTGACACAAATTCTGACCTGATGGTCAAGATTGAAATCATCCCCTGAACAGGCAGGCTCTATCTTAATGGTAAAATATGTCAGCACTTGTGCAGGAAACTGGGTTAAAATCTGGGGTAGAAGAGGAAGATATAGTACAACTTAAAATGGGGTTGAATAGTTTGTCCGTCTTTGTGAGCTTGTATATTGGCTGTTTTTGGCATTAGTGTTTAGTTTGGCAGTGGTAAAACAAAAAACAAAAACAAATCTGTTTACACATTATTCGATTTATAGTGAGTGAGTGAGTGCGCGCGTGTGTGTGTGTGTGTTCCAACCCATGCCCAGTTAGCCCATATGTACATGTCAGTTAGCCAGCATGTACACCACGTGGGAATCACATGGGCTTCCCCGCTTCCAACCCATGCCGGTTAGCCCACATGCAGACCACACGGGAACCACGTGGGCTTGCCCGCTTCCAACCCATGCCGGTTAGCCCACATGCAGCCCACGCGTGAACCACGTGGGCTTGCCCGCTTCCAACCCATGCCGGTTAGCCCACATGCAGCCCACGCGGGAACCACGTGGGCTTGCCCGCTTCCAACCCATGCCGGTTAGCCCACATGCAGCCCACGCGGGAACCACGTAGGCTTGCCCGCTTCCAACCCACGCCCAGTTAGCCCACATGCAGCCCACGCGGGAACCACGTTGGCTTGCCCGCTTCCAACCCATGCCGGTTAGCCCACATGCAGCCCACGCGGGAACCACGTGGGATTGCCCGCTTCCAACCCATGCCGGTTAGCCCACATGCAGCCCACGCGGGAACCACGTGGGCTTGCCCTCTTCCAATCCATGCCGGTTAGCCCACATGCAGCCCACGCGGGAACCACGTGGGCTTGCCCGCTTCCAACCCATGCCGGTTAGCCCACATGCAGCCCACGCGGGAACCACGTGGGCTTGCCCACTTCCAACCCACGCCCAGTTAGCCCACATGCAGCCCACGCGGGAACCACGTGGGCTTGCCCGCTTCCAACCCATGCCGGTTAGCCCACATGCAGCCCACGCGGGAACCACGTGGGCTTGCCCGCTTCCAACCCACGCCCAGTTAGCCCACATGCAGCCCACGCGGAAACCACGTGGGCTTGCCCGCTTCCAACCCATGCCGGTTAGCCCACATGCAGCCCACGCGGGAACCACGTGGGCTTGCCCCTTTCCAACCCATGCCGGTTAGCCCACATGCAGCCCACGCGGGAACCACGTGGGCTTGCCCGCTTCCAACCCATGCCGGTTAGCCCACATGCAGCCCACGCGGGAACCACGTGGGCTTGCCCGCTTCCAACCCACGCCCAGTTAGCCCACATGCAGCCCACGCGGGAACCACGTGGGCTTGCCCGCTTCCAACCCACGCCCAGTTAGCCCACATGCAGCCCACGCGGGAACCACGTGGGCTTGCCCACTTCCAACCCACGCCCAGTTAGCCCACATGCAGCCCACCTGGGACCCTCATAATTTGCCCAGTTCAAACCCATGCCCACTTGGTACCCAAGTAGCCCGCATTGGGCCCATATGGGTCCCACGTGGGCGTGCTGGCTGGGAGATGTACTAGTTAACATTACACAGTTATATGTACTAGTTATATTGTATTAACATACTCTACCATACAGATTGGTTAAAATTGTATTCATATGTTCAGTAATGCAGCGTTAACTGTAAGAGATGGCTCTTATAGTAATCCTATGCATGTGTTTTATAAATAGTTCTAGCATACTCTGTTACCAATGGAGACCAAACATCCTTTCAAACTGAACTGCCTCCATCCTCCAGTCATATTCACTTGTGCTGCCACTGCCCACTGCCAGCCAGTCACATAATTCGTCACCCATTTTGGCACAACACTAAACTCTGAATGCATCTGTTGATTGATTGATTGATTGATTGAATACTTTATTAACAGTTTGCAAAGACAAGCACAGGGAAGTACAGTTCAATGCAAGGTCTGTTAAGAGGATTTTAAACCCAAGAAAGCACTATGGCTTGTTTCTCTAGTCTGGACCATAGACTGTCTGGACATTTGTCCAAAATAGTAACATAGTAAATGTACTCAGTGACTTTACACAACTGGATAAATGGACTGTTTGTACTTTGTGTCTGTGCTGTGCTGTGCTGTGGTGCTGTGTGCATAAAGCACCACCTTGTGGTCAAAGTGGAGTAGCACAACAACAACACTACAGAGAGGCAAGCTTCCAACACTTCCGTATACAGTTTCAGGACCCTAGTTTCCGCGCCACAGCGCCACCTGGCTGCCGGGAGGACGAACGAGGACCGCGTTTCCAGGACACAAGATGGACGACGACGAGAGGACCCCCGTAAAAGAAGAACAAGAAGAGGAAGAAATAGAACACAAACGTAATGTTGTGAGTACTGGGATATATGAATAAAGTTTGCTTTGTTTAAAGTGCAAATGAGTTGTTGTGGTGTCTGTGATTGGACAGGAGAGGTCATGTGAGTAGGAAACTATTAAACCTCTCTTCGCCAGGCTTTCCACAGCACCCGTGGGAAGCCTGGTTCCTAATTGGGAATCAACCAGTGTGATCCGGTCTAGAGCCCGCCTACTGTATCCGGTCATTTGCACGCACACATACATGCAAGAAACCATTTCCGTATCCGGTATAGAACCCAGACCGGATCAGCAGCATGCAAAGCAACTTGATCCCCAGTCTAGTAAACTACTATTTTAGGGTGACCGTTATTTTCAAACCCCCCAAACCAGGACCCAGCACTGCAGAGAGAACTGCACTTTGAGCCTATAGGATCATAGGACAGTATGTACAGTTTCTGGCTTGGCAGCTTTTTTTTTTAGGTGTTCATGCACATAATTATACGTGCACGCAGTGGTGGAAGAAGTACTCAGATATTTTTTACTTAAGTAAAAGTAGTAATACCACAATATAAAAATACTCTGTGGCAATTAAAAGGCCCGTGTTCAAAAGTATTGGCATCTAAATATACTTAAAGTACCAAAAGTAAAATCATAACCATTTCCATGTTAGAAATGTTCATATATTTTCCGAAAATGTGAAAAGAAAATAGCGAGCTTGTAGATCGGCTATCTCCACAATTTATGTTTATTTTTTAGTATAAAGCAATTAAATATGTGTTATTTGTCAAATCTGCCCTGTGCAACTTTTGTTTGAAGCCTGAAACAGAAATGTAATTTGTATTCATAATGTTCCAATAATGTTCAACGACAGAAACACAGTTATATCGTTAATTTCAATTATTTGAGTGACAATTAATCATCAAGTAAAGTTCCATAATGGTGACAGTCCTAATGAAGTGGTTTCATGATCTGGACACAGATTTAGGGGCAGAAGATTCTAAATGTTGTATAACAATAATTGTTGTAATAACAATATTATAATGGAAAATGTTATATATATATATATATTTATATATATATATTTATATATATATATATATATATATATATATATATATATATATATATATATATATATATATATATATATATATATATATATATATTTTTTTTTTTTTTTTCAAAAATAGTAGATCTACAGCTATTTGAATTATTATTGAAAGTTTTTTTAAATGTTTTAAAAGTGGGCTATAAAAGAACTAATGCTTGGAAAAGATAACACTTATGCCATATCACGATATTATGATATTAAAAAATCCCAGAAAATGTCTAGTCTCATATCACGATATCGATATAACATGGACATATTGCCCAGGCCTAATTTATGTCTGTGTCTGAGATATGATCTCAAAATGTTCAGTTTGACCAGATAGCCTCTCTGTTGTTCCAGATGCACATAACAATCCAGAGAGGGAGATCCTTGCCTGAATTGCAGAGATGCACCACATGCTGCAAGGACTACCACTGCCCGTTCTGTAGCTCAACACTGTTCCACCCAACAAAGCTGGGCAAAGTCAGAACACATTTAGAGACCCATTTCAACCGGGCCGTTTTCCATGAAGGTAAAGTTTGCAAACATAGTACCTCTGGAAATGCAAATGGTCATTAACAGCAGCCTGAATATTATGGTCAATTCAATTTAAGTAATCAAAACAGTTCCTCAGTTTTTTTCAGCGGCCGTATAGCTTAGTGGGTAGAGAGGCCTTCTGGGGATCGGAATGTCTGAGCAGTGAGCAGGACGCAACGCTTAACAACCCCCCCCCATTCTCAGCTAAACCACCTGAGCAGCCATCTGCTGGGGGCGAGGCAGTAAAAGTAATTTCCTCTCCCCCAGGGACCGGAAAATGCTTCCCCCCTTTTTCCCCCTTTTTCCCCTGATTTGTTTGAGGTGTCCAGATACTTCATTCAGATTTAGGGTATTCATAATGTACACTTTCAAATAGTGATATGATCATAAAGTAGTCATAATTAGGGGTGTAACGTTACATTGTAACAGCGATACAATACGCATCACGATACATGGTTGACGATACGATACATGGACGATATTGGTTCATTCATGACGATACGATACGATTCAATGATTTAAAATCGATACAGTAACTATTTAGTAAAAACATTTAATCTGTGTGAAACGTGTGGATAGAGCAGGTTTTTTAAGGGAAAAGTTTATTATTATGGATATAAATAAGTAAACAGTGATTCTCTGGCATCACTGAGTTTACTTCTTAAAATTGCTAAACACAACACGCAAGTACTTAGTACCGATAAAATTGATTATTTGCATTGCAAAACGATCCGATACGATACAAAGTCAAACGATACGATATTTTGCTGTTTGCATATCGATATAGTAGATCGTGGGAAATTAAAATAGATTTTTCGATGCAGTTACTATATCGTTACACCTCTAGTAATAATACTTGCATGTTCTTGTGTTTATAGGTTACACCATTCACAGATGTGGTTTAGGTTGCCGACCCCAGTGGCATCACCACTGTGTCCACTGCCAGACAATGATATTACGTAGACTGGACTTCATCAAACACCTGTCTGTGTGCAAGAGGAAGAAGAGCAAGCATCCTGCCATCACCACAACCACCCCAGCACCACCGACGACGACACCCACCCTCCTAAGTACCACAACCACTACCATACCAGAACCAACATCCACCACCACAGCACCAACAACTCCTACCGTCCCAACTCCAACCATCACCACCACCGTTACAGCTCCACCAACTCCCACTACTCCAGGTCCAACAACTCTGACCATCCCAGCTCCAACAACCCTCGCTGAGCCAACCACCCCAACTGGACATATGCAATGGGTCTGTGTGAAGTCGGTACTACATAAAATAAAATAAAATATATATAATATATTTTTTAAAATAATATTGTATTGATAAATATGAAAAGAAAATGTAGTACACGGTATGCTCTGCAGAGTAGTGCTACCTTTTTTCTCCTTTATTCTAAGACAATCCACACATCATAGTTTAATGCCTATAGAAAGGACACATTTGGGATTTTTAATAGTTACTATGTATGGCCATTCTGTCATGTACTGTCTATATGAAGAGGTTTTATGGACAAAGATTGAGCTACTACTGAAGATTCACAATTTATTTCGGTGCAGTAGCAGCTTAGGACTAATTTATGTCTGTGATATGATCTCAAAATGTTCAGTTTGACCAATTAGGCTCTCTCAAATTCCAGATGCACATAACAATCCAAAAAGGGAGATCCTTGCCTGAATTGAAGAGATGCACCACATGCTGCAAGGACTACCACTGCCCGTTCTGTAGCTCAACACTGTTCCACCCAACAAAGCTGGCCAGAGTCAGAATCCATTTACAGACCCATTTCAACCGGGCCGTTTTCCACGAAGGTACATTTTTGCAAACGTTCTCTTGGGAAATGCAAATGGAGTTAGAATAGACCTCATTGGCAAAACGTGCTTATTAACATAGTCTGATTCATCATTCTTCTCAGCTGAATTTGCTCGTTGGTACAGACAAAACTCATGTCTGCACTGAGACATATGCATGCGCCTGGAAACATCTGTAACGTTACTTACAATGCCTTATTCTTTATGCAAAAATAATTTGCAATAATAAAGCAGTAAACGACAAAAGAGGCATGTTCAACCATGCACGTTTTTGAACTAAGGGGCTTAACTGGGATTCATCATTAATACACATGTGTATGCATATGCACACAAATCAAGGCTGTATATGTTTCATGCATCTGATGTTGGTCTTTACTTAAGATACCGTAGTAGGAACAGGGCTACGTTTCTAGATGCATTAACAGCAGCCTGAATGTTATGATCAATTCCATTTGAACAATGAAAAAATAATAATAACGAGAATCCCTTTGACTGGTTTTAAGTGACCAGATACTAGATTACCAGATTTTGGGTGTTCATAATTTACACTGTCACATAATATGATTACAAAATAATAAATACTACACTTGTATGTCATTACGTTTTAGGTTACACCATTCACCGATGTGGTTTAGGTTGCCGAGCGCAGTGGCATCACCACTGCATCTACTGCTTGTCAACGCTGTCACGTAGGCTGGACTTCGTGAAGCACCTGTCTCTGTGCAAGAAGAAGCACCCTGCCATCATCCCCACCATCCCAGCTCCAGCGTCTCCAGCTCCATCATCATCATCATCCCTCACTAGTGGACACGTGCAGAGACTCTGTGTGAAGCCGGCACTACATAAAAAATGTCCCTTATGCCACGGACCCACAAACAAAAAAAACATTAGAAGGCACTTCAACAGGAAGCACACGGGCAAACAGAAGGACATAACCGCAAGTTCCAGCCTGCAGAGTGAATGTATGTATATGTCCTCTTTCCAACCGTTCATTTATCTGTGTTTGAGATCTAGTGACAAAGGCTGTAGCGCAGGGGTCTTCAACGTTTTCAGGCCAGGGACCCCCTAGCTGAGTGAGACATGAAGCAGGGACCCCCGCTATATAACTTTTATTGTTTTAAATTAGGTTTACTCTTTTTTCCTCTACACCTATACCTCTTTGCCAAAAATTGCAGATCTACAAGCTCACAACGCCTCGCAGCGCGAGGCGTTGTGAGCTTGTAGATCTGCTATTTTTGGCTAAAGTTTTCCTCAGAAAAGGGATAATAGGGTTCAAGTGGTTAATGTAAAAAAAAACTCCTATCACACAAAGATTTGGCGGACCCCCTGTAGTAACTCTGAGGACCCCCTAGGGGCCCCGGACCCCCTGTTGAAGACCCCTGCTGTAGCGTATGACATCTTTTACCTAATCTAATTCGTTGCTGTCTGGCAGAAACCAGCTAACTCCATTTCTTTTATTGTGAGCTTGGAGGTCCATTCAGCTGTTCTTATCAATGATGAACAAAACCTCCTAACTCCACTTTTTGTTTTGTTTTAGTCCTTTCCTGAAAAATTAACATGTTGGAGTTAGCTGGTTTCTGCCGGACAGCACAGATATAATATATAATAAGCTAATCATGCTAATTACACAAATTTCCCAACAAACCTATTAATACAGTGCACACAACACTCACATTTCAATGTACATGCACACAAACTCTCACACTCATACTACATACTTTCACAGATTTGGAAAACACTATTCGGTCTCAGTGCAAGAAAGAGAGAGTGCAACACGCACAGACAGACAGACACACAGACACACAGACAGACAGACAGACAGACAGACAGACAGACAGGTTGGAATAAACTTACTGACTTACTATAATTCAGGAAAGGCAAGTATTTCAACAAGGCAATCCAAAGGGCTTTACTTAAAACATTAAGCATTACAACATTAAGACACATAGCAAGAGTGTGCAAAAGAATTATAAAATAACATTAGAATACATACCCAAAAAATTAAGTAAAAAATAAAACGAGAATAAATTTATTATTATTTTTACAGTTACATTACAAGTACTTAGACAGAAAGCAGTGTTTATGTGTAATACTGCGGTCATCCACTTCGGTAGGTGGCGCTGATGTGAGAAACTAAGCTTGCAGTCGTAGGACTGCCGTCCTGATAGCGCAGCCTCCTCTACTCTTTAAACATGGCGGTGTTTGGAATTTGAACCTCTATGTGTTGAACTTGACAGAAGATTACGTTTAACAGAACAGCAAAACAACACAACATCCAACCTAAACTCTCTCCTTTTGTTACCAGTAAGTAAATGGAGAATATATTGTGCTCGTCTGCCTCGTCATTAGCCATGGTTCACATGACGCTCGTCTGTCACAAGCGTCCTGGCGCTACTTGTTCATCTTTTTTGAACATTTTACATAAACAACCAGTAAATCTACATAAACGTTCAGATTTCAAATATAAAGTGCTCACCCCACGGCCACGGATGTTACAAGTTAAAGCGCCAGGGTCTAAGTACCCGTATCTTCCGTATTGTTCAATAAAAAGCATTTTAATCCGATCTGCGGCCATTTCCCTTTTTTTCTTAATGTATCAAAGTGCAATACACCTCCTTACCG
The DNA here is from genome assembly GCF_963280865.1 of Gymnoscopelus braueri. Taxonomy (NCBI): domain Eukaryota; kingdom Metazoa; phylum Chordata; class Actinopteri; order Myctophiformes; family Myctophidae; genus Gymnoscopelus; species Gymnoscopelus braueri. Next base: position 5,490,155 of record NC_137607.1, read on the forward strand.
ATAGGGGCGCGTAGTTTAAAGTATATGGAGAAGATTCGGAGAAAATGGTCGGCGATTGGATTAAAATGAGTTTTACCTTGGTATCGTGGTTGATAACTGCTGCTTGACGAAATTACCCGATCTACAAGCTCACAACGGCTCGGGATGCGACGCGCTGTGAGCTTGTAGTTCGGGGGTATTTTGGGCGCGCGACACCGTCGAGATTTAATTGGACCCTTGAATGTGCTGGTATCACCAGTGGTGGAAGAAGTACTCACATTTTTTAACTTAAGTAAAAGTATCAATACTGCAATGTAGATAATACTCTGTTGTTACAAGTGTACCTCAGTGAAGTTAGCACCCCATAGATGAAAATATGAATACAAATTGTGTCATTCTTTAGTGCTGGATTTCTGCTGCATTGTGCCGTACATTTTAGAATTTCTGCTGGTATCATTTTTTGGATATCAATATTTATATGGTTTTGAGCTTTGCTGAGCCCAGCACCCTCCAGTTTTTGGTCCAAATCGATTCAAATAAAAAAAATTGTCCCATTCTTTAGTGCTCATTATTGTGCTCTAATTTGTGCCGTTGTGCTATATATATTTTTTTAATATCAATATTTATATGGTTTTGAGCCTGCCCTAAATGTAATTCCTGGGGACTTCACTGGGTGCTGGGCTCAAAGCTCAAAACCATATAAATATTGACATTGTGGACAATTAAAAATATATCCATATAAAATATAATCTTATTTTAATTGTATCTCATTAGTGTAGGGGAGAATGAATAACTGACCAAATCACCAGTCCAGTGGTGGATATTGTCATTTGAATTTATACATGTCACAGTAATATTTTAAACACGATGGCATCCCTGTTTTGGACATGTCATCATTATATAAAATTGCCAAGGCCTGTTGTGCTTTATACATGCTACAAGCTCACGACTACGCATTGTTTGTAGCTTGTAGATCTACCCCAACTGCATACAGGCAGAGTTGCCAGATCCTGCGAGAGAAATAAGCAACCATGTCTATGCAAACGAGGCCAAAAGAAGCTACTATGAGCTCTCTGACCTTATATACATTACATTGGTTGTTTGAAAATAGCCGATCTACAAGCTCACAACGCATCGCAACGGGTTGCGAGCTTGTAGATCAGCTATTTTCAAAGAAAAATCTTGGGAAAAAAGTGAAAATTGTGGAATATTTTGTGTTGCAGCGGACATGTCCAGGTTGGCGGTGGTGTGTGGAGGATCCAGAGGCATTGGAAAAGCCATTTCAGTGTTACTGGCTCAGAAGGGCTGTCGGGTGGCTGTGGTGTCCAGGAACCAGGACACGGCCTCGGACACTGTAGCGTCTCTGCATGGAGGTACAGCACAACACATTACATTACATTACATTACATTACATTACAGTCATTTAGCAGACGCTTTTATCCAAAGCGACTTACAACAAGTGCATTCAACATAGGTAGGGAACGGAACTACTAATCACCAGAAGTCTTAAGTGCATTCTCTTCTAAAACAAGCAACTAAGAGTATACCTAGCGCTAAAGTAAAAGTGCAATATATCAGCTTCCTACTTTCATAAACAGATGAGACAAATAGCAAAATCAAATGAGCAAGAGCTAAAACAAAGTGTATCGAATAAACAAGATCCAATAAAACAATAAAACAAGAGTTCATACAACTAGTTAACAAGTAGGCAAGGCGAAACAGGAAGGGTAGTGTTTGCTGAAGAGGTGGGTTTTCAGCCTGCGGCGAAAGATGGGCAGTGTCTCTGCTGTCCTGACATCAGTGGGGAGTTCATTCCTCCACTGTGGGGCCAGAACAGAAAAAAGTCCTGACCGTGTAGATCGGCCAGAAGGACCACTGAGCGACGGGGAAACCAGTCGCCCCGTGGCGGCAGACCAAAGTGGTCGGGCAGGGGTGTAAGCATCGAGCATAGCCCGGAGGTAAGAAGGAGCTGTTCCTTTCACTGCCCTATAGGCTAGCACCAGGGTTTTAAACTGGATGCGAGCCGCTACGGGGAGCCAGTGTAGAGAACGGAGAAGGATAGTTGTGTGGGAGAACTTGGGGCGGTTGAACACCAGACGAGCCACAGCTTTCTGAACACCATGTCAGACATCTCATTATTATTATGATATTTTTGTGGCTTTTCTGCCTTTAATTGATGGCACACAGTAGAGAGAGACAGGAAACGGGGGGAGAGAGAGGCAGCAAAGGGTCGTCGAGAGCTCGGGAATCGAACCTGCAATCCGCTGTTAGGCTGCATTATAGCCTATAGTATGTGGTATCCGCCTTCACCACTAGGCCAGCGGCACCCCATTATTATTATAATATTTTGCATAGAAAATGACAGTGGTGTAAAGTAACTAAGTTCATCACGGTGTTCCCCCCAAAAATAGCAGATCTACGAGCTCATAGTGCGGCACTCTGTGCCGTGCTATGAGCTTGTATATCTGCTATTTTTTAATAGCCAAAGAAATCTTTAAAAAGACACAGATATGCGTTCCTGGTCTTAATGGGTTAAGGTAGGGTAAGTGATTTGCAATTATTCAAATAATTGCAAAATGGGTCTATGTTCTGATAGTGCTCGTTACTATAGAGTGTCCTGTCCATATAAAGAGTATCCATGTCTCTCCAGCTCTTTATAAAACAGAAAATGTATTTTGTAGTTTTTTTTTTTTTTTTGTAGTTTCATTTCCAATTTTATCCAACCAGGACAGAGAACTCAATCAGGATACAGATTAAACAAGTGAAATTGGAAGTGATGACACTAAGAAATGAGCAGACAAAATTTTAACTGGAACACTATACAAATTAAGGCTGAGATTTTGACACCTACCGAAAAATGTATTTTCTGTTTATTAAAGAGCTGGAGAGACAGGGAGACATCTGTTACTGAACAAACACTCTATAGCAATGATTACTATCAGAATATAGTATTTTAACCTTTTAACAAAATACTTTTTGTTTTAACCAAAAAATATCACTTACCCTAGGCTATAAACTATAGCTAATGTTGCCGGGGGGGTCCACTCCACGCCCAAATCGATTTGGGTTTCCTTGACATGAGAAAGGTTTGAGAGCCACTGTACTAATAGACCGCTCTGCCCCCTGCAGCCCACCACACAGCGTTCACCTGTGACGTGTCCAAGGAGCAGGAGGTGCAGAAGACGTTTGAGTCCATAAGCAAGACCTGTGGAAACATCACGTACCTCGTCAACGCAGCCGGCATCAACAGGTGTGTGTGTGTGTGTTGGGGACGGATGCACTGGGTCAGGGGTGATGCAACTTTGATGATGGAGAGGGCCACTATATTTCCACACTCACTCCAGAGGGCCACATTGCATATACTGTCTCTCCGTATTTTAACTTTTTTCGCCATTCTATGTCACACAAAAATAGCCGATCTACAAGCTCAAAACGCGTCTCAGTGCGATTTTTGAATTGGAATCCAGATTTTTTTTTGCAATTTTTGAATTGCAATCCTGTAAAGTAACATTTTTATTTAATTTCAAATGCATTTAGTTATACTTATGTTAACTTTATTAACTTAAATACAAATACATTGGACATAAAAAGATAGAATACAATACAATAGAATTTTAATACTAGTCATTAAGCTACTAATATAGACTGAAGTAATTAAAGCGGGTCATGTTTGGAATTGTAACAGCTGAAATCAATGATATATCACTATTCTGATATTAACCTGCGGGCCGCATTAAGTGAAGGTGGGGGCCGCATGTGGCCCCCAGGCCGCCTGTTGCCCATGTATGCACTGGGTGGTGCTGTGTTATGTAGATGTGTGGTGATGATGACGTAGAACAACTATACAGAGGGAAACATCTATTTAAAATGTACAAATAAGGCATTTAGCAGACATTCTTATCCAGAGCGACTTACCAAGTGCAAGATAAGAGCAAATGGCATGAACTCTAGTCTAATGCTCCAACCTACTCAGGCTGCGACCCCCCCAAAATAAACATATTTTAATTGGGGGACCCCCCACCCTGACAAGCACTGGTAATGTAGGAGTTGAGGCATTCAATTTAGTTTGACTCGGTTCCACAGATAAATAAGATCTGCAAGCTCAACACCTCGCGTTGCGAGCTTGTAGATCTGCTATTTTCACAATTTTGGCCTCTTATATTATTTGACAATTGTTTGACCAGTTTTTATAGTAGTTTGTTGATTACTTTTGATGCAGCAATGATTTTTTTAAACTTTTTTTCCTCTTTTGTTTTGAGGTATTAAAAAGGTCTCATAAGTCCTTAAATTGTCACTTCACTGTCATCTGGGGACCCCCCCAAAATCATGTGGGTTGAGAACCACTGCGTCTTGTCAACCAAAGACAGCAAATTGTAATGCACAATTTAGTGCATCAGAGTAACCAAACCTAGCATCTGTAAATAACAAGAAAGTAGTATACTGTATGTCCAAACCTATGCAGAATTGAAACATTGAAAGACTAAATGACACACAGAATCATACTAAGTATTCATCAAGTGACACTTTTCTGTTGGAAATGTATAATGTTTTGTCATGCGGCACTTGTATAAAATAGGCTTTGAGATTTCAGTGAATCTTGGTTGTGACGCTGATGTGTAAATGTGTTTGTGTGTGTTCAGAGATGGTCTTCTACTGAGGACGTCACCAGAGGACATGGTGTCTGTGCTTCACACCAACCTGCTGGGGACCATGTTGACGTGCAAGGCAGCGCTGCGGGGCATGCTGCACAGCCAGCACCCTGCCATCGTCAACATAGGTGACACCTCTGTCCTCACTATGTAGTAGCAACAGCAAGTTCTCAATACAGCCACTAGAGGGCAGTGTGTGTCAATGTTTCTGTCTCCATAATTACTTGTATATTGTCACTGACTGAGATATGCGCTTTCTGACCGACAGCAACAATATAAAACATTCTTCAACTGGTTGGCTGTATGTAGAACAGCAGCAACGTGGGTTTACAATGATAATACCTAAACATAACATTTTCGGTCATGAGGTTTTATTTGGGCTTTATTCCATGCGTATCTGTCCTTTCCTTATTTACATACAGTCAGTGGTGTAAAGTAACTAAGTACATGTACACAAGCACCGTACTTAGGTACAATTGTGAGGTATTTGTACTTGAGTATTTCCAACTTCCAATACTTTTACTTCACTACATCTCGGAGGCAAATATTGTACTTTTACTTAATTATTTGAAAACTTTAGTAACTCTGTAGATATACATTATTATATTATAAAACATACATGAACCACTTTAGTCCTATTTTATACCTAGGCTATTTGAAAATAGCAGATCTATTTCAAAATAGCAGATCTACAAGCTCATAACGTGTCGCGATGAGACACGTTGTGAGCTTGTAGATCTGCTATTTTCAAACATTTCAGTACTTTCACTTTTGGTACATTAAGTACATTTTGATACCAACACTTTTGTACTTTTACTCAAGTACATTTTGAACACCAGACTTTTACTTGTAACAGAGTACTTCTACATTGCCGTATTGATACTTTTACTAAGTATGTTTTACTAAGTAAAACATTTGAGTACTTTTTCCACCACTGCTTATAGTAGCCTTGGTGTGGGTTCTGTGGTGCATGATGGGTAATGTAGTTTGTGTCTTGTCATGGTGTGTGCTGTAGGTTCTGTGGTGCATGATGGGTAATGTAGTTTGGGTCTTGTCATGGTGTGTGTGCTGTAGGTTCTGTGGTGCATGATGGGTAGTGCAGTTTGTGGCTTGTCATGGTGTGTACCATAGACATATAAAGGTAGACGCCTCCTTCGGCTCTGAAGCGTTCGTATCTCGGGCGCGCTTCCTTGTTCCGCAGGGCTAGCCTATCACTTCCTTCCGCTTCAGCAGGGGGCGTTCGGTAGGCCAATCAGAGGCAGGTGGGGCGGGTCTTTTCTTAAGAGGCAGCCGTGCAGCAACTAGTCAGTTAGACGCGCTGTGATTGGCCAGTAGTCAACGCGATGTGATTGGTCAGTAGTCAAAAAGCCCTGCGGAAGAGCCTTGTATTGAGATACCAGTCGCTCCAATGAACTGCAGAGGCCAATGAGGTATCTAGGTTTCTAATATCTATGGTGTGTACTGTAGGTTATGTGGTGCATGATGGGTAATGCAGTTTGTGTCTTGTCATGGTGTGTGTGCTGTAGGTTCTGTGGTGAATGATGGGTAATGCAGTTTGTGTCTTGTCATGGTGTGTGCTGTAGGTTCTGTGATGCATGATGGGTAATGTAGTTTGTGTCTTGTCATGGTGTGTGCTGTAGGTTCTGTGGTGCATGATGGGTAATGCAGTTTGTGTCTTGTCATGGTGTGTGCTGTAGGTTCTGTGGTGCATGATGGGTAATGTAGTTTGTGTCTTGTCATGGTGTGTGTGCCGTAGGTTCTGTGGTGGGCCTGAAGGGCAGTGCGGGTCAGTGTGTGTACAGTGCCAGTAAAGCGGGCCTGGAGGGCTTCACTCGCTCCCTGGCCAAAGAGGTGGCCTCACGCAACATCCGGGTCAACCTGCTGGCTCCAGGTAGGACTTCCTGCCTTCCTAGAATCTTCTTTTTCTCTCCATTTCACACACACACCTCTTCTTTTGCTTTTCTTTGGTTTGTGGTCACACTACATTGGCTCGGTCCCATCTAACCCACTCGGCTACGGCTTTCCCCAAACATACCATCGTAGTGCTGTGCCAGAATCTCAGCCCTACAAATCGGTTCGCACTTCGGTGGCAAAATCTTTCATTTTATTTAAACAGAGCAAATTCTAACCGTCAGTATTTGTTCATTTGAGCACACAGGAGATCAAATAAAAAGCTGTGTTCTCGTGCGTCTAGTGCATGTTTGACAAAAAACATAATATTGTAATCTTGCCGCTAAATATTCAGATTGTAGTCTGTGGTAGTCCGCTCTGTCACATCTCCTGCAGTCTTGGCTCTACAGTTAGTTTTTTGTTAGTTATTTATTTGCACAAATGGCAACAAAGCAACATAGTCACTCAGCAACGACATGATAAAAACAGATTCAAAAGTAGCAGATCTGCAAGCTCACTGCGTGTCACTTTGTGCCGCGCTGCGAGCTTGTACATCTGCTATTCTTCAACACTTTTGAAAAATCTTGTAGAATTGGCCTCAGGTCTCAATGCTAGGTTAATTCATAACACAAATACAAATTAAAAGAAAAAAGTAAACAGAACATTTTCAAAGCAAACCTGAAATGAATGAAAGCGTTCATAGAAAAAGAAAGTGTTACTCTAGGTGGGGTTGGTGAAAGGGCCTACTCTGTGTGGAGTTTGCATGTTCTCCCCGTGTTTCCTAGGGTAGTTAATACCCTCACAAAAACATGTAGTAATCCTGGTCACTATACCGCCTCCCCCATGACAGCCGGGGCGCCTGATGGAGGGGAAGGGAACTGGTTGGAATAACGTGTTCCTTCCACGCGCTACGTCCAACCAGGGAAACTCCCCCCTGTCAGGTGACAAGAAGGTCAGTTGGCTCTCATGCATTGAAGGAGGCATGAGCTCGGCCCTGGGCTCCCTAGGCTGGTGGGGGGAGTGTAGCGCCCAGGATCAATTAGAAAATTGGCACCGGGTGAAAAAATCGTGGGATGAAAATTTTAAAGAAAAGAAAAAGAGTGTGTGTCTAGAGTGTAAGAGTAAATGTGTGTGTCCACCGTCTCCCTAACCTGCAGGGTTCATCCACACGGACATGACGGCGGAGGTGGACGAGGAGCAGAGGGCGCGGGCCATCCCCCTGGGGAGGTTCGGCGAGCCGGAGGAGGTGGCCCAGGCCGCCGTCTTCCTCCTGGAGTCTCCCTACATCACAGGACAGGTGCTGGTGGTGGATGGAGGTCTGCATCTGGCCATGTAGAGACGCCGAGGGGCCTTGAAGCTATACGTGGCCCCCCGTTGGCCCAGCTGAACGCTTCTTCCATTATGGAGCCAGAGGGTCGTGGTCCTTTGTGTGTGTGTGTGCTTCGGCCAGTGGAAGACGCCGGCGCTCAAGGGCCAGGAGACGCGACACAGTTTCGGGGTCGACGTCAGGTGGTCCCTCCCCTGGTTGCTCGCGGATCACTGAGGAGGCGTCTGACCGAATGCGTTTGGACTCCAGGACACGAGTCTGTCTGGTTCAAGTGCTTCATTTCTTCCTGCTGTAAATAAGCTCTAGTCTCTCACAACTAAGTGGAAACACACTGTGTCTCTTTGTGTTCCGAGCACGCGGCCCGTCTGCTCGGCCAATCGTAACAGTACAATGTATTTATGTACTGTTTAAAATTCTCTCATGTCACGACTCCCAACGCGATCAGCACTGACGGAAATATAGCAAATGGCACATTTGGTAGATTTGTTTTCCCGGTTCAGCTAGAAAAATGTATATTAAGAGAAGAAGAACAACATGGCGTGGAAATAGAAGGAGAGGTTGTTTTCCAACAAGGAACAAAGGAAATAACAAATGTTCATGGCATTTAACCACTCAAGCCCTACAGTGTATACTTAGCTAAAATAGCCAATCTACAAGCTCACAAGACGGTCATGATGTCAGCCGACTGCAGTTGAAGGTCGCTCATGATTAATAGTGTTGACTCCCCCCCCCCCCCCCCCCCCCTTAACCACTTAAGCTCTACATCATCGCATGGACAAATGGCAGTGAAAATAGCCGATCTACACGCTCAAAACGTGATGCGATGTGACGCGTTGTGGGCTTGTAGAGAGAGAGTCACTAAAGTCAAGGCACAGACTACTGTGTTGTTGACGGACAACGGATGCACGCTTATGAGAAACAACAACAATAAAACCTGGCAAAACAGTTGCGTGCATTAGCGCAAGATGAGGATAAAGGAAACATTCAGTCTAAATGTCCAGTTTGATAATTCACAACTACTGTACTACTAGGCTACTACTTTTGTAATTGAAACTTTAAATTTCTCTAAATATTATAAACTTTCAGGACAGCCTAAGTACAAATATCATTTATGAAAAGGCTACTATAGGCTACAGTGAAGTCGGACTGAATAATGACTGAAACGTTTTTTCTTTTTTTACTGTCTTGCTGTGGGCATTATCTGGCACAGTAGTTGTGAATTATCAAACTGTACATTTAGACTGAATGTTTCCTTTATCCTCATCTTGCGCTAATTCACGCACCTGTTTCACCAGGTTTTATTGTTGTTGTTTCTCATAAGCGTGCATCCGTTGTCCGTCAACAACACAGTAGTCTGTGCCTTGACTTCAGTGCGCTGACTCTCTCCCCCCGCCCGCTCCCTTGCGCTTCAACATCCCAGGAAAAGGCTGTTCGCGGCCCGGACAGAGGGAGCCAGGGAGACTTTAGACTGCAGCTGGAGGGAATTAAAGGTGGGGGGGGGGGTATTTTTAGCTCTGAGAATGTTTGGAGTGTCCGCTTACGGTTGGGCTGGAGGCGACCGTCATATGAGATTTAATCACTTTCTTATTTTGGGCATCATGTCATTTATGGGCAAAAATGTTACATTTGCCAAAAAAAAGTTTAAAACATTTCAAAAAGCGTTCTGAATATGTTGCTCACATGGAGTGACTCTTCCTTCAGTTAAAAATTCACGAACCAACCAGAGAAATCCGGGTTCAGGGACTGAAAGAGTCAAATGGCCTTCAGAAAATCCTTTGTTCAACCGAGAGCTGGTGCCTGGTGGAACATTTGGCAGCAGAGATGGTGACAGACAGGGGGTTACGGTAGCACCTAGAATGTCTGTGATCTTACATACATTTCATGTATTCCAAAATACACAGCATAGATCGGTCCTACCCGTGGAGCGGTTAGTAGAGTGCACGGCATAAAAGTGCTCCGCGCTGCGTCTGTACCAATAATTAATTGGTAAGACTTGGAGTCAGATATTGTCCTCTAGTTTCATATCCATTTGAAAGTTCTTCCAGAAAACGTGTGTTTAGTAAAATATCTCCACTTTTCCACGAGATTCACACGGACGTCATTCTCTGTCAGCGACGAGGCCAGACCTGTAATGACTGCTGGACTGAACATATGAAAACCTCCGTTGGAAACAGTTGATGTTTGGGAAGCACAAACGAATGGGACACACAATTGACAGGTGCGTTGTGATGGGTGCGGGGTAATGAATCACTCCTCTTGCCAATTGTGTGCCCCAAACATTTGTGCTTCCCAAAGGAAGTTTAGATATATTCAGTCCTTCACTCATTCCGGGCCCCGTGCCCGGACAGAAAGTCCTCCGTGTGCAGCTCGTGGAAAAGTGGAGATATTTTACTAAACACACATTTTCTGGCAGAACTTTCAAATGTATATGAAACTAGAGGATAACATCTGACTCCAAGTCTTAGGAATTCATTATTGGGTGAGTACACACACAGCGTGGATCACTTTTTTGCCGAGCAGATCACTCTACTAACCGTGCACGGGTGGGACCGATCTATGGCTGTGTATTTGGAATACATGAAATGTATGTACGATCACAGACATTCTAGGGCTTACGGGTGCAACAGTTAAGTGAATTGATGTAATGATTTAATCTGTTATAAAAAATATTTGATAATAATTTAAAAAGCGATGCGTTTTAAGCTTGTAGATCATTTTGGTCATTTTCTGTGTTTCTGCACTACGTTGTATACATATAAAATGGGGCTTAAATGGTTAATCAGGGGCCTATTACACGAAAGGAGAATTAAATAAGCCTGGATTTAAGTCAAATCCAGGTTTGACAAAGTCTGGTCCGTACAGCCTGGTTTATTCCGTTCCATGAACGCCAAGCCAGGCTGAAAAGGAGCGACTTTGTCGAGCTAGACCATGAGCTAGACCTTGTCACGCCAGGCTGTGTCGAGCCAGGATGGTAAAGCCAGGCTTCACGTATTCCTATAAAAGACCATGAAAGTCGATAGCAGAATCCTTGAACTTGACCAATCATGGAGCCCAAAACCAGAGTGGCGTTCTTCTCTGTGGCTGAACAGCAGCACTGCAGCAGCTCATGGAACAGTGGCGTTCCTAGGAATTACATTTAGGGCAGGCGAGAATTACATTTAGGGCAGGCGAGAATTACATTTATTTTAAGATTCCCCCCCCCCAATCTCTCGTGGGGGGGGGGGGAACAAGTTAACAGCAACACTACACACACTGACTACAAAACTGAAAAACGTTAATAAAAACAATATGCAAGTCAAGTATAATCAATCAATCAATTCTTCAGCGGTGGTCTCTCTCATGTTGTAGTTTAGTAATGAATGGCTCAAGCTGCTCTCAGAGCCCCTTTTATGCCAGGTGAGTACAGGTGATGGCCCAGACCCCCACTCCTGGTACCCCATGAAGACAAAGGCATACATTTGCATCACTATATAGGCTAGGGTCACTCTGCTGAATGGATACGGTGGTGACTAGCTGCCTGCCCGCGTGAATGGACAAGGAGGCAGGCTAATGGTCCGACGGCCACTATTCTGTTTGGATGTTTTTTCACTGCCTGTTTTTCAGTCAAGTCTTTTACTTCATTTTCTGGGGGAGGCGAGATTTTTGTTCCTGCCTGTACGGTGGGTACGCCACTGATAGCGTCACAATCGTTTTTATCCACTTAGCTTTGGCTATTCAAAAATAGCAGATCTACAAGCTCATTGCGCGGCACCGAGTGCTGCACTATGAGCTTATAAATCTGCTATTTTTGAAACATCTTGAAAATGTGTACATATCTTTGAAATATATATACATTTTTAACTCAAATCTTTGCTTCTGAGGGTCCCTGGCACCAAACATTTTCAGATGGGGGTCCACGGCCAAATGTGTATCAATTTAGGGGTCCTTGGCATGAAAAATGTTGAAAACCACTGTTCTAAATGGCAGCAGTGGTTCACAAACTTTTTAGCTCAAGAGTCTTGGGTCCCGGCTCCCGGGGAGACATCAAATTTCTCTTTTGGGTCTTGAGTCCCAAGACTCCAGACCCAGAGCTAACCAAGCACACTGACCTTTGTACATTGACATAACATGAACGTGATGGGTCATTCCACCAAATTAATTAAAGGCATTTGGCTCATGCATTTACAAGTGGGATTATTGTCAGCAACAGCCAAGAACACATTTGCCATTTCCAGGATTTGATTTCCAGGATTTGAGTCTTGAGTCCGAAGACTCAAGACCCAAAAGAGTCTTGAGTCGAACCAATTACTCCCGCGGAGACATCAAATTTCTCTTTTGGGCCTCGAGTCCCAAGACTCGAGGCCCAAAAGAGAAATTTGATGTCTCCGCGGGAGTAATTGGTTCGACTCAAGACCCAAAAGAGAAATTTTATGTCTCCCCGGAATCATACGAGGAAGTAAAATTTATAATAAGCAAGAAAGGAAACATGGCCGCAATAAATGGATCCAGGCAGAAAGCGTGGCAAAGTATTGCCGACAAATTAAATGCACAAGTCGTCCAAAAATATATACAATTTATATGCAAGTTCATAAATATATAATTCAGTTAGTCTTAAACATGAGGAATGTATAGTGAATATTGGAATTATCGCCTACTAATCTATAATGCGATAGCCTATTATATGCGCCATGCATCCAACCAATATGTCTGAGTCTGTGCTCAGGAATGTGTCAAAAACAAAAAAAAATCTCCATGAATTCAAGGCTTCATGGAGTGTGTAATTGATAGAAAATAAGTATTTTTTGGGTGAACTATTCTAAGTGTCTTGTTCAGGGACACTTTGACACATTGTAGAGGCCTGGGATTGAACCTGGGGTTTATGGCTTGACAGGCAGGCTCTCTAACCATTCAGCTATGGCCACATCATCAGCAGTGATTCTAAGGCAGTTCTACTCTGTAACAGTAAAAGGGTTTCAGGGGAAACCAGCAAAATGAGGAATAATATAATAAAAGACTGTCTTGCTAATAAAGCGTCATGTCTCTCATTTTCTACAATGTATTTGATATTACCTTTATATTATTTAATAAATTATGCATTTCATCCTCTATATATTGTCCAGCAACCTTTATGATAAAGGCGAAAAAAGATAGTAGACCCGTAGGAGCCAGATTGCTCAGATGCCAAGAATCTTGTACTGGGATACGATCCCATGACCTTGTGGTCTGAAGTCAAGAGCTCTTCCAACAGAGCTAACCAAGCACACTGACCTTTGTACATTGACATTACATGAACATGATGGGTCATTCCACCAAATTAATTAAAGGCATTTGGCTCATGCATTTACAAGTGGGCTTATTGTCAGCAACAGCCAAGAACACAGGAGTCTATCCCTATTACAGCACTAGACCCCAGGGAGACAGACACATGCTGATTTGCCATTTCCAGGATTTGATTTCCAGGATTTGAGTCTTGATTCCCAAGACTCATGACCCAAAAGAGTCTTGAGTCGAACCAATTACTCCCGCGGAGACATCAAATTTCTCTTTTGGGCCTTGAGTCCCAAGACTCAAGGCCCAAAAGAGAAATTTGATGTCTCCGCAGGAGTAATTGGTTCGACTCAAGACTCTTTTGGGTCTTGAGTCTTGGGAATCACATCAGTCATTGTGAAATAATTATGATTCATGGTCACACTCTATTTCAGTAATATAATTAAATTGATTATATCTTATTATATTTATTTCATTTTATTTGAATGCAAGGTCATTCAAATGAGTCCATATACAAACACATGTGTTGAATTAACTGTGGAAAAACTTGAAGAACAAGGCACTGGATTAAGTAAGCTTGGCTGTTAGTGCATTGCATTGCATTGTTAACTAAGGTAGGATTGCGTACATTTTCTTTCGTGAAATCGAGTCATGGATAAACTTATCCAGGGTGCTCTGGCTAAACTAATCTGGCAAGATAATTCAGCTTTCATGAAACCGATTCATCGCTAATCCTGGCTAAATTAAGCCAGGATAGGTGTTAAATCCAGGCATAACCCCTGATTCTGCTTTCGTGAAATAGGCCCCCGGCTAATTGAATTAGCCGGGGGCAAAAAAATGTGTCACACGTCTTGATGCGATGAATCGAAAAAATAATGGATATAATAATCGTTAAGAAGATAGTCGATAGAGGTTAAGTTAAGTGGTCAAATGGGTGGGCCGTGTGTATTCCCAGAGCATGTTTATTTTAATTATCAATCGAGCGAGTGTGTTCCGGCTTATCAATGGAGCTAACGTAGTACACTTTGAGTTCCTATAATTTTCTTTTTTAAAGAAAGAATACCATTACTTTTTTTGTACATAATTTATGAGTATTTTAATTGTTATATTATCAATCATTAAAATCTTGGTGTTTTGCCAATTATTTAGGGGCCCACTTGCAATACCCTCTGGGCCCACCAGTGGTCCCCGGCCCACAGTTTGAGAATCACTGGTATAATATGCCATGTTGCTCAGGAGTGGCGTCTAGTGGCTCAAAATCATGAACCTTGGCGATGGACGGAATATTCGCTCGGCGCAGCTTTTCTTTGTCTGTCGTCATGATTGCTAATGTTGACAATTATTTCACATTTAATTTAGTTCGTTCTGTCATTTGAATATGATTCAAGTGTTCCAAGAATGATGAATGTTCTCTCTCCGCTGCGTGATGACACGTGTTGCAAAAAAAACCATCTCGTCTCCAGAGAGTTCGATTTTGTTTTATTGTCTTTGATAAACTAAAATAACATCAGGAGAACAATCCATATACAGGCACAGATCGGCATAGAAATCAATACATTGTCACATGTTCTGTATGTTGACGTGACCAACAGTTAACCGTCTCGTTGAAGCATGCTCCGCAGGAAAGACGTCCATTTGGTTACACACACAGTAAAATCCTCAGTGTTCATTTAACTCGAGAGTTACAGCAACACTCAGGATTCTACGGTGGAGGAGGAATAGTGGTGACACAGATAGTAGAGATAAACAAGTATTTATTTTGTAGTTCTAACCATGTCAAGGGTATTTGCTAACCCAGAAGACTACAAAAGTATTTCTATAGATCCTGTTTGAAGTCATTTGGCATCCGTACACGTGCCCCAAAAAATATCATGCACAGAAATTGTTTGCATTTCTTTTTAGCCTAAGAAGTGATTTAAGGCAGTGTATATATATATATATGTATAAATATATCTTAAACATTTCATTACACAGGAAGGATTATGTTGTATCGTTGAACATTTTAGGAAAGACTGCTGATATAAGTTACGTCAAGTTTGCTGGGTAAGTCAATAATACATTCTAAACATTTTTTTTTTTAGATTTTCTTTAATACAAAAATAAAATGGCTAATCTGCAGCGTGTTCTCTGGTGATGGGACCGCCGCACTGAAGCGAGCAACGCGACTCGCTCGAGTGACATCGTTTCAATTTGCATCGCTCAAAACAATCCGTCAAAGAAAACAAATCGTCAGCTATAAGATGCCTTTTTTTTACCAAAACCTTTCAACTTCATCACCTCAACTTCACCAACAATGTCACCAAACCTTAACTACGCGGAAGTTTGGAATCTCTACAAAAAAGCTTCCCCTCTGACCAACAAACGGTTAAAGCTGCAATCCATAGCTTCTTTTGTGAATATTTTTTATTTTGACCAATCTGTACAGTAGAGCATGTTAACTTAACACAACTGTGGTGGTTGAATTTGGTCTACCTGCTGCTCTACTGGGACATTTAGATCTACTGGTTAGGTTGACAAGTGTTATTGCATGAAGCTCAGAACTAAATATATCCTCCCATCAGTATTAGCTGTAGAAACTTCAGGTAGGACAGGAAAGCTACGGATTGCAGCTTTAAGCCTGATTTAAACTTAAGTTGCCTGCTGGTGTCATGTGCCGATAACACGATCCACATGCTCAGGCGAGCTTGCAGACCGTCTATTTTCGGCAAAAGAATGAAGCATTAGAGAGTCCTTCCTGTACCTTTTTCTTTTTTCAAACCTTCTGTACACACACACAGTCTGACGTCTCCACCGGCTGCTTTCATCTGATCAACGTTCATGCTTGCCCACCAAACCCTAAGCCTCTGTCACAAATGGAACAAAACAAAGAAAGACGGAAAAAAACAAAAACCTACGTAAGGCCCGGCCTTGTGCAATATCTGTGGTTATGGTGCATATTTCTAACCAGACGACACAGATGCTATGGCGTAGCTATGTGACATCGTTCTGTACTGCTACTACACACAGACTGAGGCTATAAGGCCATCATGAAAGATTAACGTATGCTTCATCATCACGACTTGAGCGTGACTCATTTTGAACTTTTCTCGTGGGAAAACCTGTTATCGACGTCGAGCGATGAAGCATAAATGAAGGTTTCAGAGCCCCGGACAGAATACACCGTTGAAGCCAGTATACATAATAGAAGCACTTTGTGTTGTGGAAGTCCCCTTCGTCAGCCTTTGTCACAGGACAAATGATACATCGCTCCATGTCCTTTTCTTTCATTCCCTGTTCCCCACACCCCTGCTCTTCTAACTGCAGTAGTATTGCTAATACTTGAGAGTATTAGAGTCAATGTACTGCGAATGGCACCACTTTCAACATGCATAATTAGTTCAGACCTTCTCGTTCCACCTTTTTACAGACATACCGAGATGTCAGGCACTTTGACGGACCCCCCCCCCCCTCACCATGCAGTCTGTGAACAACGTTTGAGCGCACAATCCATCAATCAAGTCTTTTTTGTTTCTCTTTTTTTTTCTGTCGTGGGACAGCAAAGCCCTTCAGCGAACCTTCCCATCCAGCTGATGAAGAAGTGAAGCTCGGCGATCCAGGGTTAAATGATTCTGTAATATTATGGGATGTGTGTGTGACTGTACAAAAACAGAGGCCACCCCCTCAACTGCCCCCCCCTACCCCAACCCCCCCAACCCCGTAGTGTAGTATCTGTTGTAGAGCCCCTCAGGCAGAGAGAGGGGCCGGGCGGGGGAGGGGGGGCTTTGGGGGTCGTGCCCCCCATAAAGTTTCATTCTCTGGGGTTTTTTTGGGGGGCGAGGGTATTGGGCAGGTGGCCAGTGATGCTGAAGGAAGGTCGGGTTGGGGAGGGCGGGGTAGTTTTCTACAGGTCGTCGCTCTCCACCAGGCCTCCGGGCTGCAGGGGGCTGGCGTCGGGGAAGAAGGCCGCCTTCACGTCCAGGCCTCGCTCCGTCAGCGCGGCGTAGCGGCTGGCCGAGGGACGCACCTTCTTGGGCTTGGGGAGGTTGGGCTGCTGCCACTGGGCTGTTGGATGGAACGGCAGACGGGGAATGAATTAACGACCGATTGCGGACAGACGGAGGCAGGTATAAATAATAATACTATAAACGTGACACAAGTTCATTCAGAGAGATGGCGGAAATTCTTTCGGACAAAATCATGGCGTCTGTAATTTCTGTTGAAATGGTAATTTTCAGTAAAATAACGTGGGCTAAATGAGTGTCCAGACAGATTTGTACTCTGGTGTCACGGAGCAGAGAATAGCCTGTCTACAAGCTCACATTGCGATGTGTTGTGAGCTTGTAGATGTGTTATTTTTGACACGTGACACCGTCTTATGACAAGCAGTGGTGTAAATAACTAAGTACATTTACTCAGGTACTGTACTTAAAGGTAGGGTAAGTGATTTTCTTTGGTTAAAATAAGTGTTAAATAGCTCTATATTCTGATAGTACTCATTGCTATAGAGTGTTTGTTCAGTAAAAGGAGTCTCCTTGTCTCTCCAGCTTTTCATAAAACAGAAAATGCATTTTCGTTTCAGTTTCAGTTTCATTTCCAATTTTATCCAATCAGGATAGAGAACTCAATCAGGATATAGATTAAACAAGTGAAATTGGAAGTGATGACACTAAGAAATGAGCAGGCAAAATTGGAACTGGAACACTATAAAAATGAAGCTTAAAAATGGGTACTTTCTCCTGATTGGCTGAGATTTTGACACCTACCAGAAAATTTATTTTCTGTTTATTAAAGAGCTGGAGAGACGGGGAGACTCCTGTTACTGAACAAACACTCTATAGGAATGAATTACTATCAGAATATAGTGCTTTAACCTTTTAACAAAATACTTTTTGTTTTAACCCAAAAATATCACTTACCCTACCTTTATGTACAATTTTGACATATTTTTACTTTACTTGAGTATTTCCAATTTTCAATACTTTTACTTCTACTCCATTACATTTCAGAGGCAGTTATTGTACTTTTACTCCACTATTATTTGAAAATTTTAGTTTCTAGTTACTTTGTAGATTTTGATTATTATCACAAAACATACATCAACCACTTCAGCCCTATATATACATTTCGGCCATTTGAAAATAGCCGATCTACAAGCTCACGATGCGACGCATCGTGAGCTTGTAGATCTGCTATTTTCAAAGGATTTTAATGAATTTTATACGTTGAGAAACGGGATCATTTAAAAAAACGGAAAAAAGTAAAAATATGGAGATATGAGGTTTTTCTGCTTGGAGGATAAGGTGTTAACCAACGTACTGTGGACGTCGAGGCGTGCGGTGCTGGAGACGATGCCGGCGTCGTTCTTGGCTGAAACCGTGTACCAGCCGGCGTCCTCCTTCATGGCCGGCTGGATGATCATGCACAAGTAGCCGCAGTTGTCCTGATGCATGCTGGGAGAAACGACATCGATGCATGTTTAGACACACACACACACACACACACACACACACACACACGGGTACAGTAACAACGCTCTGAACTAACACAAGTTCTGGGCTTTTACGTTTCTGTTCATGTGGTGTAATTTGTTACACCATGACAGATCCAGAGACGTCAGGGGCGTTGTTAACGCATTCAATCCGAAATATTATAATTTCCCCGCAAGATTTTATTTGAAAATAGCAGATCTACAAGCTCACAACGCGTCGCATCGCGACGCGTTGTGAGCTTGTAGATCGGCTATTTTCAAATAGCTGATGTACATGTTAAAGTACTCATGTGGCCCATAGTCGCTTCTTTTGGGCTGGTTTTCCTAGACCTGGTTGCTTGTTTCTCTCACAGAATCTGGCAACACTGACCTGGACCCCAAACCCACTTTGAGGAGCAGTGCTTTTTTTTCTCCTACCTGATCCTGTCTGTGTTGTGAGTGAAGGACTCGTTCTCCCTCTTCCAGAAGATCTGTGGGTACGGAACGCCGGTCACACGGCACTCCATGCGGACGGGATAGCCCTCGGCCACGCCCGTGTTCTGCAGCTTCTCGATGAACGCAGGAGCCTTGTGCATCTCTTTAGCTGAGAGAGAGAGAGAGAGAGAGAGAGAGAGAGAGAGAGAGAGAGAGAGAGAGAGAGAGAGAGAGAGAGAGAGAGAGAGAGAGAGAGAGAGAGAGAGAGAGAGAGAGAGTCACTCAGTGCTTTCATTCAGTCAGTCTGGATTTTTGTTTTAGTTTTTCCTGCTAATCTAGTCGCCAAATAATTGGCGACTAGATTATTAAAAACATAAAAAAGTTCAAACATGGAGAGGTTTCTGCCCGACAGCGACAATATCTTATGGTTCCATGCTTAACAGTGGTGGAAAGTAACTGAGTACATGTACTCGAGTACTGTACTTGAGTAAAATGTTGAGGTACTTTTGCTTTTCTGGAGTATTTCCATATTTTCATTTTAATCAATACTTTTACTACTACTCCACTACATCTCAGATGAGGCAAATGTTATACTTTTACTCCACTACAAGTATTTGAAACTTACTAGTAATATATATGTAGATTTTGATTATTAACTCTTTCAGTGCCAATGAAATAAAACATTTTTTTTTTATTTTCAAAGAAAATAAAAAGTGCTTAGGAAGCGAGATACAGCCTTTTTCAGTTTTAGGTTAAACAAAGAGTGGATGGAGCTGCAAATCTTCAGATAATGATATCTTGGGTTCTGAACACTTTTTTCAAGAAAAAAAAAAAAAATTCAATTCTTTTATTTTGTTTTAAAAACTCGGGATTTCTCGTTCTGGCACTGAGGGTATAACCCAAAAACTCGGGATAACTCGGGGTCTGGCACAGAGAGTTAATACAAAACATTCATTAACCACTTCAGCCCTATATAGCCTACATTTCGGCCATTTGAAAATAGCATAAAGAGTACTTTCTACTTTTGGTACTTTGGTACATTTTGATACCAATACTTTTGTACTTTTACTTTTACTTAAGTATTTCTACATTGCAGTATTGATACTTTTACTTAAGTATAATGTGAGTACTTTTTCCACCACTGGTAACACTGTAGTCTGATCAAGTAGGGCGCCAAGTTACGAATTTTACCTGCAACGATGAGCTCCAGGTTGAAGGAGTTCTGTCCGGCGCGGTTGCTGGCGATGCAGGTGTAGATGCCGGCGTCGCGGTTGGACACGGGCTCCACCACCAGCGAGTGGACGCCGTTTTCCCGCACCAGCATCTTGTGGGAGGAGTCCGGGCGGATGGTCTGTCCGTTGAGCTGCCAGATGAGGTCGGGCGTGGGCAAGCCGCTCACCTGCAGGGTGAAACACACACAGCAAGGTGTGAAGTCGTCGACTAAAACTATGACGGAAAATGTTCGTCGGCTACCTTTTTTCACTGACGAAAACTAAATAAAAACTAAATAAAAACTAAGCTATGACGACTAAAACTAAGACTAAATATATTGACAATTTCGTCAACAAATCAAAACTAGACTAAAATGTTAGTGAGAGAGACTAGTGGAGAAGAGATCCAGTAGAACTAAAAGACAAGTCATTTTATGTTTGCTTGCGCTCGGGTGTTGCGCTCTGAAAATAGCAGATCTACAAGCTCACAACGCGTCGCGCTGCGAGCTTGTAGATCTGCTATTTTCAGCATGCAACCAAGTGTAAAATCAGCCATTATGACGCCATCAAGGCACCGACAACATACATTTTAGTCGGCTAAATCAACTGTAGATTTAGTCGACTATAATCTTATGATATTTAGTCGACTAAAACTAGACTAACAGTAAAACATTTCAGATGACTGAAATATGACTAAAACTAAATGAAATTTGATTCAAAAGACTACGAATAAAACTAAATCAAAATTTGCTGTCAAAATCAACACTAGTGTGAACCGTTTGTTCACGCTAATGATGATGCTGCCAATGGCACTGAGTTGGCACTTCTGAGCTGTTTTTGTGGAAACTGCTTAGGGGCGTGTTCGTTCTGTGCAACAGTGTGTGTGTGTGTGTGTGTGTGTGTTTGTTGGCGGGCTGAAAAGAGCAAACCACTTTGAACCTGCCCGTCCCTATGTTAGGCATGTCATTATATTGTCAAACATTATTTAGTTTTGGGGTGTTTTTCTCAAATTGTGAAATTTGTCCTCTTGCATCTCTTACCCATCCTAACTATTAGGTCTATAATATGGGCTATTAGGCACTATTAACGCACCGCCTGGGGTACAGTTAAGGGTTAAGTGTGTTGCTCAGGGACACTTGGACACATAGACTGGGATCAGGGGGCTGAACCGGGGACCCGGGCGGCCTCGCTATCCATTCACTTAGAAAAACAGTCCAAACAAGTTCAAGCTAAAATGGCAAATATACAAGCTTACAACGCAGCGCATTGCAACTTGGTATTGTTGCGAGCTTGTAGATGGTGTCGGGTGTAAACCTCATACAGCATGTGTCCAAAACTGTTACTTTTCAGGATTCAAATTTAAAAACGGCAACAGTAGCAGATCTACAAGCTCGAAACGCATTGCTTCGCGCCGCGTTTCGAGCTGGCAGATCTGATACTTTTGTGTAACGTTGTAGTACGAACAAGTAGAGCGTTAATTTACAAAAACAAAACACAAAAAGTTAGAATATGGACACAAGAGGTTTCTCCCCCGACATCAACGATACACATATATGGCTTAATTAGTTTTAATGTGTGTGTGTGTGTTGTGGGTCTGGTGGCCTGGGTGTTTTCTCATGGGAACAGTCTGTCGTCCTGCAGTGAAAAAAGGAGGCCTGTGTTTTCAGGACCAGCAACATGCCACAGAAACCCTACACCTGTCCACCTGGGAGCCTGTTAGCACTGAGCGCTAAGACGCTACATGCTACCGGCCCGTTCTGTGGCAACGAGCCGCTCCACGGTACGATAAAACATTTTACACTGAATTCCGTGTATAATGATATAAGTCCCGGCGGTGGGTGGGGGCCCCCGTCCGTCCACTTCCTGTCTGCAGAGACATTTTTGGCATGGAAAGTTTGTCTAGTTTTTTCTTTTTTAAGCCACGACGAAAGATAAACGTCGTCTATAAATACCATTGACTTTAAGCATTCCGAGGCTGTCTCTGTTTATCTCTGACGAGTGTAAAACAAAAAAAGACTTCAGCGGCTTTTAATACTCGACGAATTCCCCCTGTTTTTTATTAAATTTTTTACGACCGATCTGCTGCAGTGTTTCAGACGGGAGAGAAAGAGGCAGTCAGAAACTGAAGAGGGAACGGAGGAGAAAGGGAGGGAGGGAGGGAGGGAGGGAGGGGAGGATAATTGCATAAAGCGGGATCCCGCTTAATCCCTGAAAATTGACACCATGGTGTCGACCCGGTCTGCTCTGAGCCTTTCACAACGCAAACACACCGTGAAACACAAAGTCCCCGCTTGTTTGGATTTTTCTAAAGAAACTGGAACGCCTGGGAAGGGCTGCATTGCTTTGGCAGCGTGGATACACACAGACACTCCCTGAGAGAGCAGCAACACACACACACACAAACACAATTAAAGGGTGGATCTGAAATGGCTCGTTCTATTACTATGATTAACATATTCTTTTTTGGCGAAAGCACTTTTCCTTTCCAGGCAATGTTGCAATTATTTCAGAACGCCTCTGTCTCTCGCTTTCATTACTTTCTGCCACTTTCTGGGCTGAGATTTGAACATAAGCTTCAAATTGTTGACTTTCCCCTCCCAGCCTGCTAAGAAAGGATTCCCGTGGCGCAAACCTGCCTTTCTTTTTTAAGTCTCTCATTTACTGTGGCATCCCTATTTTGGGCAAGTTTAGAAAGATTTTCATGTTTGTAAATGTTTTAATATTGAGAACCAGAAGTACCGCATCGCAGCTGTATGCCTCCGCCAGCCAGTTGCTGTATGCCATACTGTACGTAATGAATGAAGACTTTGAAGGAATGTTTTGTGAGGTCACAGTGACTTTGACATTTGATCAACCGTACTTCTAATCAGTTCATCCTGGACGTTTCTGCCAAATGTCAGGAAATTCCCTCAAGGCGTTCCTGACATCGCATTCACATGTTTGGGTTGGACAGAAGGACGGACAGACAGACAGATGA
Source organism: Gymnoscopelus braueri (assembly GCF_963280865.1). Classification (NCBI taxonomy): domain Eukaryota; kingdom Metazoa; phylum Chordata; class Actinopteri; order Myctophiformes; family Myctophidae; genus Gymnoscopelus; species Gymnoscopelus braueri. The sequence goes on from NC_137607.1 coordinate 5,513,316, forward strand.
AAGGTGACTAGGTGTGTATGTGTGTCTATTAGGACGGACAGACAGACAGATGAAAGGTGACTAGGTGTGTATGTGTGTCTATTAGGTGTCACCCAGGTGACCAAGTGCATATTAGAGCCAGGCCAATGACAGATTTTTGGATCCGATCCTGATTTTGGGAAAACACACGACACATCTGTATGGGCATAATCGGCGATAAAGATGTCGACACAAAAAACTTGCCTTTTTATTCTAAAAACATTGAAAATAGCCGATCTACAAGCACACAACGTGTTGCATTGTGAGCTTGTAGATGGGCTATTTTCACAACTTTTGTGTTGAAATGTGGAGATACGACGGTTTCTACCTGACAGCAACGATATGTTGGCCAAACCGAAATATCAGTCGGACTCTAGTGCATATCGTCTCTGTCGGGTGGAAAGCTCATATGTCCAAAACTTTTACTTTTCAGGATTCAAATTCAAAAACTGGCAAAAGCAGCACATCTGCAAGCTTGTAGATCTGCTACCTTTGATACTTTTTGTGTGACGCTGTAGTTCTACGCGCGCGCATACCTTGCAGTCCATCCGACACAGGCGTCCCTCCTGAACGATGAGGTCGCCGGGCGCCTGGAGGAAGTGTGGGCGGAAGTGACGTTCTTGGATGTTCTCGTTCTCATCCCCGCTGTCTCTGGATCTGGACCTGGGTCTGAAAGAGGAGCGACACAAACACAGATGGTTTAATGGTCTAACAGCGGTTGAATGTTTCAGGTCGGGTAGGGTTGTTGCGAGCTTGTACGTCGGCTATTTCCGCTATTCGTCGAACAAGAAGTATTATCTACAAGCTTGCATGACACTCGTACAACGAAAAAACGAAAGAAATACAGAGATATGAGGGTTCTGCTCGACAGCAACTATATGGTGTGTGTGTGTGTGTGTGTGTGTGTGTGTGTGTGTGTGTGTGTGTGTGTGTGTGTGTGTGTGTGAGTATGTGTGTGTGCGCGCACGTTTGGGGGCTCTCAGCTTTTGCCCAGCGTAAGAAGAAAAACAACTGCTATCATTCATAGCATTAATGGCCTCAAACCGGGTTTAAAAGGGGGGTCAGATTCCCTCACCTCTGTGAAAAGTGTGCATTTTGGGGTTCAGAGCTTCATGGTGTTGCAGCTTAAAGAAGGTTAAAATGTCACACTGACAGATGTTCATTTAATGAACGTCATCACTTTGCTTTCTCAGGGGGTGTTTTCAAACACTCCCACCTCCATAAACATTCAGTGACCGTTGGTTCGTTCAGGGACGTTTTTCGTCACCTTTTCGTGCGTTCATTTCCTATCCTGTCTGTCTACAGGTCTGTGGGCCTTAGTTCCACCATGACCTAGGCGCACCCTTCATTCTGTTTCATCACAAAAACAAATGACATCACCCGCCCCATGGTGGAAAGTAAGTACATTTACTCAAGTACTGTACTTTTATGCTTCCTGCATAAAAATAATTGTGAGCTTGTAGAGCTGCTATTTTCGAAAATATTTTGTATAATATGTAGAAAATATGTAGAAAATAATGAGTAGCCTACTTTTACTTTTACTTTACTACGTGTACCTAGTATTTCTATATTGTGTTATTGCTACTTTCACTTAAGTAAAAAAAAGAAAAGAAAATGGGAGTACTTCTTCCAGCACAGTCCGTGACCCTAGGCGCTCCCATCACTCTGGTCTATCACAAATAACATGACATCATCCAATCTGCCTGTCGCTCGCTTGACGGAGCATAAATACACGAGGAGAGGAGCCAAGGAAGGAGACAAGTGTTTAAAAACAAAACATGAGAGAGAGAGAGAGAGAAAACAAAGAGGCGCTGATTGATATCTTGAAAGCCTCCTCTCTGTCTCTCACTGGGACTGAATAGGAGTCTTATCTGATGTGGGAGTGGACGTCTTCAGATCCAGTTACAGGACGTTCTGTGTGTGAGAGTCTAAGGTGTGCGTGTGTGTGTGTGTGTGTGTGTGTGTACGTGTAAGTGTGTGGGTGTGGGTACAAAGAGGTACTTTACACGGGAACTCATTAGACCAATTAAAAAACACACGAGAGAGAGAGAGACAGAGTACAAACAAGTGTCCCCTCTCTCACTGCTGAGGCTGCACTTTTCAACCCCTGAACCTAAACTTATGAATCCAGGATTAGCGAAAATAAATAGGGGTGACGTGTTGTTAACATCAAACATATCCGACACATCTACATTTCCCAAAAGGAAGATGGATGACCCCAGCAAATCCAATGTACCCTGAGGTCCTTTACACAGGAACTCATTAGACCAATTAAAAAACACACGAGAGAGCGCAGACAGGTGGCCCGCCTCACCGACTAGGCTGCACCGCTCAACCCCCCGAAACTAACACTTCAACGACACAACACCAGTGGGATTCAGCTCTCAGGAAAACATGGCGCTCTCCAAGTGGTTATCTATCAACAGCCTGTCCGCACCTTTAGCAGGCTTTTCAAAGGGCCTGACTCCTGACTCCTGTCGGGTTTCACATTTCAATGCAAATAACAGCAGGTTTGTCCATTGGCGTGCGAGTGCGTGCTTGTCCGGCGGTGCAGAGGTGGTGAATAGCCACAGGGAAAGCTTGTGTCTCAATAGGTTGTGAATAGAAACAAGCGAGCTTGTTGGCCCTCTCTCCATCCAGTCAGTCAGTCAGTCAGTCAGCCAGCCAGTGGTGGAAAGTACAGTAACTAAGTACATTTACTTAAGTACTGTACTTAAGTACAATTTTGAGGTATTTGTACTTTACCTGAGTATTTCCAATTTCCAATACTTTTACTTCTACTCCACTACATCTCAGAGGCAAATATTGTACTTTTACTCCACTACAATTATTTGAAAACTTTAGTTACTAGTTACTTTTCAGATATAAATGATTACATTATAAAACATACATTAACCACTTTAGCCCTGTTTTATACCTAGGGCTATTTGAAAATAGCCGATCTACAAGCTCACAGCGCGCCGCGATGCGACGCGTTGTGAGCTTGTAGATCTGCTATTAAAAAAAAATTCAGAACCCAAGATATGATGATTTGAAGATTTGCTGCTCTATTTACTAACTTAGCTGTTAGTAAACTTAGCTGTTGGTGGTCTTACCTGCGGATGTGACCAGGCGTGGAACGCTGGCTCCTTCCTCGCTGGTTCACTGCCTGAACCATCATCCTCCCTGTACAGCTGACCCTGCCCTGGAAGAGAGACACCAAGAGACAGAGAGAGAGAGAGAGAGGGGGAGAGAGACAGAAGTAACATTTTTAGAATTTAGGCATTTAGCAGACACTCTTATCCAGAGCGACATACAATAAGGTAAATATAAATAATCGCATATTATATTGTCCAACTCCTAATTTCCGATACTGATATCAACCGATGATATATGCTGGCTTTTTCAGTTAACATCATATATCTAATAAAATAAAATAGCTATAATATCAATATAATATCTAATAAATCTAATATAATACAGTGATGTTGTTAGGTTTTCAATAGAGTGAGTCCCGGGACGTCACTGGTGGTCATTTGAATGAGTCCTACTAATCTTAGATTAGATGTTGGCCTATTTGACAGAGCACACACACACCTGCCCTCTGCAGTGCTCTAATTTGTAAGTGACTGCAGTCTGTCTCATTTCTCTGCAAAAGCCCTTGAATATGATGGAATATGCTTAAGTATTACTGTGATTATGGTAAGCTTTAAAAAAAAAACTGTTTCCTATATAGGCTATATTACATTGTTATGCTAATATCGGACATCCCTAAAATAGAATGCAGGGAGACTGTAGTGTAAGGGCCTCAAAACCCTTGTGAAACAGGCCCCAGGTAAACCATGAACCAAGCATCTGTCTAAAACAATATGCAATCTAAATAATCAGCACAGTTTATTGAAACTATAGGATACCCAGTGGTGTAAAGTAACTAAGTACATTTACTCGAGTACTGTATTTAAGTACAATTTTGAGGTACTTTTACTTTTAGTTCTACTCCACTACATGATCTCAGAGGCAAATATTGTACTTTTACTCCACTACAATTATTTGAAAACTTAAGTTACTAGTTACTTTGTAGATTTTGATTATTATTACTAAACATACATTAACCACTTCAGCCCCTCTATATATTTTGGCTTTTTGAAAATAGACGATCTACAAGCTCACAATGCGTCGCGATGCGACGCATTGTGAGCTTGTAGATCTGCTATTTTCAGAAATTTCGTATACATTTGAAAACTTGTGAAATGGGACATTCTGCCTAATGAGTACTTCTACTCATTAGGCAGGCACTTTTACTTTTACTTGTACATTTTGAATTCCGGACTTTTACTCGTAAGAGAGTATTTCTACATCGCAGTATTGATACTTTTACTTACAGTAAGTAAAACATTTGAGTACTTTTTCCACCACTGAGGATACCAAACAGTGAATCTAGCATCTGTCTTAATTACATGCTATCTAAATGACATTCTTTAACATTTGAGCAGTGGTGGAAAAAGTACTCAAATGTTTTACTTAAGTAAAAGTATCAATACTGCAATGTAGAAGTAACATTTGAGGTCAAGAATTGTGATTGTGAAGAAAAACAGAGACAAAGTGAGACAGACTCTCTCCAACAGGGATGTGAAAACAGAACAGAGTACTGTAGGTGTTAGAGTTGGAGAGGCTGCTGGAAAGCCCGGCTTCCTCTCTTATGGGCACAAAGTGTTGTTGTAACACCTATAATATGCTCCTCTAATGAGCGCTGACAGACAGCCAGAGCACTACAGTAGGTTCTGTAAGTGTGTCTGCATTTATATGTCTGTAATGTGTGTTCCTTCGTTGACTTCGTTCACAGGCGTGCGGGTGTCAGAGGGGGAGTTTCGTGGTGAAACTACTGCATGTGCAGAATGCAAAGCGACGCCACGTGAGTTTGTAGCTATTTTTCCCAGTGATTCTCATCCTTTTTTAATTTCAAAGACCCCCAGTTTAGGCCATGGACCCCAGGATTTGATGGGGCCACAATCTACACTGTAAAATCCTCAGCGTTAATGTAACTCTGAGAGTGCACTCTCGGAGGTCCATTTGGTTCCATTTGTACACTCTCAGAGTTACAGACCCGTAAAGGCTCACATTTTGGACCCCTGGCGGTCCCAGGACCCAACATTGAGAACCAGTGGCATGACCCACTTACAGTAAGCCCAATATTTTTGTATTTTTTTTAAAATATTTTTGTAATGCCTTTATTGATAAGACAGAGTAGGCTGACAGGAAGTGGGGAGAGAGAGATGGGGAGTGACAAAGGCCGTCGGGATCGGGACTCTAACCCGCGACTCGCTATGAGGCTACACTGAGTCTAGGTGCCTGGACCGCTACGCCAGGGGGTCCAGGCCAGCCCAATCATTTTGTTTTTATTTTTAAATCTTTTGACATCTATTTTTTAAACTGGCTAACCGTTGGGTTTCCAGCCATGATGGTGTAGTTTCCGTCGTCGTCCAGCGAGGCTGCGGCCGTGTGCAGGGAGCAGGTCCCATCGGCGTCGCGGCTGATCCTGTAGTGTTCACTCCTCTTAGAGATCTGCTTACCGTCTTTAAACCAGTACACCTGCAGAGAGACAGAGAGAGAGAGAGAGAGAGAGAGAGAGAGAGAGAGAGAGAGAGAGAGAGAGAGAGAGAGAGAGAGAGAGAGAGAGAGAGAGAGAGAGAGAGACAGACAGACAGACAGACAGACATCAGACATCAGACAAGGCATAATATTGTCCTTGTATTACTCTCTGTAATACAAGGACTTCAATGTTTGTTTGTTTGGTTGGTTGTTTGATTTATATTTGTATTATTCTTTTTATTGTTATGTTTCAATTCAGTAACTCTTGGAAGAGTAGCCATTGGCTACAAAAGAGATCCTAATAAAGTTAAAGGCAAGTCATGGCCTAAATGCAAGTTATGAGTTACGAGGCTTTGATCTTTGACGCCAGAATCAGCGTGTTCCATCACTCTTTCTGTTTTCCAAACATAAATCTAAATATATGAGATCCCCTCCCCGATCGGAATGCCAATTTAAATGGTTGTGATTTGCTCTTCTCATGTTGCTGGTCTTCTGGCTCGTGCTGCTATCTGTACTCCTTCTTTTCTGCTCTGTCATCACCCAGTCATTTACTGTTGGCCCCTGAGGGCCGGGGGGGGGGTGTGGGTTAGGCAGGGAGCCACAGCTCAGGGAACTGGGGGTCCGCAGCCTTATCACAACACGTTTCAACAGCCTCACATGTCAGCAGTGGTGGAAGTAAAAGTACAAAAGTATTGGTATCAAAATGTACTTAAAGTACCAAAAGTAAAAGTACTCATTGTGCAGAATGAAACTTTTCACCTATAATAACATGCCCAAAATAGGGATCGATTATTAATCGGTTCTTCAATCGATTATTATTTTCAATCGATTTAGTCCAATTAACTGCTGCACGACCCAATTAGGATAACGATCCACGGACTGGTTGAGTCGTGGCTTCAGTGCTGTGCTGTCTGTGTACCTTTGCTTTGGGCTCCCCGTGGACCTTGCAGGAGAAGGTGACCGGCATGCCCTCGAACACCTTGTAGTGTTTGAGCTTCTGGTCGAAGGAGGGCGCCACCCCGTGGCCGGGGGAGTCCTCGTCGTGCTGCACGTCGTCGTCAGACTCCTCCACCGGGGAGCGCTCCAGACGGAACTCTATCTCGCTGATCAGACGCTGCTCGAAACTAGAGACCTTGTACTCCTAGGGAGGGAGGGAGGGGGAAAGAAAGAAAGAAGATAGACAGACAGACAGACAAGGAGACAAGGAGACAAGGAGACAGACAGAGAAAACAGACGTTAACCATCGCTCTTCCTCGACAGTAATGCGGATGACCGAATAGACCAACGCGTTAATTTGATAAGAACGTGGAGACAAGGCAAGCACATTCCAAGGCGTGCGGCGGCTTTAATGACTTCTACTGACTCACTGCTGCTGGTGACTCCACCATGAGCCCAGCTAAACTCTTGCTTCTGATGTGACACACACACACACACACACACACACACACACACACACACACACACACACACACACACACACACACACACACACACACACACACACACACACACACACACACACACACACACACACACACACACACACACACACACACACACACACACACACACACACACACACACACACACAACCTGCAGCAACTTTCTCCCTGTTCCCTCCTCTCTCTCTCTCTCTCCCCCTCCATCAATCTCTCATCGGTGGCGTTGCGCTGAGGCAGAAGGAACATCTGGCGGGGCCCTTGCGGTCTGATGACACATGCCGTGTATAATGACAGGCCGTGGACGCAGCTGCGCGAGCTGAGCTCCTCGCCATGCGAGGGTGGAAGTCCCCCCAACTGTTGCTTCATTACTGACGTTGCTTTTTGTGATATTATTGCTGTATCTGCCGTATGTTACAGTACTTTTTCTTCCTCTGGATCAGTGACTTAAAAGGTTTATCTATCTAACTTCAGGCAACTTCTTTTCAAATGTTGAAAAGTGGACTTACAACGGCGTGTGCGTACGCAAATGCACAACTTGTATCTCAGGGGTGATTTATGCTTGGTTTGCACACCGGTGTACCGCACCGAAAGTAGCCGATCTACGAGCTCACAGTGCGGCGCGCTGAGCTTGTAGATCGGCTGTTTTCAGTATCGCCTCTTGCTCCTCCTTCTGATGACCGAAACGGCCCGAATTCATCCCAGTCTTCTGAACATCAACAGTGTGCAGCATGCAGAGTGCAGGCAGTGACGAGTGTTTAGGCAAAAAAAATCGGGAGGTGCAGCAACCGACCATTAATTACATGCGACAGGATCTGAAGCAATTCGATCCGAAGTCATGCCGCAGGACTCGGATATATGCACGGCAAATATACCCCACCAAAGTCAAGACTTAATCCACACTTAATCCTTGGAACGAGTTCCTTATCGTTCCCTCCCTGTTTGCCACTAGCTCCATTATCAAGCTCACGCCTAGCCCTGATCCTGGTACCACAGTAACCACACCAAGTGAAAGTGAACCCTATACAGTTACAGTGAAGACAGTGTGTGACAACGCCCGCCGCACGTGATGAGTGACCACACAGGTTACAAGAAGAGTGGGCACTACTAGGGACATCTGGGCACCTCGATGTAAAATGTGTTATTTTGTCCAAAATGTTACAAAATAAAATATTTGAAAAATGGTCTTAGGTCAATGTAAAGTGATTGATTTGAACATGCACGGTATATCATTATCAGACTTAAATTTGCCCGTCAACTTCTTGTTTATGCCCAAAAAGATTGGATATACAGGTTTTGTTACAATTTTATAGCAATTGAAGAAATATTAGACCTTAATTGTCAAGTGTTCAATCATGTTCTATACTTTACATTACTTGACTGTTTTCCAATATTAATAGTTTTACATTTTGGACCAAATAGCCAATTTTACATGGAGGTGCCCACTCTTCTTTCTTAGTGCCCACTCTTCCTGTTACCACCACACATACAGTAATGAGTGAATGGGGAAAACCCCCCAAGAAGAAAGAAAGAGAAAGAATCAAAGTATATTACGCTCTGAATAACCTTTTGAGGGACAGATTGACTGTCAGGAGACTTGCCTTCCTGTTAGGAGATAGAACAATGGAGAAGGTGATGATGTCTGATATGTGTTTTGGACTTAGTTTTTTCACATGTGTGCCTTTGTCATCTTACCTGCTTTCGTACCGTAGACTTAGTAACTCAGAGTGTTTTTTGTAACCCATTTTTCACCCAGTGCCAATTGACTATGTAATCCTGGGCGCAACGCTCCCTCTGCCAGCCTAGGGAGAGCCCAGAACTGAGCTCATGCCTCCTTCAATGCATGAGGAGTTAGCACACCGCTTCTTATCACCTGACAGGGGGGAGTTTCCCCCGGTAGGACGTAACGCGTGGAAGGAACACGTTATTCCAACCAGTTCCTTTCCCCTCCATCAGGCGCCCCGGCTGACCAGGGGGAGGCAGTGTGTGCAAATGTAAACAAATGCACCCTTAGAGGTCCACTACAGGTTTTACCTTTATGAACATTTTAGATTATGGAGAAAATCTTTTGAAATAATATTGGGATATATTTACTCGCGACCCACAAAAACTGGGTCCGTGACCCAAATGCGGGGTCCTGACCCACTGGTAGAACTTCCAGCCAATCAGCATGTCAGCCTGGCAGGCCAACAACAGGCAGCATCACCAACCCAGGGCTCTCCTCCTCAGTGTGTCTATTTACTATTCACATTCATTAACATTCTGTTTGACTTTCGGCTCTAAAGTCAACATTTATTTTACAGCACTGACAGCCATGTCAGCCTGGCTGTGTAAAGAAAAACAGCTCTGCTCAATCTCCTCTAAAACACCTTCTTAGAGCTGCTTAGTTTTAGCCACTTAAACCCTATACAGTATATTTCCCTCTACACCAAATCTCTTCCCCATAAATGGCTGATCTGCCCGCTCACAGTGCGTTGCAACGAGACTTGTAAATCTGCTATTTTCGCCAAATGTTCGCATATCAGGACTTGTCCGGAATAGGGATGCTATAGGGTTCATGTGGTTATTGAATAAAATGTTATAGCCGTTTTTCTTTTGGTAATTTTTTTCTCTCTCTCGTTTTTTTTCCATTAGAGGTAGTATTAAATGGCTTTTTTTTTTTTATCACGTCGCGGGCCGCATTGGACCACTCTGCGGGCCGCAAATAGCCCGCGGATCACCAGTATGACATCGCTGCTTTAGACCCTGGTGTCAGGTAGGACTCCTACTGGTTGACAAGTAGTACTGCCTGAAGCCCATTATACAATATCTCCCCTGGCCAAGTGCGGGTTGACTCTTGAGATGTCGGGTAGGTCATGAAAGTTCCAGGCAGTTCCCAGCTAAATGAGTTAATATACTAAAACATCACTGTAGCCACTAACCCTATTTTATATACTTACTGTAGGCTATAAAAAAATAAAAATAAACTCTAGAAAAAAAAAATTCAACACAAATCTTCTCTTCTGGGTTCCTCGACAAAAAAAAAGTTTGATAACCACCAAAATAAACGACCCAGGCGACACACGCACACGCACACACGGAGCTGCCACTCACTGGCTGCCACTTCTCCGTGGCATTGGAGTGGTTTCAGAGGGTTTCAGAGGGTTTCAGAGGGTTTCAGAGGGTTTCAGAGGGTTTCAGAGGGTTCCAGAGGGTTTCACAGGGTTTCAGAGGGGGACAAATAGCTACAAGGAGCCTTCAAAGAGTGTTACTCTCTGGCGCTCATGTAAGAGCGCGGCTGCGGTTTTCCTGCCAGTGTTCATAAACAGTGCTTTTTACGGGAGGGCTCTGGAGGGAAGGCTTTTTACTGTGTTTACATCCCGGCTCTCATAACACACTGCTGCTCCAGAAAGCCCTTTTCCACGGGGGGCTCGGAAAAGTTGGACGGGCTGTTCTTAGAGGTGGGGTCTCATTAGATAGGAATGTTTCGTATGCAACGGTGGGACAGGACGGCGGTCAGCCTGTACACGCTATAGTGCAGAGGGGTTCCATAACATTTTCACGTCAAGGAGCCACACATTTATATGGATTTGGCCGCAGACCCACATCTGAACATATTTTGTCCCCTGGGACCCCCCGTATGAGACTCATGTTTCCAAAGTATTCCAAAATGTATGTTTTTGGGGAAATAGCCAATGTACTGTAGGTTTAAAGTGGCTATACTGATTTTGATGCTATATCAACTACTTTTGTTGCACGAGGACCCCCTGGAACACCCTCAAGTACCCCTGGGGGTCCCCGGACCCCACTTTGAGAACCACTGTGCTAGTGGTACTGAACAGATTTTTGTCACACAATTGTGATCATGTGTCCCACAGGTTAACCCTTTGCGTACCTGTGTGACGGTCTCCTCCTCAGGTTCCTGTGTGTTTAACACTGTGGCCGCGTTGTCGGCGCCCAGCAGCCGGCGAGCCATCTTCTCCTCATAGGTTAACCTCTGGAAGCAGGGATTAATGGGGGGGGTCAGCCCGGGTTAGTGTGTGAGTAACCACACAACACACACACACACACTCAACACTCACACATTACACACACACACACAGTCAACTAGTTAACCTGCCGATTAGGATGGGATGTCTGATGAACTGATTAACCCATTGAGACCTGAAGCCGATTCTACATGTCTCCTAAAAACAGTATTCTGAAAAACGTATGTTTCTATATCAGTGGTTCTCAATCTTTTTCATGTCAAGGACCCCCAAAATGATATGTATTTGGCCGCGGACCCTCATCAAAATATTTTGTGCCAGGGACCCCCAGAAGCAAAGCTTTGAGTTAAAAATGTTCGCTTTAAAAATATTTATATTCAAAGATTTGCACACATTTTCACGATTTTTCAAAAATAGCAGATCTACAAGCTCGTAGCGCGGCACTCGGTGCCGCGCTATGAGCTTGTATATCTGCTATTTTTGAATAGCCCAAAGTGTGAAATAATGCTTTTTAGCTCAAATCTAAAAATGACACAGTTCCAGGTCTTAATGGGTTAATCTGGTGGTTCTCAAACGTTTTCATCTCAAGGACCCCCAAGGAAAATGTATTTGGCTCTGGTCAGGTTTTGCAGATTTGTTTATGTGCTAAAAGAGTGACTTTAAGAGCAGTTTCACTATGAATGAGGAAACCACTTTGGTTTATAATCTATTTGTCAATGAAGCAACTATTGAAGATGTCTTAAGTTGCCAAAAGTCTGATTATATCATGGCAAAGTAGGGCTTATTACCGGTATCGGCCGAGAACGCGGGAGTCTATCCTCGTTATATCCACGATATAACGAGGATAGACTCGTTGTGGTCCAAAGGCGAGAGCTTAGCCCTACCGACTGAGCTAACCGGACATAAAGTGCAAAGGACATGAAGGCAACTATTCACCTGTTTCCTAGGCTGTGTGTTTTCCACTTCCTGTTGATTTCATTGGATATCATTGGTCATCTGACCAGTTTCATTAGATTTCATTGGATCAAATCGACAGGAAGTGGAAAACACACGGCCTAGGAAACAGGTGAATACAATGCAAACCTCTACCACAGCGGTTCTCAAGGTGGGGTCCCGCAAGAGTCCTTGAGGGGGTTCCAGGGGGTCCCCCCAGCAAAATGAGGAACAGTAAGGCCTAGTTTCTTTTCCAAAATAGTCGATTGACTATTTTTGGAAACATTTAACAAATCTTGACACATTTTCTCTCATGGCGGTCCCAGTCTTTTCAGATGGGGGTCCGCGGCCAAAATACATTTCCAACTTTTTCTTTTTTGGGGGGGGGGGGGGGGGTCGTTGACATGAGAATGTTTGAGAACCTGCTCTACCCAAAGTGACATGTTGCTTTAAGAAATGGACTTGAGGAATGAGTGTAAAGGTTAACGTTATAAAGGCTGCAGTGTGTAGTCAGGGTTTTCAAATAGGTCGTTGGGACTGGATGAGGCTTGCGGTTAATTAGGGTTAACGATGTGTTACTAAAACACGGCTCGTTCTCTAAATCACCTACCAACACGCTGCCGTGATTTAAAAAAATACACACACACACACACACTCCACACACATAATATAATACACAAAACCATGAGATAAATGCGGACCTGCTGGCCGTTGCTGACGCGCTCCTCCTTGAAGCGGAGCTTCCTCTCCAGGTCCTGGATGACGGCGTCCTTGGTGCCCTGGATGTCCGAGTCGGAGGTGAGCCGCGGGGTCCTAGAGACCGACGACTTCCGGGGGAATGCTCTGCTGGACGGGAGACAGACAGACAAGGGTTGTTATAGTTGGTGTAGTAGTAAGACCTGATTCTACAAATACCTTCTAAATCGGTAGTTCTCTAACTTTTTCAACAACAGGATTCAACACTTTCAAGATTTTTTTTATATCCAACGCTAAAATCTATAATGACACCGATGCTTTCCCGGTTTTAATGGGTTTTAACTTAACACAAATAGAAAACTAGAACATTTTAGTTAAGTGAAATAAAAATAGAAACTAGGCTTTACAAAGACAAAAAAAAAAGAAACGATAACTAACTGAAACTGCTATTCAGCAAAATTTGCTATTTTGGCTGGATTTGTTAAAGATGTAGTTTTAGATTAGACTTTTTTGTTCACCCAAATTAGATTATTTTCATTTTGATAATAGATTAAATTGAATAGTTTTATTATAGCTTTATTATAACGGAACGGGTTATGTTAAACTGTACTAGAATGCAGGTAAAACGGTAAAAGGTATGCAAACAAGTTCAAGTCTCGTTCCCCTTGTGGAACCACTGCATCAGATACTTCAGGAGGACGAAAAAAAGAAAAACAGATTCCGTCTCATCTGTGACACTGCCCCTCCTCAACACGTCGGCATACCCCCCCCCCCCCCTCCCCCCTTGATCTCCTGCGTCTAGTTCGTCTCTCATTAGGTCCTTATCAGGCTCAACGTCCAGCTCTGACATTCCACACAGCGTCTCCTTATCTCTCTGCCCTCGTGCTGGAATGCAAGTGTGTGTGTGTGTGTGTGTGTGTGTGTGTGTGTGTGTGTGTGTGTGTGTGTGTGTGTGTGTGTGGGGCAGGAGAAAGTTGAGTGAGCGAGGGACTTGATTTAAGGGCCTTTCACTCCAAACATAACTAGAGCTATGACTTTAATAACCATAAAGATATGGTTTTAATGATCGCTCAAAGTCAAGTGGCTGGCAAGTGTCCACAGCACAACTATAACAAAGACAATGGTGAAGGATATAAAGTTTTTATGGACCACAATGGAGACAAGCTTAGCTTGATCCATGTTGCCGCTTTTACGGTGCACTGTTTGCTTTTAAATTTATGACAATAAAATACGCCATCTATCTATAGTTATTGTGCTCGATGTGAACGGCCCTTTATACCTCGTTGCGCTTGAGAATAGCCGATCTACAAGCTCACAGCGCGCTATGAGCTTGAAGATCGGCTATTTTCGGCCAAGAGAGAGAGAGAGAAGGAGAGAGAGAGAAGTGGAATGGCCTTAACAGCGGAACGCTCAATTGTTTTTCTTCTTGAATCTGCAAGGCAGCCGTCAGCAGATAATCCACAGGCAGAGCTGCCATCTGCACCTCTCTGACTGGCCAGCTAAACGTCTAGGGGGAGGGGGGGGGGGGTCTACATCAACCGCACAGAGCCCCCCCCCCCCCCCATAGGACACTGCAGGGTCCAGGGTTACGCTGGAGGAGCATAATATATGGGTTTCTGAGAAGTGCTGGTCTTTTGACAGGAATGGGGCATGGTAGCATTCTATAGGTGAACCCCCCCTCCCTCCCCCCCACCCGCCGTACTGTCTGAAACATATGGCGGAATGTTTATTTAACTTACATAAAAAACATAGCTGTGATTTCTTGTTAATGTGAGGGCTAAGACCCTTGCACCTTGAGCGCACGTGTGTGTGTGTGTGTGTGTGTGTGTGTGTGTGTGTGTGTGTGTGTGTGTGTGTGTGTGTGTGTGTGTGTGTGTGTGTGTGTGTGTGTGTGTGTGTGTGTGTGGGGCAGGAGAAAGTTGAGTGAGCGAGGGACTTGATTTAAGGGCCTTTCACTCCAAACATAACTAGAGCTATGACTTTAATAACCATAAAGATATGGTTTTAATGATCGCTCAAAGTCAAGTGGCTGGCAAGTGTCCACAGCACAACTATAACAAAGACAATGGTGAAGGATATAAAGTTTTTATGGACCACAATGGAGACAAGCTTAGCTTGATCCATGTTGCCGCTTTTACGGTGCACTGTTTGCTTTTAAATTTATGACAATAAAATACGCCATCTATCTATAGTTATTGTGCTCGATGTGAACGGCCCTTTATACCTCGTTGCGCTTGAGAATAGCCGATCTACAAGCTCACAGCGCGCTATGAGCTTGAAGATCGGCTATTTTCGGCCAAGAGAGAGAGAGAGAAGGAGAGAGAGAGAAGTGGAATGGCCTTAACAGCGGAACGCTCAATTGTTTTTCTTCTTGAATCTGCAAGGCAGCCGTCAGCAGATAATCCACAGGCAGAGCTGCCATCTGCACCTCTCTGACTGGCCAGCTAAACGTCTAGGGGGAGGGGGGGGGGGGTCTACATCAACCGCACAGAGCCCCCCCCCCCCCCATAGGACACTGCAGGGTCCAGGGTTACGCTGGAGGAGCATAATATATGGGTTTCTGAGAAGTGCTGGTCTTTTGACAGGAATGGGGCATGGTAGCATTCTATAGGTGAACCCCCCTCCCCCCCACCCGCCGTACTGTCTGAAACATATGGCGGAATGTTTATTTAACTTACATAAAAAACATAGCTGTGATTTCTTGTTAATGTGAGGGCTAAGACCCTTGCACCTTGAGCGCACACACACACACACGTGTGTGTGTGTGTGTGTGTGTGTGTGTGTGTGTGTGTGGGGTGTGGTGTGGTGTTCAGAAGGCCCTCTTCGCTGTGCTCGCTCCTATAAACATGCTGTGTGAAGAATGTAAACATGTCATGTTGCATCCAGGAGCAGACCTCCAGCCTCCATCTCTGTCTGAGGGGGAACACACACTGTCACCTTGTAACATACACACACTACACTGTGTGTTACCTAACCTGAGGGGGAACACACACTGTCACCCTGTCATATACACACACTACACTGCATGTTACCTAACCCCACGTATATGGACTCATGTCATGGCGGAACGTCTCAGTCCACTGATAGTCATAGGACTTCATCCACTGATCCGTTGTTGTATGGGACGATGTTGGGTCTCTGCTCCATCATGTCAAGTGTCTTGGGACCACTTGTTGTGATTTGGCGCCATGATAGAGTTGAATTGAATCGATATAAATCTGTAAAATCGTGTTTCCCGAGAGAGACCGAGATTTCAAGCACATCTTTATGATGTCACAGTGGCTTACTGGACATTGACAATGCTAATTCTAAGATAGAATTCTGAGAATTAATTTCCCCCCAAAATCTTTGTAGGTTTTGGATGATATTTCAAGAAACAACTCAAATAATTCAACATTGAAAACAAGACACACAAAAAATAAGCACACAAATCAACTAACGACTTGTTTGACTGAGACCAAAGCGAGGCATTAGTCATAACCCATTTTGGGCGGGAACCCCTATTTGTAACTATACCTTTCAGGACGGGAACCCCTTTTGGGGTTCTTGTTGTATACTGTTCATGTACAGTATATAGCAACATACATTTGTTGTAATTTTTGAATAAATATTAGAAGTTCTTTTAGAAATGGCGTTTTTAGAATTGGCCTCAGGTCTAAATGGGTCGTTAAAAGCCAGATTTTTACTTAGTTGCACGCTGGTTTTGAATGCCGTAAATAGCAGATCTACAAGCTCACAAAGCGCCACATTTGTGATCCGCTGTGAGCTTGTTGATCTGCTATTTACTGAGCACGACACCGGAACACCGCTAAGTAAGTACCGTAATTTCCGGACTATAAGCCGCTACCTTTTCCCCATGCTTTGAACCCTGCGGCCTATACAACGGTGCGGCTAATCTATGGATCTTTACAGCTAACGGCCACTAGGGGACCTTCTAAATCTATGGATTTCACACCTGCGGCTTACAGTCCGGTGCGGCTTGTATATGCACACATTTGTTTTTTCCCTAAATTTGGCTGGTGCGGCTTATATTCAGGTGCGCCTTATAGTCCGGAAATTACGGTATAACTGAAGCTTAAGCCCTACTGTTAAGACCTGTTGACGAATAGCTCTTAACAGACAAATAGGTGAAGTGTATAGTGAGGTACTTACACAGTGCTTATAGGTGAAGTGTATAGTGAGGTACTTACACAGTGCTTATAGGTGAAGTGTATAGTGAGGTACTTACACAGTGCTTATAGGTGAAGTGTATAGTGAGGTACTTACACAGTGCTTATAGGTGAAGTGTATAGTGAGGTACTTACACAGTGCTTATAGGTGAAGTGTATAGTGAGGTACTTACACAGTGCTTATAGGTGAAGTGTATAGTGAGGTACTTACACAGTGCTTATAGGTGAAGTGTATAGTGAGGTACTTACACAGTGCCGTTGCCTTTGGGCAGGCCCATGGCGTTGACCGTGGGAGACCCCGGGGCGGAGGAGGGCGAGGAGGGCAGCACCGACGACAGGAAGCTGGAGGCCGGGGACGGCGGCATGGAGGTGAAGGGCGAGGAGGTGTCGGAGCGCGCCGGAGACATGGCGGGAGGAGCGGGCGGAGGAGGGGGCGGGGGAGGAGGAGGAGGAGGAGGAGGAGGGGGGAAGTCGTGGGCGGCGGAGGGGCCCGACGGCGAGGACAGGCTGACGGGGCTGAGGAAGGGCGGGGGGGGAGGAGGGAAGGAGGGCGAGCCGGGCGAGGAGGAGGACTCCACGCTGGACGCCCTGGTGGTGAACGGCGGCAGCGCCACCCGGCTGAACGGCTTGTGGGCGGAGCCCGGGGAGAGGGGCGACGACAGGCCCGAGGAGGCGGGGCTGCTGCTCTGGGCGGCCGCGATGAACTGCTTGGGCCGGGCGTAGTTGAAGGTGCTGGTCATGGCTGCTGCTGCCGTGGCGCTGCTGCTCTCCAGCTCCTGGAAGGAGGGGGGAGGAGGGAGAGGAGGAGAGGGCGGGGTGGCGGGCGAGGAGGAGGGAGAGGGCGCTTCCCGTTCGGGCGGGGGCGGCGGCAACGGGGGCGCCGGAGGCGGGACTTCCTGCTCGTCTTGCGGCTGCTGCTGCCAGTTGGACGTCGCTGCTTCCAGCACCTCCTGGAGGATCTGGTCGTGGAGCTGCTTCAGCTGGAAGGCGTTCCTGTCAGGAGGGGAAAGGAGACACGCCCCACGTCAACGCTCTGACCAATGAGACCACAGCATAGCGGCGTTCACGCGTCATTTTGAATGCCATATTATGTTTTTTTCAAAAACATAATATTTGTCAAAAATGGCACATTTTGGAGGAAACAAGCTCATAACAGGTTGCAATGTGACACATTGTGACGTTATAGATTGGCTAATTTCACCCGACAGGGTAAGTGTAAGTGGTTAAATGGGACAAAGTTGAAAGGTTGAAACAGTCATTCCTTTCAAAGCACCGACACCCCCCAACTGCCCCCCGCCCCCGCCACAGAGAGACACAGATTTCAAGCACATAATAAAGATGTGCTTGACACACACACACACACACACACACACACACACGCGCGCGCACACGCACACACACACGCACACGCACACGCACACACACACACACACACACACACACACACACACACACACACACACAGTCCCTGTGACTCACACAGGCCACACAGAGACCATGAGGCACATTTTTTACTGTCTTGCAGGCTGTGATCAGCACCGTGGGGGGGGGGGGGGGGTAGTCACACAGCTGAACTACATGAGTGATAATAGCTTTCTATTAATTTCGACCATTTCGACTCTCCCAGAGTTTAATTAACACCCCAGCACTTTATGAGGTAAACACAGCCTGTTCGCCTCTTGCAATCAAACACGCAGCCGCACACATGCACACGCACACACGCACACGCACACGCACACACACACACACACACACACACACAGCATCGTAACTCAACTTATATGGCTGCTGGGGGCAGATAAGGCCTCCTCCGACAAATATGAGACACGCTGTTAAAAAAAAAACGGTTAAGAAAGCAGGCAGGCTGTCTGTCTCTAATTTGAGGCTGACACACAACCAGGCCGCACTCCCTATCCAACACATGCTGTCACAACACCACTGGCCTGGCAGGGACGTCCCAGAGCAGATGGGAGCGTTTCCCTCTGCCTGGCAGAGGAGCCTGGCGTTCCACTGTTCCACTGATGTGACGACTAAGTCCTTGTTTTGCAAGTCGAGTAAAGTCATGAGTTCATTGGGGCTCAAATCGATCAAAGTTTCATTTGATCAAGTTGAGTCTAAAGTCGTCAAATTTGTGACTTTAGACTCATTGGTGTAAAGACTAGCAGTGGTGTAAAGCAACTAAGTACATTTACTTAAGTACTGTACTTAAGTACAATTTTGAGGTATTTTTACTTTAATTAGTGGAGTATTTCCAATTTTCAATACTTTTATTTCTACTCCACTACAACTCTGAGGTAAATATTGTACTTTTACTCCACTACAATCATTTGACAACTTTAGTTACTAGTTACTTTGTAGATTTAGATTTTTGTTACTAAACATACATTAACCACTTAAGCTCTATATATATTTCGGCTATTTGAAAATAGCCGATTTACAAGCTCACAACGCGTCGCGGTGCGACGGGTTGTGAGCTTGTAGATCTGCTATTTTCAAATGATTTTTATACATTTTTAAAACTTTAAATGGGACATTCTGCATAATGAGTACTTTTACTTTTGGTACATTTTGATGCCAATACTTTTGCACTTTTACTCAAGTAAATTCAGAATTCCGGACTTTCACTTGTAAAGGAGTATTTCTACATTGCAGTATTGATACTTTTACTTAAGTAAAATATTTGAGTACTTTTTCCACCACTGATGTCAAGATTGGAGTAGTTAAACGTCATATCATGACGTATATACTACGTTAGTTCCATTGATACAGCCCGGAACACAATGGATGTGATTGATCATCAAAGTAAACATGCTCTGCAAACGCACGCGGTCCATCCATCTGACCACTTAACGGCTGCCGTGCTAAGTGGTCAGGTGGGTGGGCCGTGCTAAGTGGTCAGGTGGGTGGGCCGCGAACGCTGTTAGAGGTTTTCAAGTGGGACCTGATCCAGAGAAGGTTGGGAACACACTGTGGTGCGTAGACGCTTATTAGCCTGTGTTTACAATGTGGTTTCGCTACGGCGGGATACGGGGTGGATACAAGGGTGTTGAACGGGAATTAGTGTGTTTTTCTGTGCTCGCAGGGTGATAACCGACGAGGCCTCAGGTTAGACTGTGTGTGGGGAATGCAGGGTGTGGCCAGTGTTCCCCATGGAATTGTGTGCGTGTGTGCGTGTGTGCGTGTGCGTGTGTGTGCGCGTGCGTGCGTGTGCGTGTGTGTGTGTATGTGTGTTCTGGGAAGGAAACGGCTGCGCCAGGAGCACGGTCTGATATGCTATCAGCCTTCCAGTCCGTAACAAAGACGTGTTAAAAGGCCCGGCCTGTCAACAACACATCAGGGAATGGAGATACGTTCAATAACAGGGAAACCCGTTCGGTCGGTCTCGGACACTCTTGTTGCTTGGTTCAAGTTTGTCGAACGTTATTAACAATAAAGCCTGATTTATACGGTATTTAGAGCGTAAAATTAGCGTATATTTAGAGAGTAAAATGAAACCGGGTCCATTTGGTCCTGTTGTCTCTCCTATTGGTACCACATCAATACAGCATGGAATTGTGGACAAAATCTTACAAAATATTCAAAGTCTTGGGTCTGAGAGTCTAAATCTCATCAAACGGTGGTTCCGTGGCTCAAATGCCCAATAAATAATGGACCCTTGGTATGAAAAGGGTTGAAAAACCACTGCTTTAGGAGTTAGTAGATGGGTTACTTTTGGCCAGAAACATGACAGTGTTCTAGAGCTGGAGCTAGGATGTGGCTCACAGCATTCAGAACCAGTGGTGGAAAAAGTACTCAAATTCTCTACTTAAGTAAAAATACCAATACTGCAATATAGAAATACTCTGTTACAAGTGGAAGTCCAGAATTCAAAATTTACTTGAGTAAAAGTACAAAAGTATTGGCATCAAAATGTATTAAAGTACCAAAAGTAAAAGTACTAAATATTTGAAAATAGCCTAGGTATAAAATAGGGTTAAAGTGGTTAATGTGCATTTCATTATATCATAATTTACATCTGAAAAGTAACTAGTAACTAAAGTTTTCAAATAATTGTAGTGGAGTAAAAGTACAATATTTGCCTCTGAGATGTAGTGGAGTAAAAGTAAAAGTATTGGAAATTGGAAATACTCAAGTAAAGTACAAATACCTCAAAATTGTACTTAAGTACAGTACTTAAGTAAATGTACTTAGTTACTTTCCACCGCTGTTCAGAACAACATGACAGTGTTCTAGAGCCGGGGCTAAGATGAGGCTCACATGCATTCAGAACAGCGCTGGGATGTTCCTCTAACAGTAAGACGAGTTGTGTTGCATCATCTTTGACCAAGATCTTCATACAACATCTGTATCATTTTAAAGGCCCTTTTTGGGCACTTTGGTGCTTTTATTTTCACACGACAGTGTAGAGAGACAGGAAATTGAGCAAGAGCAGAGACAGAGAGAGAAACGAGGAGAGAGAATGATATAGGGAGAGAGAGAGAGAGAGAGAGAGAGAGAGAGAGAGAGAGAGAGAGAGAGAGAGACATAGGGAAAGGAATGGCAAGGCAGGTCTCCAGTCGGAATGGAAGCGGGGACATTGCGATTACACGGTCGACGCAACTACTGTATCCGGCCTCTTTTTCATCCGCGTGTGAGATATGCGTCTCAGGGCAGGCTAGAGCTATTGTCACTGTTCGTGACTTTTTAAAAACCCCAGGAGGGTTTTTAAAAAGGACCACTAGCTCTGGGGAACCAGGGGGAGAGGAGATGTGAACTGTTTTTAAGGGCCTTGTCCTTGTAGTGGAATGACAAGGGTCTTTGGGAAAGGTTGGAAAGGCAGCAATAAACCTCCAGTTCCTTTTAATGTCAGTGTCTGTGCGAGGAACACACATCCGAGCTGGTGTGTGCTGTCAGGAGTCCACAAGGACCCGGTTCACTTTGCCAGATCTCTTCCAGATGTGGAATAATCAGTGGAGGCTTTTATTTTTTCTTTTCTCCCCTTCCTTTCTCCCTACTATTCCTCATCTGTGAGAATGCAGAGGAACGCCCCAGCTTTATTATCCTCTGTCTGTCTGTCTGTCTGTCTGTCTGTCTGTCTGTCTGTCTGTCTGTCTCTCTTTCACTGTTAAGTACATACGTACAGTATATAGTAGATATACTTTGCTGCACGTGGTGTTGCGCACGATAGCCGATCGACAAGCCCACAGCGCGTCGCAGCGCGCCCCGTCGTGAGCTCGCCGATCTGCCATTGACGCTGTGCGACAGTCGGCGCGTGACCCGAGTATAACTCCGGCTTCAGACACGCAAATCAAATGGAGGAGGTGAAACGCTTAGGAAACAAGACGCGTCCAACCGCACAAGCCAGAATCAGTGGGCTGACTGATTGGTCTATCCCAGCCAGTTTATTTTCGGCGTGTTCCAACTCCCCCCCCTACTCCCCCCCGCCCCCCCCCCCCCCCTGCAGAGCATCCAGCGTGCCCAAACAAACAGTCATTATATTCGATAGAGCCTATAACGCAATCACTCTTGATCTGTCACGACTCGTGGCTTCGCTCGCAAGGGTGTGGGTGTGGTGTGTGTGTGTGTGTGTGTGTGTGTGTGTGTGTGTGTGTGTGTGTGTGTGTGTGTGTGTGTGTGTGTGTGTGTGTGTGCATGTGCGTACGGGCGGTTGTTGTTGTGGGAAGGGTGGTGGATGAACTATTGAGGAGAGGGAGGGGGGTCACTGATCACAAGAGCAGGAGAGTGGGGATGATCTGTCCTTGTTTCTTTGTCTTCGGTGTGTGTCTGCTGCTGCTGCTGCTTGCTGTACATTTTCCTTTACGCTCCCCCCTCCCCCCCTCCCCCCCTCCCCTTTAGGTCTCCTGTTCAGGCCTCCGCCGAAAAAGAGTTGCTTTTTACAGGAATAGTTTGGCAGCTCCCGGAGCCTACAGCGGTTCCGACGCGGTTTCATTCCTTTTTTGGCTGTGCTCTCTCTGTGCGCCGGGGCAGAAGCTGGGCCGGGCCCCGGCCCCGCCACTCATGCGGAGGGGAAACGCACTTAATTTCCTCCTCAGCGCCTTGTCTATCTCTCCCTCTCCCTCCCCCTCCCTCTCTCTCTCTCCCTCTCTCTCCCTCTCTCTCTCTCCCCAACAGACCCCATTTACTGCCTCTTCGGCATGAGGAGAACTCAGAGACCTTCTCAAAAAGTTCTGCACGGCGTGCCTGTGATTGTAATACCCGCCTGATGGCTCCCAGCCCACACAGAGAATATCACATTATATAAAGCTAGCTAAATATATCTGAAATTATGCCGGGGAGATTTTTTTAGTTATTTTTTTTCTCCCCCTCCTCTCGGTGGAATTCTCCTGAGTGGGTCCTGAGCGGGGAGGCAGTGTGTGGACGATAGCCAGCTGTAACTGACATCACCCCCTTGCCTTAAAAGGTGCGCTTTTCTTTGTATATCAAGCTGCTGATTCCAAACAAACTGCCTTCATTCATTACAAAGACGCCACATCTGTCCAACTCGCTCTCTCTCTCTCATTCTAGAAATCTAGATCTACCTCCTCTGTCTGTCTGTCTGTCTGTCTGTCTGTCTGTCTGTCTGTCTGTCTGTCTGTCTGTCTGTCTGTCTGTCTGTGTGTCTGTGTCTAAGCATGGTCAGTAATTTCCCATTCAAGCAGTCACACAGAATTTGTGTCTGTTATGTAATCACTTACAAAACGATAACGTCGTTGTACGTCAAATAGCGAAAGTCGTATTTTCGCAGAAAGTTCGCCAAATGTTTATGCATTTTGCCCGATGTTCATCCGTTTTGGCCGAATGTTCATTCCATATTTGGCAGAATGTTCGCCTGTTACGGCGTAGCCCAGAATAGGGACGGCTCTGGCTATGCTTCACGTAATAACCCAATCGATTCGGCCTGCCACCTTTAAAGGGCACCGCTGGTGATCCACTTCAATCTGAATAACAGGGTCGCTCGACGGGACGGCAGTTTTGTTGGGACGATCCTTTCACCGCAGCGAGTGTAAAAAGGTCAGCACTTCGCCGTTCGTACTGTGGGCATCCATGGTTCAATGGCCCGTGCAAAGGACAGCACAAACGCTGTGTGAACGCGGTGACCCAGCAGAGTCCAGCCAGACCGCGCTGACCGCTCACAGCTGGACGGGGCCGTCCTGGACCCAGACTGCCCTCTCCGACCCACATCCAACTGCCTCGCTGTCATTTGGACTGAATGCAGGCCTGCGCTGAATATACTCTGTAAATTTAACTCAGAGCGTGTAAAATTGAACTTCAACTCAGAGCGTACAATATAAGAGTGGACAGTACGCTCAGTGTACAAATGGAGCATTTAACTCGGAGCGTGTGCAGATGGAACCAACGGACCCTTATGGGTCTTTTTTTTCCTACCACTTTGTGAAACGGTTATGCCTATAAGTGCAAAAGCCTGTAAATTTGGTGAAATTCATTCATTCAAATATCATTCTTCACTAGCACCATTTATTTTTCTATTTTAGATTCAAATTCTTATAGAATAGAAATTTGACCTGAAAGTATAAAACTCGACTAAATGTTAACATACAGTAGAGTACAGTATAAAGCTTTGTATGTGTGAACATACAAATAAAATAGGATACATCTTGAATGCTGTGAAATTCACAAAAGGGTCATTTATAAAGTCACTAAATGAATGGCAAAGGAACAGCCCGCATTTCTCTCTCTAATCTCTCTCTCTCTCTCTCTTCCTAGTCTTCCCTGTGGTGGAGAGGGGAGGGCTGTCGCCATGCCAACGGCCCTGTGTTTTCGCTGTGGTGTGGCGAGCCAACTGGCCTGAGAGAGAGAGAGAGAGAGAGAGAGAGAGAGAGAGAGAGAGAGAGAGGAGAGAGAGAGAGAGAGAGAGAGAGAGAGAGAGAGAGAGAATTAAGCCTGATTTATGCTTCGTCTCACCACAGTGTCGAGCGCCGACCGTAGCCGATCTACAAGCCCACAACACGTCGCATCCGCGACGTGTTGTGGGCTTGTAGATCGGCTACGGTCGGCGCTCGACTTCCGCAGTACGGCGAAGCAGAAACTAGGCATCGCAGTCCAACTGTAACACTACATTAGCCTAACCTCTCCGCCCTACATTCGCCGGTATAAATAGGCAAAGCAGTTAAAAAACGCTATTTTTCTTTCTTCTCATCCTTGAAAAAAACACTTTCTCTTGGGCCAGCGTCCCGTCTGTAAATTCTTTAAAGATGTAAAGTGAGATGCGGGGAGAGAGAAAAAAAAAACCCCGAAAGCCTTGTTTGAATTGACTTCCCGCTGTCCGGCGATATAAAGTGAAATTGAGGGGGAAGGCTTTATCTTTTTTTCAGGTTCCGATACGGAAACATTACTGGCGTCACTGAACTTGATGGGCCCGGGCTTAGCTTTATGGTGCAGCTAACGCTGGAGTAAGTGCGTCTTTAACTCCTAACTAAATCACAACCATGCCCGGGCCGGCCCCGGCTAGCTGCCGCAGGAGTTCGCCAGATGCTCGCTCCTCTCTCTCTCTCTCTCTCTCTATCTCTGTTCCGGCAATCCTTTTTAATCAATGAAGACTTTAATTAGCTTGCCTAATGGTCGTGTTTACCCAGCGAGGCTTGTTTGTGCTTCCTGGAGACAACAAAAGGCCTGGGGGTGGACGAAGCAAGTAACAGGGTAGACACTGTGTAGTTATTTTATCCTGACGGCAGGGCACGGTCAGTGTTGCCATGTCTGCTTATTATAAACAACTTTGGCACTTGTTTTTCTGTAAAGTTGCTTGTAAATATTGGTAGTTGCGGGTTGCGTTTTTTTTTTGGGGCTCGTTTCTAAAGTGTAGTTGCTTTTTTGGGGCTTCCTTCCTAATGTTGTCTAAAAAAAGTGGTTCTCAAACATTTTGATGTCAAGGACATGTATTTGTCGGCGTACCCTCATGTGAAAATGTTTTGTGCCAGGGACCTAGTCGAATGATTTTTGTATAGGCCTGTCTGCTTGTTTCTCTCACGAAAATCTGGCAACACTGGGCCATTTACCGGCTAGCCTCTCAGGCTTTTTAACAGCCGTCCTGCCCGTCTGGGTTCTTGCAGGGGAGCGCCTCGTTAGTGCCGCCACTGCTGCAGCTGACCAGCGGGGAAGACGAGGGAGAAGAAGAAGACGAGACGTTTTATTGGCCTCCGACCCCATGACAGGAAGCCGGCAGAGGGGAGGACAGGAAGTTGTTGAGCGCAAACAATAGCTGGTAATAAGGGGGTTTCCTTCTGTAAACAAACAACATGAGAGGAGCTTCCTGTAGTGACCGACCGTGGCGGCGTTCTTTGTTCCTCGTTAAAATGAAGGCCCGGCCGGCACGATGCGAGGCCATCTGCTAACTTCCCCAGTTTCCTGGAGCTCGTACGACAGGTGTTGAGTTGGTAAAAAAAGAGGGGGAGAGGGGAGGGGGGGGTATATCTGCTTGTTTGCGTTTCCCAGTAACATTTGTTTGCGCGTTAAGTCTTTGGCTTAGGGAGAAGTGTGACCTTGTCGAGGGTGAGCGATGCAATACCAAACAATCAGATGGCGCGAGCTCGCCGGGTATATCACACCTCCAAAAACAAACACATGGCCCTGTCACCCGCCGTTGGAAAACAGGTTACGTAACCACATAGCTGGAGTCTAAAAGGCCTGATTTATGCATGGCCGTACGACGGTGTCGCGTGGAGAACACAGCCGATCTACAAGCCTACAACGTGTCGCTTCCGCGGAGCGCTGTAGGCTTGTAGATCGGCTCTGTTCGTGGCGCGGCGAGGTATGAACCGGGCTTAAGCGTGGCCCCGTCCCGGAGCTTATCACCGCAGGAATGTAAGGTGAATCATTGTAGGGAAAGTAGTGTGCCACTGCGTACGGGGGCGACCACAGCCACAGTCACACTGGGGTGAGATATGTGTTGTTTTGGAGCGCCTACACAGTGAAATGTAACTATTGAGAGTGAGAAAATGGACCCTTACTAGAGCCGGACCGATATGTGGGGCCGATGGGCCAATGTGTCTAGATTTGTAACCTTTTTAACCTCACGTTTGAGCTTGTAGTTCACCAATTTTTTAAATGTATGAATATAGGGCTTAAATGGATGAATAAAGAGAGTTCAGTTGATGTCTCAAAATGTATTAACTCAATTCAAAATTTTGCACTTTTTGAAAGAATATCGGCATCGGCAATCGGTGGTCTTGGACTTCAAAATCGGGATCACTGTCGGACGGCCACAGTCAGGCTCTAACCCTTATCCATCTTCACGCTCTCAAACAGTTAAATAAGAACTGCTGATTTTACTGTGTACACACTCACACAGGATCCAAAATGTGCGGACCTGCTTCTTTACCTTTGAGCTGTGTGTACACACACACACACACACACACCCACACACACACACACACCCACACACACACCCCCACACACACACACAAACACACCTGGTTCATAGCTGACTGACATGCATCGACCACGGAGCATTGCATCATCAAAACAACGCGTCAAACTGAACTCGCTCGACTCCTTCCAGAAAGCAAAAGGCTGTGACAGCGTGACGAGTAGGGCTGACAGGCTGTGACTAAACGTCCGTGTGTCTGACTGCCTGGACGTAACCGCTGGCTGACAGACAGACAGACAGACAGACAGACAGACAGACAGACAGACAGACAGACAGACAGACAGACAGACAGACAGACGGATGAGAAGCTGTGTGATCGCTGCATGTGTCAGCTGGTGTTGCTGCAACTCCCTTTTTTACCACAGCGACCTTCCAACCTGTGGGCCGGGGCCCGCCGTGTGGGCCGTGACTCCGCGAGGGTACGGCCTTTGGGCCCCCCCAAATACTGTGTAATTAGCACAACACTAAGATTTTAATGGCAATATACTGTACATTGATATTAACCCATTGAGACCTGAAGCCGATTCTACATGTCTCCCTAAATCTCAACAGTTTTCTGAAAAAACTTATGTTTCTATATCAGTGGTTCTCAAACTTTTTCATGTCAAGGACCCCCAAAATGATATGTATTTGGCCGCGGACCCCCATCAAAATATTTTGTTCCAGGGACCCCCAGAAGCAAAGATTTGAGTTAAAATGTTCGCTTTAAAAATATATATTTTCAAAGATTTTCACGAATTTTCACGAATTTTCAAAAATAGCAGATCTACAAGCTCGTAGCGCGGCACTCGGTGCCGCGCTATGAGCTTGTAGATCTGCTATTTTTGAATAGCCCAAAGTGTAAAATAATGCTTTTTAGCTCAAATCTAGAAATGAGACAGTTCCAGTCTCAATGGGTTAAGACAAATATCGTTGTCTGGCCCGAAAACACAATCGATTGTATTGATCATTAAAATAAAAATGCACCCGGCCCACCCATCTGACCACTTAACACGGCAGCATAAACTAAAGTGGGCCCTGATCCAGAGAGGGTTTGGAACCACGTTCTTTTACGAGCTTCTGAATGACTTGCCTGAGGGATGACAGAGACTGAGGAACTGTCTTTTGCAGTATGTGTGTGTGTGTGTGTGTGTGTGTGTGTGTGTGTGTGTGTGTGTGTGTGTGTGTGTGTGTGTGTGTGTGTTGGAAAAAGTACTCAAATGTTTTAATTAAGTAAAAAGTATCAATACTGCAATGTAGAAATACTCTGTTACAAGTACTGTAAACGTCCGGAATTCAAAATGTAGTAAAAGTACAAAAGTATTGGTATCAAAATGTACTTAAGGCACCAAAAGTAAAAGTACTCATTATGCAGAATGTCCAATTTCACAAGTTTTCAAATGTATAAAAGAAATATTTTGAAAATAGCAGATCTACAAGCTCACAATGCGCCGCATTGTGAGCTTGTAGATCGGCTATTTTCAAATGGCTGAAATGTATATAGGGCTGAAGTGGGTAATGTATGTTTTGTGATAATAATCAAAATCTACAAAGTAACTAGTAACTTAAGTTTTAAAATTAATTGTAGTGGAGTAAAAGTACAACATTTGCCTCTGAGATGTAGTGGAGTAGTAAAAGTACAGAAATGTGTTAATACTCCAGTAAAGTAAAAAATACCTCAAAATTGCAATTAAGTACAGTACCTGAGTAAATGTATTTAGTTACTTTCCACCACTGGTATTTGGTGTGTGTGTGTGTGTGTGTGTGTGTGTGTGTGTGTGTGTGTGTGTGTGTGTGTGTGTGTGTGTGTGTGTGTTTGTGTGTGTGTTGGGTGGGGAAGGCTGATAATGATGGTTTACTGGATTCCAAAGAAAACATGGCAGATATCCATCATCAGGCCCAGCAGAGTGTTTAGCTCACAGGAGATAAATCACTCCACAAGATAAACTCTCATACATAAACAGGCAAAGCAACGTGTATCTCCACAGAGCAACGTCTAAATATTGTTCACACAATATAATAAACTCTATGGGCGGGCGGTGGTTCTTGGGGGGGGGGGGGGGGGGGGTCTAGGGGGTCCCCAGTTGAAGTAATTAATATGGTATTAATATAGTAGTTAACAATCATTTTATCCATTTAAATGTTGGCTATTCAAAAATCGCAGATGTACAAGCTCAAGCTTGTACATCTGCTATTTTGAAGTTTCTTTGAAAAATGATTGAACATTTTGAATAATTTAGATTTTTTTAAACACAAATCTTCTCTTCTGGGGGTCCCTGGCACAAACTCTTTTCAGATGGGGGTGTTCCCAAATACATATAAATTTGGGGGTCCTTGACTTGAAAACGTTTGAGAAGCACTGCTCTATGGGTGGTACAGTGGCTCTCTCTCACAAACACACACACACACACACACACACACACACACACACACACACACACACACACACACACACACACACACACACACACACACACCACACACACACACACACACACACACACAACACACACACACACACACACACACCCCTTTCCTTTGTCTCTACAGTGTATTATGTACTAAAGTAGAAATACCACACAAGTATAATCTCGAACTCTCATCAGCAAACTGAAGTGGAGCTCTTAAATCCAGGTGTGCTCACATAAATACAGAACACACACACACTACAACAACACATAATGAGGCTATTGGAGCTTAATGGTGTCCAAAATGCTGTCCAAGTCCTGGGCGGAGGTTTATAACCCAGGATAACAAGCTGACCTGACCCATATCATCAGCTGACACACACACACACACACACACACACACACACACACACCACACACACACACACACACAACACACACACACACCACACACACACACACACACACACACACACACACACACACACACACACACACACACACACACACACACACTCCCTTCCTCTCTGCGAGCGAGCGGAGAGAGAGAGAGAGAGAGAGAGCACAGGCTCAGCGGAACTCCGTCCACTTTCCAACAACAGCCCCAGGATCATCCCACAGGCCTGGCGTGACGAACCCTCTGAACTTGGGGTGCTGTTTGGGGAGAACCCCGACATTGGGGGAGGGGGGGGGTCTGTCTGTCTGTCTCTGACGTGACGCCATGTACGCGCCACAGTAACAGAGAACAAAAGACTTACAGTAAGAGATTGAGCATCATGTCGCGCGCTGCGACATGATGAGCGTGTTGAGTTTGTAAATCAACTATATTCCAACACGAGACACCGGCGCGCAAACTAAGAATAAATCAGCCTTCAAACTGTCATCATCGCTGTCTGCTTGATGAAGTGGCGTAAAGTAGCTAAGTACATTTAGTCAAGTACTGTACTTAATTTTACTCCAGTAAACTTTTACTTTGCTGAGCATTTCCAATGTTCAGTACTTGTACTTTTACTCCACTACAATTATATGAAAAACTTTAGTTACTAGTTACTTTTGTAACTTGGATTATTATAACAAAAACATACATTAACCACTTCAGCCTTACATACACTTCAGACATACATTTCGGCCATTTGAAAATAGCCGATCTACAAGCTCACAATGCGTCGGAGCTTGTAGTTCTGCTATTTTCAAAAGATTTGTACACATTTTATACATTTGAAAACTTGAGAAACGGGACATTCTGCACAGGGACATTCTTCAGTCAATTTTGAATTCAGGATTTTTCTTGTAACAGAGTATTTCTACATTGCAGTATTGATACTTTTACTAAAGAAAAAAAAAATCCACCACTGGCCTTGATGTCTCTCTCCGTACCTTATTGCGACTTATTTCTCAACCTCGATAAATTTTCTCTCGCCCCCCCCCCCGCATCCCTCCTCCCTTTGTAAACCCCCATCCCCCTCCTCTCTCCTCTCCCTCGCTCTCGTCTCTGACTCCTAATTGCACACACACCACATAAAACAGAAACAGACTGTTTTCCTTCCCCCCTACCCTACCCCCCCCCCCCTGGTCTCTGTAGAAAGGCTTGCACAGAGCGTTTGTCTTATTCCAACCAGACCCTGTGGTTCACACCCCCCCGTTTACTCCCCTCCTTTCTCCCTCGTTTTCTGTTCAATAACCTCCCTCTGTACAGCCTAGACGTTTCATAGAGAAGGTGGGTGAAGGTGCAAGAGGACCCTATTTCTTTCTCTCTCTTTCTTTCTCTCTCTCTCTCTCTCTATTTTTTCCCTTCTCTGTATAGCTGGAATGCTCACGGAATTCTTAGCCTGGCTTGGAATGGGAAAGACATCGCCATCAAATGGGATTAGCGAGCAGGAGAGCAAGTCGGAGGAGAATGAGGGGAAGAGAGAGGAGAGAGAGAGAGGAGAGAGAGAGAGGATGAGAGAGAGAGAGAGAGAGAGAGAGGGAGAGATGAGAGAGAGAGAGAGAGAGAGAAGGAGGTATGAGCGTCTGGCAGATAG